>NC_086322.1:286660084-286988834 GCF_036172605.1 Pelobates fuscus
CGTGTTCTGATTGGGAATAAATATATTGTTCTTCCCAAAAAGACATGAAGAGATTTGCATAACTCGGGGCAAATCTGGTCCCCATTGTAGTTCCTAAAATCTGTAGGTAAAACTTACTTTCAAACCAGAAAAAATTATTAGTTAAAATGAAATAAATACATTTAATTAAAAACTCTATTTGAATACTGTCCATTTCTCCTGATTTTTCAAGATAAAATTTCACTGCCTCACATCCTCTTTCATAATCTATAATTGTGTACAGACTCTTTACGTTGCACGTTGCCATGATAAAATCCTCCTCCCATATAAAATCATCTAAAATTTGGAGGAGGCTCATGGTATCTTTTAGATAAGCTGGACATCCTATTACTTTTTTTTGGAGGAATCGATCTATATATTGGGATAAAGGGGATAACAGGGACCCTATTCCCGACACAATGGGTCTCCCTGGGGGATTTTCAGTGTCTTTATGTACCTTGGGTAATATGTAGATCACAGGGATTCTAGGGTATTTAATATTTAAAAATTCATACTCCTTTTTTGTTAGAATCCCTGTTTCTACGCCTTCATCTAAAAGCTCTTTATAATTGAATGTCCGGAAGGGGGTTATGTTTTAATTCTTTGTACGTTTTCTCATCTTCAAGCTGTCTGTTGATTTCTTGTAAATACCTCTTTCTATCCCATACGACCACCCCCCCTCCCTTATCCGCTGGTTTAATAACGATTGATTTGTCTGTTTTTAAATCTTTCATTGCTGTTTTCTCTTTTTTTGTTAGATTCTCTTGAAATTTGCTAATGGATTTTATCTTTTTAATATCTGTACAGCATAGTTTTTCAAAGGTTCTCATTACGTCAGATTTATAGTTAATAGGGTAAAATGAAGATTTTTTCTTAAAATCAGTATGAATAAAAGTATCATTAATATCATTTGTTTTATTTTCAACTGAGTCCTTAAAAAATTTCTTAAGACTTAATTTCCTTAAAAATCTGTTGACATCTAAAAAAGAATTAAACTTATCTAAATTGCAGCTAGGGGCAAATTTAAAACCCTTTTTAAAAATACTCATGTGTGCATCTGTTAATACCTTTTGTGATAAATTAAAAATTCTAAAATTATCACCCTTGTTATCTGCGCTTATTTCCTCCAGAAGTTTTCGTTCCTTCTTTTTTTCTCCCCCTTTTCCCTTACCTCTGTTTCCTCCTCTCCTAACTCCCTTGATCTTTTTAGGGGGGTATGGGTTTTCCCTCTCTCCCTCATTTCTAGGGGTCTCACTCCTAAAAAATCATCTGTATTCCTGTTTTTCAGATGGTCAAATCTGTTCGAAGTCTCAAAGATGTCTTTCTTTTTTGGAGTCCTAATGAATGTTGTCCTATTTTCATTAGTATACCTGTCTGTTGGTTTCCTCTGTCTTTTATATCGGACTTCAGTCCATTTGCCTTCTTGAGCATATTGTCAGGGTACCTGAGGTCTCTACCTTTGAGAAGGGTAGAGACTTAGTTGTTTATCCGTCTAGACAGGCCATTTCTCCCGTTCCTCGCGCTCCATCCAGTCATTCTAACGCTGGCCGCAAGGGATCCGCTTCCTTTTCTAACATGACGCTCGATACGTGACGTCTTCACGCTATCCCGAGCGACCTGTCACTCTATTGGCTTTATCCTATCAGCACCCATCGGAGGCGTGTCTACTCTCCGGACTCAGGGTATTTAAGCTTGCTTCTCTCGTCAGCTCATTGCCCTGTCGTGGTTCTAGCTTGTCTAGTCACTCAGTGCTCTTGTATTCTAGTATTCTCTTTGGTTCTGACCCGGCTTGTTGTACTATTCTACTTTTCTCTGTTATCCCTCTGACCCGGCTTGTCTCTCGCTTACCTGTCTTCTCGTTCCCTCGACCTCGGCTTGTCTCTGACCATTCTCTGTTATTCTCTGTACGTTAGTCCGGCCATTCTAAGGCCCGGTATACGTACCTTTCTACTGTTTGTACTCTGCGTGTTGGATCCCTGTCCCGATCCTGACATTACGACAGGGCCAATGGATCCTGCAGGTACAAACAGTCAGCTTGGTTCTTCCGACCCCAGGTTTGAAGCCATGGAACACAGGATGGATCAGATGGCCCTAGCACTACAGGCGCTATTGTCTCGTGCTAGTAACCCACCAGAGGAGACACGTACTCCTTCGATCTCTCCTGTAAGTTCAGGACTAGAAGTAGCCACTGTAGGTGCTTCTTCTCGTATTACTCCACCAGTACGTTATGGCGGTTCTCCTGAGAAGTGTCGTGGCTTTTTGAACCAGATCAGCATCCATTTCGAATTACAACCCCGCTCTTATCCTACAGATAGAGCGAAGGTTGGATTTATTGTTACGTTACTCATTGAGAAGGCTCTGAGATGGGCTAATCCTTTATGGGAGAATGATAACCCGTTAGTCTATAACTATAATGCCTTTGTAGCTGCTTTTAAAAGAACTTTTGACCCCCCTGGTAGGAAGGTCAATGCAGCTAGATTACTGTTGCGCCTTAGACAGGAAAATCGAACACTTGTGGATTATGCACTAGAGTTCAGATCCTTGGCGGCAGAAGTTAAGTGGAACGAACAGGCTTATATAGATGTATTTTTAAATGGGTTATCAGATGTAATCCTTGACGAGGTCGCTACTAGAGAGCTCCCTGAGAATTTGGAGGATTTAATTTCTTTTATCTCTCGCATTGATGAACGCTTAAGAGAGAGGCAGAACACTCGAGATAGGACTCGTAGACCCTCCTTTAAACTAGCTCCTTCATTTCAAAATTCTGAGATCGAAACCTCACGTTTCCCGGAGCCTATGCAGATAGGTAATACTCACCTCACAGAGGAGGAGAGACAGTACAGGAGAAGGGAGGGTTTATGTATGTACTGTGGAGTCAGAGGTCATTTACGCCTAAATTGTCCCAATCGTTCGGGAAACGCTCGCACCTAAGTTTCTCTAGAGGACAGGCCTTGGGTGTATCTATTTTGTCCTCTGTTCACAATTATAAAGATCACAGGCTTCTGTTACCCGTTTCTTTGACTTGGGAGAAGGGAGTAGTAAAAACCATGGCTTTGATCGATTCTGGAGCCGCTGAGAGCTTTATCGATCAAGTTTTTGTTAACAAGCATACTATCCCATCCCAGTTAAGGGAGACACCCCTGGCCGTTGAGGCCATAGATGGTAGACCTTTACTTGAGCCTGTTATTTTCCGTGAGACCATACCTGTTAATTTAACTGTTGGTATCTTGCATGAGGAAGACCTATCCCTGTTGATCATTTCCTCTCCTTCTATTCCCATAGTCCTGGGGTACTCCTGGTTAAAGAGACATAACCCTATCATTAATTGGGAGTTAGGGGAGATAGTTTCATGGGGTCAGAATTGTCAAGAGAAATGTTTGCGGAAGGTCTCACCTCTTTGCCTGGCTAACACGTCGGCTAACTCCTCTAATCCTACAGAGACACAAATACCGCCTCAGTACCTGGATTTAAAGGCAGTATTTGATAAAAAGAGAGCCGATACCTTACCTCCACACAGATCCTTTGATTGCAAAATTAACTTACTCCCTGGTACCATGCCTCCCAGGGGGCATGTATACCCGTTATCTACTAAAGAGAATTCAGTTCTAGAGGAGTATATTCACGAGAATTTAGACAAGGGATTTATTAGGAGATCCTCCTCCCCTGCCGGGGCTGGATTTTTTTTTGTTAAAAAGAAGGATGGTACACTTAGGCCTTGTATTGATTATCGAGGTTTGAACAAGATAACCATTAGGAATGCTTATCCCATTCCTTTGATTACCGAACTCTTTGATCGTTTAAAGGGTTCTAACATTTTCACCAAGTTAGATCTCAGAGGGGCATATAACTTGGTGAGAGTCCAGCAGGGACACGAGTGGATGACGGCATTCAATACTCGATACGGTCACTATGAATATACAGTAATGCCTTTTGGGTTATGTAATGCACCGGCTGTATTCCAGGATCTGATAAATGAGGTTCTTAGGGAATTTCAGCATGAGTGTGTTATTGTATACCTGGACGATATACTCATACATTCTAGAGAGATTGAGACTCACCACGAACAGGTCAGAAGGGTTTTGCACAAACTTCTTCAACATGGTCTGTACTGCAAATTGGAGAAATGTAGTTTCGATCAATCCCAAGTAAACTTCCTCGGTTATGTGATCTCTGGGGAGGGATTTAAGATGGACCCGGATAAACTCCAGTCCATTCTGGATTGGCCTCTACCCAAGGGTCTTAAGGCCGTTCAGAGATTTATTGGGTTCTCCAATTATTATAGGCGCTTTATTAAGGGATATTCTTCTATTATTGCGCCCATCACCAATATGACCAAACAGGGGGCTGATACTAAGAATTGGTCTACGGAAGCTCTCCTTGCTTTCAAAACTCTCAAGGAGCTTTTTGCTTCCGCCCCAATTTTAGTTCACCCTAATACCACTCTTCCTTTCCTACTTGAGGTAGACGCCTCAGAGACTGGCATAGGTGCCATCCTATCCCAAAGGCTAGGTGTGGATAAACCGTTACATCCATGTGGATTTTTTTCTAAAAAATTGTCTGGTGCGGAGAGCAGATATGACATTGGTGACAGAGAACTACTAGCTGTTATCAAGGCTTTGAAAGAATGGAGACATTTATTGGAAGGGACATTACATCCTGTTACTATTTTAACGGATCACAAGAACTTGTCCTATATTGGAGAGGCCAAGCGATTGTCTTCCAGGCAAGCTCGTTGGTCGTTATTCCTCACCCATTTCAATTACGTTCTTACTTTTAGGCCTGGTTCAAAGAATTCTAAAGCCGATGCTCTATCTCGTCAATATGAACCTCTGGCTTCTTCTGAACCGGTTCTGTCCTCTATAGTACCCCAATGCAATATTATTGCTAACACAAGTCTCAAAATCCATTCTCCGTTGCTTGCTCAGATCTTGAACTTACAACATCTGGCACCTGGACAGACCCCTGAGGGAAGAAAATTTGTTCCTCCTGAACTCCAACTGGAGCTCTTACAATGTTTCCACGAAAGCAAGGTGGCTGGTCATCCTGGCATTCGCAAGACTTATTCCCTGATCTCCAAGGATTTCTGGTGGCCTTCCTTACGAAAGGATATTAAGGAGTTCATCGGAGCTTGTGAGACTTGTACCAGGACTAAACAGCCTCACGCATCTCCTTGTGGTTTGTTGCTCCCCTTGAACATTCCGGAGAAACCATGGTCCTGTTTGGCCATGGACTTTATTGTGGATTTACCTGCTTCCAAGAGACAGACTGTTATTCTCACGGTGGTGGATAGATTCACTAAGATGGCTCATTTTGTGCCGTTACCTAAACTCCCCACGTCTCCTGAATTGGCGGAGATTTTTGCGAGAGAAGTTTTTCGCTTACATGGGATACCTTCTGAAATCGTTTCTGATAGAGGCTCTCAATTTGTCTCACGATTCTGGAGATCCTTCTGTTCTCAATTAGGTATCAAATTGAACTTTTCCTCTGCATATCACCCTCAGTCTAACGGAGCCGCTGAGCGTACTAATCAAAAGATTGAAAAATATCTGCGCTGCTTTGTTTCCGAACACCAGGATGATTGGGTCGGTTTGATTCCTTGGGCAGAGTTCGCACACAATAATCTCGTTTGTGATTCTACTCGTTCTAGCCCCTTCTTCATGAACTATGGCTTTCATCCTTCCATTTTTCCTTCGGTCTCTTCTTCCCAAGGAGTACCGTCGGTTGATGATCATGTCGCCAATCTGAAGAAGTTGTGGGATCAGACTCGTCAAATTCTCCTGCATAATTCTATGTTGTTCAAAAAACACGCTGATAAACACAGAAGGGCGGCTCCAGTTTTTGTTCCTGGGGATAGAGTATGGCTGAGTACTAAGAACATTCGTTTAAAAGTCCCCTCTATGAAATTTGCGCCTCGGTACATAGGCCCTTACAGGGTTTTGTCTCGTATCAACCCGGTTGCGTATCGCCTAGCTCTGCCATCGGCCTTACGTATTCCCAACTCCTTTCATGTGTCTTTGCTGAAACCACTGATTTGCAACAGATTCTCCTCTACGGTTTCCTCACCTCGTCCGGTTCAGGTGGACGGTCAGGAGGAGTACGAGGTCAACTCCATTATCAATTCCCGATTCTCTCGGGGAAGATTACAGTATCTGGTCAACTGGAAGGGATATGGTCCTGAGGAGAGGAGTTGGGTACCTCAGGAGGACGTTCATGCTCCCCGTCTCCGCAGGGCGTTTCACTCCCGCTTCCCATCTCGTCCCGGTTCCTTCCGCCCGGTGGGCGTATCTGAGAGAGGGGGTACTGTCAGGGTACCTGAGGTCTCTACCTTTGAGAAGGGTAGAGACTTAGTTGTTTATCCGTCTAGACAGGCCCTTTCTCCCGTTCCTCGCGCTCCATCCAGTCATTCTAACGCTGGCCGCAAGGGATCCGCTTCCTTTTCTAACATGACGCTCGATACGTGACGTCTTCACGCTATCCCGAGCGACCTGTCACTCTATTGGCTTTATCCTATCAGCACCCATCGGAGGCGTGTCTACTCTCCGGACTCAGGGTATTTAAGCTTGCTTCTCTCGTCAGCTCATTGCCCTGTCGTGGTTCTAGCTTGTCTAGTCACTCAGTGCTCTTGTATTCTAGTATTCTCTTTGGTTCTGACCCGGCTTGTTGTACTATTCTACTTTTCTCTGTTATCCCTCTGACCCGGCTTGTCTCTCGCTTACCTGTCTTCTCGTTCCCTCGACCTCGGCTTGTCTCTGACCATTCTCTGTTATTCTCTGTACGTTAGTCCGGCCATTCTAAGGCCCGGTATACGTACCTTTCTACTGTTTGTACTCTGCGTGTTGGATCCCTGTCCCGATCCTGACACATATTGCTTCTGTGGACTTCCTATTTCTCTCCTAGTCTGAGATCTCCATCTAGGTACTACTTCTTGTATTGGTTTTAAATCAAACTTGGTTCTCCTATTATTAGGACTATTATATCTCCTATCATATTTAACCGTGGAGGTAAATCTCTTTTTTTGATAGTTTTCTTTCTGAGAGGGCCTAATATTTCCACTCTTATAGTCCTCCTGGTCTCGCTGCATTTTTCTCTTTTTATTCTCTATAACCTTGCTTTCAATATTTTTAATTTTTTTAATCATTAGGTCTATGATTTCATTTAATTCGTCCATATCTTTAAAAGGTTCTAACTGGGATTGTATTTCTCTAATAGAAATATCCAGTTGGTTCAGGACCTGTGATTATCTATTTGGGGACCATGGTCCATAAGTGGTTAAATATTTTATATTTTTACCCAATGTGTACTAATTCTACTCTTGTTTTATCCTCTCTCTGTGATTTGGATTTTATTATATTTCTATGGATAAGGTTTATTCATTAGTAACATGTATACTATATGTATTTTTAATGTAAGGTGTGGAGGGAAGTTGTATTTAATATTTTTTATTTAAATATGTTCCCTTCTCTTCCCCCCTCTGTATTAATTTGATGTTTGAGGGACTTTTCTAATATTCCTGATGTTTTACGTTGTAATTACATTGGTTTTAATGGAGGATGTTTCCTACACGTCATCCTCGCCGAAACTAGTAGCAGCGTCAGGACGTGATGACGCAGGACGTCCTGACGCCGGAACCCGGAAGAGAAGTGCCGGTGATCGGCGAAAACGGCGCCAAGAATAAGATTTAAAAGGAACTTCATGCCAGAACAGAAGACAGCACCTCTGATGAAGGCTTTGTGCCGAAACGCGTAAGGTGGACCCGGAGGACGTTTTGGGACATTTATTTCAAGTTTTATGGGACTTTCCTAATTTAAGTTTATTATTATTTTTTCGTTTCAACAATTTTAGTTTGTTTTGTTCTAAGAATTTATATTAAATTTGGTGTGCAATCTACAACCTGCGTTCCTGTGTTTTGCACTTACCCTGGGAAGACACCCATTATAATTCGTCCCTGTTCCAGTCTCTGGGAGTTTTTCTTCTGTTCAAGGCGTGTAGCTTGGGCCAGCTTCTAATTGGCTCCTCGTTTGTGAGTGTAATTTGCCCTTTTTTTTTAATTTTATTTAATTTGACGTTATTACCCTATATTGTGTTTTTTTCCCTTTTAGTGTTATCCTACAAGTGGGTAATATTATCTGTTTTTTTATTTGAGTGCTCTCACCACTATTCTTTATTTTATCACTTGTGTTCTTTCTAGTGGTTTATTGTGGCCCACTAGGGTGATTGTAGCACCAGAGTGCAGATTATCTTTTCACCGTATACTTTTGTATTTTGTGTAAAGTTTACTCAATGATGACGAATAGGGGGCAGACTGAACATTGCATATGTTCGCCCGCCGTGGCGAACGCGAACAAGCTATGTTCGCCAGGAACTATTCGCCAACTAACTATTCGGGACATCTCTATTCACAAGACAAGGCTTTCATGTCTACAAGGATAGTGTACAACATACTTTACATACTGGAAATAGTGAACGAATGAAAATAAAGATATTATTATTTTTAGTATTGCTATTTATATAGCGCCAGCTTATTCCTCAGCAATTTTTATTACCTAAATGATTAGGTTCAACTGTTATGTTTTAAGTGTTATTGTCCCATTATTGGCTGGACTTGTGTATTTGGTTTCGGCCCAAGTGCCATTAGTTTCAATTTGACCGATCGAGGGATTGGCCGAATTCTGTATCTCCAAAGATATGGAATAACTGAGAAAACAGTTAGTGTGATAAATGAGCAACTTTGTTTGCTTTTGGAGTTCTGCCCAATGCCGCCAAATAAAAGAAATAATTGAAGGAAAAAAAAGATGAGAAATGGCTGGGGACATCCACTAAATGTCATTGTAATTGCAGATCAAATGAGAAGTGAACAATAGAGTGGACAATGTACCTATTAGTGTATTTATATAATGTATATGTTTTGCAGTACACTAATTGGCCAATTTTTGCACCTATCTTTAGGTTGCCCAAATCATTGCCCTGAATATTTTTATGGATGATGTTCGAATAAGCCTAATGAATGAGTGTCGAACATTCCAAACGCAATTTAATTTTCAGACATAATGGTTTGGCTGAACTGAACAAGTCTATTAGAGACTGATATAAAAAAATAACTCAACAAAAATTGGTGGAACTCTTTAATGCGTGTGAATCTCACCATGGAAATTTTTGGCTGTTCTTTCAGATTTCGTGTTAAGTGGAAGACTCACCAAATCAAACCTCATACCTAAATACAGAATGAGAATATGGTTGTCAAAATGCTTCCTCCCGGTCCTGACAGTTTGCGGCCATTTACCAGAGAGTCCTTTGCGCGACTCGAGAAGAACATTGAAGAGGACCTTGCACGCAAAGCCAAGCAGGTTGAGGTGCTTGAAGATCAGATATTAAATCCAAACAATGGACTTGAAGCTGGCAAAAATCTACCACTTATCTATGGAGATCCTCCACCAGAACTACTTGGGACTCCCTTGGAGGACCTTGACCCTTTCTACAGCACACAGAAGGTAGGTACATTTCAGAAACAATTCTGATCCAACACGATAAACCTAAGTCTATCCTAAATTCTGTATAGATCTCTATAAGGATGTAGGAGTGAGATAAGATATACTACTGAGCTACAGAATATTTGGATTTAACGCGAAGAAATAAAATAATAAAAAAGAGTCTGGAACACCTTGGGTTCTCTGCCTCAAAATTTGTCTTCACAAAGACAGGTTTTGGTTGAAAGGTTCCTGTGTCCACTTGTGGTTGAATAAAGGTTGCCAGTCCCAGAACCAAAGCTGTTGTGGATTCTTTTTTATTATTTGTATTTTACTGAAATTGGTCCTAAGGAAGGGACTGTTAATGTGAACTCTTAACCGTATATCTACAATTGTGTCTTCACCTAATCATCGCTAATTATTAAAGTAGTGCAAAAATATATATATATATATATAAAAGTGCCAGAAAATAAATTATATTACAAAAGTGATTATAGGAACCGCACTCAATCCCTGCAGCCACAGGTGCTCCGGAACAGGACCAGCAATCCCAACACGTTAAGGCAGCAAAGAGATTCCCAGGCACTCAGAGTGTTAAACCCGCAGGCAGATTTTATTGACACAAAAAAAGGCAGCAACGTTTCGACCTACTAAGAGGTCTTTTTCAAGCAGAAAATAAATTATAGTCAAGGAATAGCTAACATCAGGATAGCTTGAGCTGCAATGTCAAAATGTCTGCTCAGGTCAGGGATAACAGAAGCCAGAAGCAATGTAAAACAAGATGTTCAAAATACAGAATAAGTTAATACTTACGCTAAAGAGGAAGAAAGAACAATGCATTCCAGCTTAGCAGGTGAATGAGGCTTCCATAGCATTCGGCTAGGATTGGTTAACATTCAACTTTCGTGAAAAACCCTGGTGCACATGTTGTACTTAGAGCAACCATTTACAATCATATAAATATGGTGATGGGAGAGACCCAGAAGGCAGTGTTAAAAGTGAGTAAGAATGCATGAAACCTGTCACACACACAGCAACATATACAACAAATCCCATTTTTTTAAAAAAATCACGGAAAAATGTGGGTTATTTTTTCTGTACTTTCGCATTATCATACTCTTATTACTGGAGGCCTTACACCAGCACGGGGTTTTCTGAATATTAGCATAAACAGATTTGTGGAGCCTGGCAGGCGTTAAATAAGTAGGAGGACATTCCATTTTGGAACAGGATCTGTAGAAAACAGATTGTTATGACATAAATTACTGTCACTGGTTCACAAGAGGTTTAACAGTTATATTTGAGAGAATGCATCTGGTGTTGGACTGAACTTATAGCTAGGTGTGAACATTTCAAATCTTATGCTACTAAAAAAAAATTTCACAACAATTACTCACTATTGCTAGCCTGGAGAGTTAATGGCACACTCGCCGGGGCTGAATTTTCACTTGCCAATGGCTAGTGGGTAAGTGGTTCTTTTGAGCCCTGTTCTAGAAAATGGCATGAGTTGGAGAAATATATATGCCACTGGTTAGTATGGCCTTGACCACTATTTAATTATTTTGAATCTGTATCAGAAATTATTCTGTTGGAAAAAAAAACAAAAACTTTTTAAATGATTTATCTACAGAAATTCCCATAAGCTTTAATTTAGATTTCTGCAGGTTTGAAAAGTTTTTTTGGAAAAGATTGGAATAATTTCTGATGCTTATTCAAACAAATTAAATTGAGTTATTTATCAGTAGTCCAACAACATCTGATGGACTGAGTGTTGACAGTCCCGTGTTAGAGTTTATCACCTGTTCCATGTTTTGGTAGTGACTGGTACAGTCCGTTGTGATAAATTATATAATTACCACCTCTCTTCACAGACATTCATTATCTTGGATAAAGGCAAATCAATATTCCGGTTTAGTGCCACCAAAGCTTTATATCTGCTGGACCCATTCAATCCTATCCGAAGAGGAGCCATCAAAATCTTAATCCATTCATATCCTTTGAAAAAAAAAAAGTACTTTCTTTCTTTGAAATAACATGTGAATGTGTACTGGTGAGTCATTTATAAATTATAGAACACTGTGATGCATGTGTTCATCCCAGTTTGGCAAGGTGGTTAATGAAGCAGTTATTATGTATACATCATGCCCCTACAGTTTCATTACTCAATGCTCTGCCATCTAGGAGTTAAAGCGCTTTGTTTGTGCAGCCCTAGTCACACCTCCCTGCATGTGACTTGCACAGCCTTCCTAAACACTTCCTATAAAGTTTTATCTAATGTTTATACTTCCTTTTTTGCACCTTCTGTTTAATTTTGAATCCCTTATATCCTGCGCTATTAATAGCTTGCTAGATTTTGCAGAAGTTTAATGTGTGTGATTAAAGTTTAATTTACAGAGCAGGAGATAAAAACTTCTAAAGTGAGTTAACAAATGATTGACTAGGAAACTACTTTTTTTCATACGGCTGCATGGACAAAAAAAATGTTTTATTTAGTTCCTAAATGGCAGAGATTTGAGCAGTGAGACTTTAGAGGCATGATCTATTCACAAAAACTGCTTCATTAAGCCAAAGTTGTTTTGGTGTCCCTTTAAGAATAGAATAATAGCTGAGTTAGAATCTGTACCTTAATCTACTTGGAGACTTTTCCCATCTCACCTACGGGAATCTATATATTTTATATCCACCCTCAGCTCATCACAATTTCCTGCTTAAATAGTACATCCCACTTTTACACAGTTCTTTGGTAAATTGTGATGGGATGGTCAAAACTGGTCAGAATGAGGTTTTAAGAGATTGTCAGCCTTATCTCCTAGTGATGGAATACTTGACACATAACTTTTATGACAATTTTACACGTCATTAAACAGTGAGCTGCCGAGAACGGACAACAACATTGCAAAACATAGGTCAAAATTGTTGATTTGGAACCATCCTCCAACTGTAATTCTGTGTTATGGTGAATTAACGCATACATGGTATGGCTACTCATTGACATCTAAATAAGATTTTGCTCCCAAACAGAGACGTCAATTCGGCAAGTTATTGCGTCGAAACATTAGCATTCCCCCGCTCTGTAACTAATCTCATAAGTACAAGGGTGGAGCAGTCCTACAAGCATTGGATTTAGTTATACAATAATAAAGGTCTACAGGCATCACAGCGTAGGCTGACTCCAAAAATATATATTTATTGCACATCAAAAAGGACAAAAAAAAGATACATTGTTTTGGCCTAGAGGTCTTAGCCATGTCACATAACTTATGCCTCTAGGCTGAAACATTGTATCTTTTTTTGTCCTTTTCGATCTCCAATATATGTTTGTCTTCACCGTACATTGTGATACCTGTGGACCTCTATTTTTTAGTTGTTCCTGGTGGACTGCGGACCCCCTTCCACAGAGCTCCCACTAAAACTCACTTGTGTGCAGCACTCCTATGACTTGAGACAGGTATGAAATGCGCATATTTTCATGGATGGAAATATAAAGGTTGGCCATGACACTTATAACAAAGATAGTCAACTATTTGCTTATAGCGATTTTGGCTAGCTGAGAGTAGTCAGGAACTTTAGATTTTCTTGCATTCCCAGCTGTCCTGAATGAAATATCTATGTTGACCATTTCCTCTGGATGCCTATGCTGAGATTTGTGGTTTAAAGGATTGCATTTACCAATTGTCAGCATTTCATAGTAGTAACCGAATACGGTCATCACTTGGTTACTGTTAAAAGATGTTTCAATAAGCCCCTCGTCACAGCCTGCAGGGACTTTTTGCGTTATATTTGTTACTTGATATTTTGTTTATATTTTCTTGACTCCTATTCTAAATTATTCAGCTTGTTTATCATGATAACCATCTTAACAAATTGTGTCTTCATGGCCATGAGTGATCCACCAGCCTGGTCGAAGAACGTAGAGTAAGTACCACCCTAAAATTGCATAATCAGTTGACTTTGGTAGGTAAATTTTGTTATTCCACTAACTATTAGTACTAAGTCAAAATTTGCCTTGATATATTTATCTTGCCTGAGAGCTATCTGATTATATTCAAGTGATTCTGTGAGTGAGAGATCTATGCTGGACAGTGACAAGCTAGACGTCTAGACGACGCGCCTTTAAGGTGCAACAATAGTCCATGATTTAGGCATTCCCTAGTTCTGCTCAAGTGAGGATATGGACAAAACCTGAGCCACATTTGTGCACCAAACATGAATTTGTTCGCCCACTTCTATACACCAAATTGGCTTTTCAAATGCCATTCAATCTTGATAAATTATATTGATACAGATTGCTAACCTGTCAGTGTTTAGTTTATGTTCATCATAGAAGCCAAAAGGTAATTAGTGATGTACCGAACGGTTCGCTGGCGAATAGTGCCACTCATATCTGGTGTCACAATAGCGTGCATTTAAAAACAAAAAAAATGTTTTCACTGTTACAGATTGAATAGCAGTTACTTGTCTTCAAGCGTGTGTGTCAGGCCTACAGCGTCTACTCTGCCAACCTCTGCCAGTGCACAGTGCCACTTATATCTGGTGTCACAATAGCGTGCATTTAAAAACAGCCTTATCAGCATCGCTTGCTGGACCTGCGGCAACGCTGGAAGAGGATTGTGAGGAAGAGGAGTCAGAGGAGGAATGTGGCTTTGAGGAGGAGGAGGAAGACCAAATACAACAGGCATCCCAGGGTGCTCGTTGTCACCTATCTGGTACCCGTGGTGTTGTACGGGGCTGGGGGAAGAACATACCTTCATTGAGATCACTGAGGAGGAGGAACAGGAAATGAGTAGCTCGGCATCCAACCTTGTGCAAATGGGGTCTTTCATGCTGTCGTGCCTGTTGAGGGATCCTCGTATAAAAAGGTTGAAGGAGAACGACCTGTACTGGGTGTCCACGCTACTAGACCCCCGGTATAAGCAGAAAGTGGCTGAAATGTTACCAAATTACAACAAGTCGGAAAGGATGCAGCATTTGCAAAATAAATTAAAAAGTATGCTTTACACAGCGTATAAGGGTGATGTCACAGCACAACGAGAATCTAACAGGGGAAGAGGTGAAAGTAATCCTCCTCCTCCCACGACCACGACGGCAAGGACAGGACGCTTCACAGACGTGTTATTGATGGAGACCATGCAGAGCTTTTTAAGTCCTACGCATCGCCACAGCCCTTCGGGATCCACCCTCAGAGAACAACTCGACCGACAGGTAGCAGACTACCTCGCCTTAACTGCAGATATCGACACTCTGAGGAGCGATGAACCCCTTCACTACTGGGTGTGCAGGCTTGACCTGTGGCCTGAGCTATCCCAATTTGCGATAGAACTTCTGGCCTGCCCCGCTTCAACTGTCCTGTCAGAAAGGACCTTCAGTGCAGCAGGAGGTATTGTCACTGAGAAGAGAAGTCGCCTAGGTCAAAAAAGTCTAGATTACCTCACCTTTATTAAGATGAATGAGGGATGGATCCCGAAGGTACTGACAGTGGGCGATACATTCGACTAAAAAAGGCCTGATGAGATGAGCTGCCTTGGGCTAAAAATGGTCCACACGCTGCTGTATTTTAGCTCTGAATGCCGGTTGACTTGCGTGACTTATCCGCCACCAACTAGGGTTCAAGCCGCAATGTTTTAGGGCACTTTTTGCCTGGGAAACAAACATCAATTTTTCTGGCCGCTGCTACAGCAGCGGCTGCAACAATACCTAATTTTTCAGGCATGTGTACATGCCTAATTTTTCGGGCCTCTGGTGCTGCACTGTGGCTTCAAAAACCAAACCCCAAAAAAAGGCACATAACAGAGATTAAACTGATAGGAATAGTACTACTTAACACACCACTCCTATCTGGTGGCACATTAGATTGCACGCGCAGTGCCCCAAATTTGAAGTAGGAGGACCGACCAAGCATCTTTTTCCATCTCCCGGTTCCTAAAATCGATGCCATATACACGTCCCCTGATAGGGCGCAAGCTCGTTATTCTCTTGGGCGCCAGCTCGTTATTCTCTTGGGCGCCAGCTCGTTATTCTCTTTTTCACTTCACTAGGGACACTTTACTGCACTATGGGCACTTAGACCCACTCTTTGTCTTGCACAGTGTTATTCCTAGCCAGCATCTGTGATGGGAAATCAGGCAGTCATCGAAACGTTTAGATTGAGCTTTAGCTTAGAACACCCTTGAAGGTGTTTAACCCCTTAAGGACCAAACTTCTGGAATAAAAGGGAATCATGACATGTCACACATGTCATGTGTCCTTAAGGGGTTAAGGAGGTTAGGGCTAGTTTAGAGGATTCTTCTTAGACCTCTCTGAGTCTTTATAGCCCTTCCACCTATCCAGCATTTCTGGAAACTAGCTAAGAGAAAGGGTGGCTGTGTGTCTGTGATACATTTAACTTTATATCACCTTATTGACACTTTTTATGACAGCATCACTCCGGTCTCCATACTCTCTGCCTATACCCATCTATTTAGAGGGAATTTCCATGCCCCTGGTAATATTATATAATAGGTAATAGTATTACCATTATTACACAATTAGCCACTATAGGGAATGAGTATAGTATCCCTTTGTTATTTATAAATGATACAATAAAGACTTTTGTCCATTACTCAATTTACTTTAACAAAGGGTACTAACCACGGTATTAGGAAGCATTACTCTGCTTTCCCTTTCTCCCTTTATTATACACCTATGCTCACTAGGATTTGTAGGTATCACTTTATTATAGTTGTCTAACCTTTTCCTATGCCAGGTTTAGATTTCCTTCTTGGGAGATTTTTTCTTTTTTCAGTTTATTAGCATACCTGGGTACAAGCCCTCGGTGGGGCTGGCACCACCACCTGACCACATTTCCTCGTTTCTTCCACTCATACCGCTTTTTCCATCTTTGAAGGGGTTTGGCGAAACAAGGAAATAGTCCTCTACTCGTAACAGGGATTAAACTGATAAGAATAGTACTACTTAACACACCTTATAATAACGCAGAGAGAGGCAACGCAGAGAGAGGAGTCTGAAGAAGAGGAGTCAGAGGAGGAAAGTGGCTTTGAGGAGGTGGAAGACCAAACACAGCAGGCGTCCCAGGGGGCTTGTTGTCACCTTTCAGGGACCCTTGGTGTTGTACGTGGCTGGGTGGAGGAAGAGACCTTCAATGACATCAGTGAGGACAAGGAACGGGACATGGCTAGCTTGGTATCCAACCTTGTGCAAATGGACTGTTTGCGGTGCGTTAAACGGGGAGTTTGGTCTGTCACTGTGAAGCGGGCGTAACCCTTACACTACCTGATCGATACAACATCATACAGTAGGTCCCCCCCTCAATATTTTTATGGGCCTTACCCACCTCTCACGGGTGGGGGCAGGCGGGAGGACAGTAGGTCCCCCCCCATTGTGATTTATGGCCCCCACCCACCGGGCAGGGGTGGGGGCCGGGGGGGGAGGACAGTAGGTCCCCCCCCCCCTATCCTTATTTACTGAATATTCCCCTGTATAACAATGTTTGGAATTTAGTGAATATTCCCTATTCTGCTCTGTGTCAGTGTGTATCAGGGTCTCTGAGGACAGGTGTCAATCCATATCTGCCAAGTGACCATATGTAGGAGGAACAGTCCCTATTCTGCTCTGTGTCAGTGTGTATCAGGGTCCCTGAGGACAGGTGTCAATCCATCTCTGCCAAGTGAGCCTATGTAGGAGGAACAGTCCTTATTCTGCTCTGTGTCAGTGTGTATCAGGGTCCCTGAAGACAGGTGTCAATCCATATCTGCCAAGTGACCCTATGTAGGGGGAACAGTCCCTATTCTGCTCTGTGTCAGTGTGTATCAGGGTCTCTGAGGACAGGTGTCAATACATATCTGCCAAGTGACCCTATGTAGGGGGAACAGTCCCTATTCTGCTCTGTGTCAGTGTGTATCAGGGTCTCTGAGGACAGGTGTCAATACATATCTGCCAAGTGACCCTATGTAGGGGGAACAGTCCCTATTCTGCTCTGTGTCAGTGTGTATCAGGGTCCCTGAGGACAGGTGTCAATCCATATCTGCCAAGTGACCCTATGTAGGGGGAACAGTCCCTATTCTGCTCTGTGTCAGTGTGTATCAGGGTCCCTGAGGACAGGTGTCAATCCATATCTGCCAAGTGACCCTATGTAGGGGGAACAGTCCCTATTCGGCTCTGTGTCAGTGTGTATCATGGTCCCTGAGGACAGGTGTCAATCCATATCTGCCAAGTGACCCTATGTAGGGGGAACAGTCCCTATTCTGCTCTGTGTCAGTGTGTATCAGGGTCTCTGAGGACAGGTGTCAATACATATCTGCCAAGTGACCCTACGTAGGGGGAACAGTCCCTATTCTGCTCTGTGTCAGTGTGTATCAGGGTCCCTGAAGACAGGTGTCAATCCATATCTGCCAAGTGACCATATGTAGGAGGAACAGTCCCTATTCTGCTCTGTGTCAGTGTGTATCAGGGTCTCTGAGGACAGGTGTCAATCCATATCTGCCAAGTGACCCTATGTAGGGGGAACAGTCCCTATTCTGCTCTGTGTCAGTGTGTATCAGGGTCCCTGAGGACAGGTGTCAATACATATCTGCCAAGTGACCCTATGTAGGGTGAACAGTCCCTATTCTGCTCTGTGTCAGTGTGTATCAGGGTCCCTGAGGACAGGTGTCAATACATATCTGCCAAGTGACCCTATGTAGGGGGAACAGTCCCTATTCTGCTCTGTGTCAGTGTGTATCAGGGTCCCTGAGGACAGGTGTCAATCCATATCTGCCAAGTGACCCTATGTAGGGGGAACAGTCCCTATTCTGCTCTGTGTCAGTGTGTATCAGGGTCTCTGAGGACAGGTGTCAATCCATATGTCAAGGTGTCAATATGTCATATGTCAGGTGTCAATCCATATCCATTGTGATTTAGGAATGTTAGGTGATTTATGCCCTTTATGGATTAAAACCAGACTCTGCATCAACTGTGTAATCTTCCATGGGAGTTTTGCCATGGATCCCCCTCCGGCATGCCACAGTCCAGGTGTTAGTCCCCTTGAAACAACTATTGTGGCCAGAAAGAGTCCCTGTGGGTTTTAAAATTCGCCTGCCCATTGAAGTCTATGGCGGTTTGCCCAGTTCGCGCACATTTCCGGAAGTTCGCGTTCACCGTTCGCGAACCGAAAATGTTATGTTCGCGACATCACTAAAGGTAATTGTTAGAAATATAAAAATATTAGCAATCTAACTAGGTAAAATCAATCATTTCAATATAAGAATCTGTATTTTATTTTTCTGTTTTTCTCCTATTTTTTTCTTTCTGTCCATCTCTGTCTTCTATTTTTCTCTTCCTGTCTGTTTGTCTTTCACTTGCCTTTTTCCTTTTGTTTGTTTGCCAAATCATGACTTAATTTAAATATACCTATAAACATTATTCTCCCTGTTGACTCAAATAAGAAAACAACTGGATTAGAGAAATGTTCTATTATGGTTTTATTATCATTAAATTTTTGGTATAATTTCTCTGCATGAAATATCGTTGTGTCTGTCTCTTCTCTTGTGTAATATCTAGAAACACTGCCATATGTAATTTCTCTCATATACAGGTACACGTTTACTGGGATTTACACATTTGAATCATTGACAAAGATTCTGGCCCGAGGGTTTTGCATCGACAGTTTTACATTCCTACGGGACCCGTGGAATTGGCTGGATTTCTGTGTCATTGTCATGGCGTAAGTGGAAGGTAGTCACATTGGTCACTAACGCATTCGCTTGTGGCTTGTTCGGTATAAATTAATAGGGGAGTGATTTATCATTTCAGTTGTGATAAACGAACCTAGAACTTAGAACTTTACACTTGGCAGGCTTCTATTGCACCTGCTACAGTCCAGAATTCTCATGGAATTCTGCTAGATGGACCTTATAAAAGCTATAGTCCAAAACAATGCCAGAAATGGCCAGTTCCCAATCGTACATCCTATAACATTTATTTTATTCTGCGTGTTCTGAAAAGGTTTGAGATATTAACCACTTATCCAATTAACCACCTATCTCAATCGTTCTTCTTTTTTGAATACCGTTTTGTTCCGGGGGGAAATGTAGTGATATGGTGTGAGATAGAAAATGGCTTACCCTGTTTTACAGAGCAGTGCATGAAAATGTGGGCTAGATTGTCCTGTTTACTGCTTTATGAGAACTATAGAAACCCTTTCCTCAATCTAACCCACTCAGGAAAGATAGTGTAGAGAGTTTGGCATCCTAGGAACCTCCCTGAGATCACAGGTGCACCCTGTAGTTATGTTACCATGGATATATTTAACCCTCATCAATAAGAGTGATACATACGATCTGATAAACCAATAAATATGTGAAGACACAACGAAAACCATGGAGAACTTGACCCATAATGTCCTTTAGTTTAAACTTTTCCTAGACAGGTATCTATCTCAAGGGAAAATCCCCAAGTCCCCTGTAAACACGTAATGCAATTGTGTCTGCATGTTGTGATTGTTTTTGATGTGACATGATGTTTTTTTAAATCAAATATGGCTAAAGATGCTCGGCTTCACAACAAGAAAACAACTAACCACACCTAGAAGTGCCATTGTGATCATCATCTCACTTCATCCATGAGTCTTTATATTAAGAAGCATGTGCCACTTTGTGATTGAGAATGGTACCTACACTGTTGTATTCTAGCAGAGTGTTCTGAGGACCAGCTGTACATAGGGTTACAACTCTTGGTATAAAGTAGTTTCATCTTTATAGTTTGCTAAATCAGAATTCCATCTTTTAATTTTCCAATTTCAGATACATTGCAACTTAATTTCCTGTCTCATGGGAACCACAGTTGTCCAAACATCTAATGACCTGCTTGTATACCAGGCAACTTGGTTTCCCTTTTCCTCCATCCTGGTCCCTATCTGTATTGAGTGTGGGAAGGTCCATGATAGTCTAGCAGTAGACAGGAGAGGTCTTTGCATGGTTCATTTTCTGATAATCCACCAGTTGTAGAGATAATTCAGATATCTGCATTGTTGGAGGCTCAGAACTCTGTGTTGGTCCACTAAACAGTCAAAATAAGATATTGTCTAGATGTGACATAATGTTTTATTAAGACTCATCTAGACTGCTATCTTGAAATTTAGATGCGGTTCTAGCTGAGGATATCACTTTTATTGTTCTGTGTGCATGCCAACACGAATGACAGAATTCCTTTACTGATCTGCCTTAACTAATCTGCATGGCATTCAGAGTATTAGCCAGCACTATTGGTGATAGCTATAATCCCAATATCATTTTATTCTCCCTATAGTTATACTACTGAGTTTGTAGATTTGGGGAACGTGTCCGCTCTCAGGACATTCCGAGTCCTCCGTGCCCTTAAAACAATCACAGTAATTCCAGGTGTGTATTCTTGTCATTTAAAAATATACTACATTTGCCTGATTTGTGAGCTTGTATTTGTCCAGTGGTTAATAGTTCCGCTTAAATATATCCGTTTTATTTTATTTTATTTTATTTTTTTTTTTTTTTAAATTCTTTATTTTTGCGTGCAAATAGGTAACAGTGATGCATTCTGAGCCACAACGGCGCACGTTCGTATTATCAACAGATATTTATAACATATATGGCTTACATATCTTTGCACAAATTTATAATATTATAAGATCAACTTTAGATAAGAAAAAACTGTGTAGTGGTATCAATAATGCCCTTCGTGAGGGTGATGTGGACGTGGTGTCGCTCTCTATGCGACTGCCCTGGAGGGCTACCCCCTTTGCCTTTGTTCAAGGTAGTCGTAAGCTAAGTGGATCCTAGTGTGTCGGCATGGGGGGGGGGGGGATGGTTGAGGATGTTGCAGTGTAATGCGGGTTAGTGAGATCGTTACTAGGTAGGTATCTGCCACCCTGTGTGTTTACTCGTGGTATAATGCGGAGAGGGATAATGCTGGTTGTATGGAGGTGACAGTGTCGGTTTCACCATGTGTGAACACATTAGAAATCACAACAGAAAATGTTAGAGAGCATATTAAGTAAAACTAAACAATACTACAATAGAACAATAAAAATAAAAGAAGTAAAAGAGGTGTTGATGATTCTGCTAAGATCGAGTCTCTGACTGCATGAGACGTTTCGTCTGCGTGGAAGGTGGAGTGAAAAATAAGGGTAAGTCATTATGAGGCGGCTTGTAGGTGGTACTTCAAGTAGGCGATCTGCCCGGGGAGGTTCTGGTGGAGTTCCGTGGGGTAAAGTCCCGTATGGTATCCGGATTCAGTTGGGCTATGGTCCGTCCGGACGTCGGTGCCGCTTGAAAGATACCAGTAGCTTGCAGGTGAGCTTCCAGCTCCTGTTTGTCTTGCGCCTTATATGTAGTTCCGTTGAGGGTAAATGATACAGCACGGGGGGTGCCCCATCTGTATGGGATTTCTTTGGTCCGAAGATGGTGCAGGAGGGGTTGTAGGGCTTTTCGCCAGGCTATAGTGTTCCTGGTCAGATCTGGGAATGCTGTCAGTGAAGCCCCTTCAAACCGTAGGGGGGTTTTTCCCCGCAGTGCGGTCACGATTGAGATCTTGTCAGCTTGTGTTTGGAACCGCAGTATGAGGTCTGCTGTTGCTGCTGTCGGTGCTCGGGGCGATTTCGGCAGCCTGAACATGCCGTCGATTTTAATGGCTTTCACCCGTTTTGGCGGGAGTAGGACTTCAAGGAGGCGCCTGACGTAATGGGGTAAGTCGTCTAGGCCTACCGACTCCGGTATCCCCCTCAGCTTTAGGTTGTAGCGTCTTCTTCGGTCTTCTATGGCGTCAAGCCTGTCATTAGTAGCGGTTTGCCATTGGACCAGGTCTGTGACTTGCCGTTCAATTGCCTGAAGCTTTGTGTCATGGGCGCTTGAGCTAGCCTCTAGCTGTATAATTTTTTCCGTGGCGCCGTCAATGGCCTTTCTATAGTGGGCCATGTCTGCCGCCAAATCTTTGCGGAGTTCCGCCAACATTGTCTTAAGTTGGTCGGCTGTGACCGGGTCCCCAGATCCTGGGGGTACCTGTTTGCTTGCCGGTGGTTGCCTGTAGGTTGCACCTTCCAGGATGTCAGTGGCGAAATCCTCAGACGAGTAAGAGGAAAGGTCGTCCGGCTGCGCCATTTTGGGCCATGCGGCCTGGTGCGAGAGCCGAAGCATCTCGCCAATGTCCCTCCCGTGGGGGCTTCTTTCGGCTTTCGCTTTTTTAGATTTCCTGCCCATGGTCGTGTAGCCTGGACCTGGATGTTTTTCAGGAAGGTTTTGGGCCCGATTTCCACCATATATCTCTGAATTTATGCAGGTCAGAGACGGAGCTCTGAGAAATGCGTCCTCTCAGTTGCTCAGTCGGCTCCGCCCCCATATCCGTTTTATTTTTACATTGATTTTCCTTTAAACGCGGAAAACAACAACAACAAATAAGATAAATATGTGTGCCAAAATCAATATATATGAACCACAATGTATTTTTTTATAAATGTGTTATTTTATATACACCAAATATGCCCCTACCACTTTCATATCCTCTGTTGAATATTCAAAGGATGTAACTGCAATACAAACAAAGTGAAAAGAATCTAATACACATTGTATAAAATGCTATCAATTTGACACTTTTTGTTTGTTTGTTTTTTTACTCTTCTGTACTTACTGTTGGTAATTTGAAATCACAATTCATAGCAGCATATGTGAGTACTGACAATTTTTGGTCAGTGTTAAGTAAAGTACTGGAATCTTTACTGACTCAACCCTAAAATAAAGCTCTGACCCATTAAAATTGCTAACAATTATGAATCTGCCTTGACCAACCACTGGGTCAAGAACATACCTCGTCCCTTCCACAAGGGAACAAGATTTAGTGTTAATTATATGACCTGTTCTAGCACTGAAAGGATTGATATAGCATAAAATGAAATACATGCATATACACCTAGCATATTATCTTGATAAAACAATACAATATATTTATGCAGTGTTCCATACTACATTTCATTAGATAGAAGGATAGACATTGGTATAATATATGATAATATAATTTACTAACCCGTACAGTTTAAGAAATTAATTTAAAAAAGTGATTTGAGAAAAATAAAATATATAATATGATATTGAGGCTCAACACAATAAGGCACTAAATAAGAAGAAACATGAGAAATTACTGTTAGAAAAAGCTGCAATAAATTGTCTATATGATATATCTCTATATCTATACAGGTAGACCTCACCAACCAACTTACCTGTTTACCGACTGTTCAGACATACGACCAGCTATCTAGCACTGGGAATCCACCCAAATCTGAGTCTTGGGAATTCCCCCGAACATAGATTCGAGGGATTTCACTCGATGGAGAGCTGGTCTATGTATTCCCTGCGCTAGAAAGCACGTCTATGTTAAGGGAATTTCTCCCGAACATAGATTCAAAGGATTTCCTGCGATAGTGTGCTGGTCTGTGTTCAGGGGAATTCTCAGAACATAGACCCGTTCTCTAGCGAATGCAGGACTTGGTTCTCGCTGGTGTGAAGCATCCTCGCTTACCGATCAATTCGTTTTATGATCAAGTCGTAGGAACGGAACTTGGTCGGTAAGTGAGGAGTGCCTGTAATTCTATAGGTATATATAGGTATAGTATATTTAGCATCAACAGTAAAAAAAAACAAAAAAAAACTCAACATAGTAAGACTTGGGCATGGAAAAATTATTTGGTTCATCAGTAAAAAATGTTTGGTTCGGACAAGCCGAGTTTTGTCCATGTGGCATATCAGGTTTGGCAAATTACAACCATGCAATTGTTTCATGAAAAATTATTTGTAAGAACCAAAAGAGAGTTAAAATGCACTTGTTAGTGTACTGCCATGTTAAAACAGCTAATATATTCAAACATAATCACTGCTGGTCTGTATCCCTCCCTAGCTTTGGAAAAATCCTGCTTGGAGAAATATATTGATTTTCTTTTTTTTACTGCTCCTTCTTTAGTGGCTGTACTCCAACCATTAATCATCTTTACCCATCATTTTTTTTCTACCTTGATTGGATAGGAGGTGCAGCCCGCATCATTGGGCAGACCTCTTGTCCGTCATAACAAACTAAGGCCTCCATTTAATATTTTCTGATGAACTATTTAAATGGTTTAATATTATTCGATAAACTTTTAAAATAATTTTAAAATAATTTGTAAATATTTAAAAAAAATTTATATATTGATATTTTTTGCCATGTTAAAATTAATATATATATATATATATATACTTGAAAAGTTTATCCTAAAATATTAAATGATTTAAAAGGCTTATAAAATATTAAACCGAGGACTAAACTGCTTAATTTAATTGATCCAGGGCAGAAAGATACATTTTTCATGCCTAGATAAATGCTGTTCATAGCACCATTTGATTGAAGGAGCAATCAGCGTTTAGCCGCGCATGCGTTTTTCCAATCCTCTGCAAGAAGCTTTGGATTGGAGAAGAATGCAGACAACTGCTGACGTCTTCAAAAGTGCTGCTGGTGGCTGCAGCGGAGAAGTCTCTGCTCTTGAAATAAGGTAAGTAATCTTTATTAAACCTTAATTTTTAACATCGAAGTGGGTGGACAGTGCTGAGAGAGAAAGAATGGAACCTATAGTCCCGAAAAAAATAAATTGTGGTTGTTGTATATTTGTGGTTTGAGAAAAATTGTGAACTCTCAATATTTATCTGTTTTTCTACCTGGGTGTGGGTACCTGATGACATTTACGCCATAGGCCTAGTGATTTTCCTAACAGATACATGAGAATTGTTGATATCAGTAGTCAAAGAAGTAAAATCTAGGTTCTCTTTTTCCAACGCAAAGAAAAACTACAACTTAGATATCACTTCCTGGTCTTCAAAGGTCTTGAACATCTTAAGACTAGGGCAGACTAGATGGGCCGAATGGTTCTTATCTGCCGTCACATTCTATGTTTCTATGTTTCTATGTAAGTAGGTTTAGAAATCTTCAATCCTGAAGCCTATAGCAGCCTCAAAAGCAGCAGCAATCTGAACTAAGAGTGAATATTGACATAATATTTAGTGGCTGCATGGTTTAATTATATTATTTTTCTCCGTTAAGGTATAGGCAAAGATACAATTAAATTTTTTAGGTTGAAGTACTGCAGGAATACAGAGAATTTTGAAGGGTTCTCAAACTTTTGTCTTACCATGATAGACAGATTACGAAGGTTGATCCTTACATGGTTACACACAGGGTGCTAGTCTGAGAACAGGTTAACACCACTTGGCCAGGACTTCGAAGTATCACTTACAAGGAGGGCATGTTTGTTTCTTTATTTCTCTGACCCCTGGTAACCTTGGGTACATAATGTGTGCGTGCGTTTTTCATCACGTTTTAATTAGATTTTGTCATTGTCCCTTTCCTTATAGCCTAATTCACTAGACTCCAAAGGGGAATAAAATTAAATCTAATTGACCAAATTGAACCACAGCGAGACTATGTTTGCCTGAATGTTACCATTTAAATTTGTTGCATTTCAGAGATTAACGAATAATCCTGACTCTTGCCTCAGTTTAATATTTTTGGATAGGTTTTTCAAATTATAACAATCTGGCCTCGATTTACCGTAATTTGTTTGAATCGGCATCAGAAACTATTAAAAATATTTTTTCCAAATTATTAATCTACATAAATCATTATTAAAATCTATCGGAATTTGTGTAAATAAATCAATTGAAAACATTTGTTCTAACAGAGAGTCATTTCTGATGTTGATTCTGTTAAAATAAAAAACTTTTCAAATTATTTATCTACAAAAATTACCGTAGACTTTAATGGTGACTTTTGTACATTATTTGAAACAAATTGTGAATGACAATTGAAAAGTTTATCCGCCCCCCCAAAAATAAATTTTGAGGCCTATGCTTAAAGTCACGTTGCGGAGTAAGAATGGAAGTAAAGAGCAGATTAGGTTTTTGGATGTTTTTGATAAACTTCCTTCTTTAACATAAAAAAAAACTAAATTGCCCCGTTAAATGCAACACCTTAAACACTAGGCATGACATTATAGGCTTAAAGTATTTTCTAATGAACACAAATGTTTGTTTACAAAAATAGATATCAGCAGACAGTGGGCTACTTAACGTTTTAACTTTAATTTTCAAATAAATTAAAATTATCAGTACATTTTCAAATGTTCATAACATGTTCCCAATGTCTTGTGAAATATGTTGCTGTTATTTACGTGCGATAGAAGCTTTAACTGGCTCATGTTGTAGCCTGCAACTACCATCAACCTCAGCCAAGAAAAATTAAGGTGGACGATACTGCACTACATGTGACGCACGCTAGGCATATGTGTTTGGGTTTGGTTATGGATTACAGGAGTTAGAATTCTGATAGGTGTCAGTAGGATTTGATTATCATATCCATTCTTTGCAATGCTGTGAAATGCAACTACCATCATTCTCAGCCTGCAACCCTCACATCATTATAAGTGAATTTGTTTTATATTGTCATTTTAAAGGGACACTATAGTCACCAGAACAACTACAGTTTATTGCATTTGCTCTGGTGAGTTTCAGTAAACACTGTTTATTTTCAGAGAAAAAGACAATGTTTACATTAGAGTCTAGGGAATACCTCCACTGGCCACTTCTCAGATGGCTACTAGAGGTGCTTCCTGGGGCAGTGCTGCACAGTGTGACTGGTATTCAGTGTCTCCACCCTCTGGAGACTCTGAACTTTCCTCATAGAGATGCTGATTGACCAGGGCTGTGTATGACTCGTGCTGGCTCTGCCCCTGATCTGCCTACTACACAGCCTCAGCGAATCCAATGCTGTTCTACGTGAAAGAGCATTGTGGTTGAGAGAATCACTTCTGATGATGTCAGCCAAGCAGGTAGATCAGAGGCAGGGCCAGCAGGAGCAGTCTGGAATAAAAGTAAGATTTTGCTATATTTAGAGAGGCAAGTGAAAGCCACTTTGGCTAGATGGTGGTTTTAACGCTATAGGGTCAGGAATACATGTTTGTGTTCCTGACCCTATAGTTTTCCTTTAATATGCAGTTAAAGGGTTACTCCAACCACAAAAATTGTGTTTTAGGAGATCACGGTTTTATGTTAGAGAAACCCTACCTATCCTGCCCCCTCCCCCCCACAACTGGAGGGAGGAGACTATGGTGCCATTGTTTGCTTGACGCCAGCATGCTTCAAGTACTGATGACAGATGCCATCAGTATGCACAAAATTATCATTAACTTTTGTTCCAGGCTGGCTAAAGTCACCTCAATTATGCTGCTGAAACTCGAGTTTCATATTCAGCGGAAGAGGGGTTAAACTCAATATGTGAAGCGTTACATAGCAAATCCCTGCACAAACAGACTGCAGGCACCATCACTACTTCAAGTTAGTGATGTACTTATGGTGCTTGAAGTATCCCTTTAATCCTGAAAGTCTCATCAATCTCAGGTTTAGCCATGACATATCTGAAACTTATAAATCGTATACAGATCAGTGCTTAAATAAAACTTTCATTTAAAGTAACACTAACGTTACTAAGTATATAAATATTTTTACGACACTACTATTGCTCTGCATTTTAACCCCTTAAGGACCAAACTTCTGGAATAAAAGGGAATCATGACGTGTCAGACACGTCATGTGTCCTTAAGGGGTTAAGGTTATTGAGCCTCCACTTTTAAAATAAAAAAAAGAATTAAGCTTATTTTTTATACAGCTTCGTCCCAGTCGCACCGCGCTGTCCCAGTCTCACCGCGCTGTCCTAGTCACACCGCACTGTCCCAGTCTCACCGCGCTGTCCCAGTCTCACCGCACTGTCCCAGGCTGTTTCTTTTCTTCTACGATCATCCTGTGGGGAAATCTCTATCTAATCTAATCTAATTTGAAGCTTCTCACAGAAAAGTGTTAGAACCCCATGGCGCAGGCCACACTGCACCAATTAAGATGCTTATGATTTCATAAACTTGTTGGATGTACTTTGATACTTAGGTCTTGATGTTCCAAGTCACACTAGATTCAGATAGTGTGAACAACTTGCAAGTACATCAGAAATGAATGCAACTAATTCACTGACCTTAAAAGAAGAGAGAGAATCCCATATTTCTTCATTCAAGTGTTGACTAGTTGATTCTTGAAATTGTTTGATGTTTATTGTTTGTCATGTTGGAAGAGTTAAGTGCGTGCCTATGGTCTCATGGTAGATGTTTTACTTGCCATTATAATTTTGGTGATGGCTAGGGTCCAGTCTCTATCACCTACGGAAGTTAGGCAGTGAAAAGAAACGTCATATCAGGACATATCCAATCAAATATAAACCTATATTTTTTTTACTTGTTTGATGATTACCGTAATTTATTCTGTTCTGTTTTCTACCGCAGCTAGAACTTGCTGATATTTTTTGCCCAGCTCTAACGAAGTAAGATGTACTGGAACATTGTGACAGCTAGACATACATGATCTATTTCAAATCCCTATGCACATTTAAATAACTGCAGTGTTTTTTTTAGTATCACACCAATGCCCATTAAGGTGTAAGCTCACCTGCCAAGTCAAGGCAACCTATATTGCCATTGGAGTGATACTAAACACCTCCAGTTATTTATGTGTGCATAGGGACTTGGGATAATGCACAAGTAGCTTTTTTGGTTTTTATTATATGTTTTGGGGGCTGTGTACAACAGTCACTGCTGCCGCCCAGGAGTAGTGGGAGTTTGAGCACAGGACTTAATTTTGTATAAATTAGCTGTTATGATCTAATTTCAATTAATCTGTGCTATGTAAAAAATATTCTGCACATCTATTCATTTGCTTAGCCATCATTATTTAGCACTGTAATTAAACTGAATGAACCGGTCCCTTGTCTCATTTCATTCTTTTTTTTGGAGGGGGGGAGTATGGAAGGTCAAAAAGGTTGCACATGATCAACTTGACCAGTTTTTATTTTGAACCTACATTGCTATGTTACTATGATACACTAGAAAACAGTTTACCGTGCTGTTTTAGTAAAGTAATGCTACTATCAAATGTCTCTTTGATCCTTTGACGTTTCTCAGATGGTTCGAGAAGACCAAACGTAAAATGGGTTTGTGCAACAATGTATTCATGAGTTACTGGATGGGATCTCGGAGTCAACTAACAATTACAACTATTTATATAGTGCCAACGCATTCCGCAGCTACTGTCGACTGGATGGACCTTTAGACTTAGCTTACTATAATTATTATTTTCTCACTCCTAGGGTTGAAGACCATTGTTGGTGCACTTATCCAGTCAGTGAAGAAACTTGCAGATGTGATGATTCTTACAGTCTTTTGTCTTGCTGTCTTTGCGCTGATTGGACTTCAGCTATTCATGGGAAACCTGAAACAAAAATGTGTCCGATGGCCACCATCACTGGAAGAACATCAGTACTTCGCCAGCACGACTGTAAATGCTACCGATGACAGTGGAATGGGCTTTTATTCAGACTATTATGACAGTATCGACATGTTTCAGAATGTTACCATTGACTGGTCGTCCTACCTCAATAATGAAAGTAAGAGCAAAGGAAGGCATTGCCTTATGATGATCAGATTAATGTCGTGTACTCTAATGTTCATGAAATTTGTGCAATTATAAATAAATAATACTAATTGTTTTTTCCTGTCTTTCTGAATGCTGAAAGCAAATTTCTACTTCCTGGAGGGATCAAATGATGCCCTACTTTGCGGGAACAACAGCGACAGTGGGTGAGCTTATTTTTTTTTATATTTTTTTTATATTTTACTTAAAACATTATTCATTAACTTATGAACTATAAAAAGGCACAACTGCAAAAAGTTTCTCAAAACGTTCTCCCAATTTGGATAATTTGTCCTTCATTTTAAACTTTTGGCTATCAACTCACTAAAATTTTCGGTCTAGTGAATATATTAATTAGAATCTCTGTTTTTTGCATTTGTTTTTTTCGTTACAGTCGAATGAGCTGGAAAATTCTAAAATTGTATACAGCGTATCCTCCAGTATTGTAGAGTTGAAGATAATACAATCATGCGAGTCAGTCATATTTAATATAGTGTCAGATTTCTAGAAAGCATTGTAGAGGATTGATTTTTGAACAATTAGATGAGGATTCCATGAAGAATGCAATGGAAGCAGTGATCGGTCTTAGATCTCTGTTGTATTATAGATAGTAGACTTGTGCACTCGGTTTCAAACAAATTGTGATTTGTTTGAATTTTGGGCGATCATTGGTTCATCCGAATTCCAAAACTTTGAAACACTATATGGACGAATTTAGAATACAAACGAAATGGACAATATAGAAAATCGTTTTCTGTTTTGTGATCTGGCGTTTTGTCCATGGCACCAAGAGAAAGATGATTGATGGAAAATAAGATGTTTGACGGCTGGGAGCAGTCATTAAATTATTTTATTAAAGGGACACTATAGTCACCTGAACAACTTAAGCTTAATGAAGCAGTTTTGGTGTATAGAACATGCCCCTGCAGCCTCACTGCTCAATCCTCTGCCATTTAGGAGTTAAATCCCTTTGTTTATGAACCCTAGTCACACCTCCCTGCATGTGACTTGCACAGCCTTCCATAAACACTTCCTGTAAAGAGAGCCCTATTTAGGCTTTCTTTATTGCAAGTTCTGTTTAATTGAGATTTTCTTATCCCCTGCTATGTTAATAGCTTGCTAGACCCTGCAAGAGCCTCCTGTATGTGATTAAAGTTCAATTTAGAGATTGAGATACAATTATTTAAGGTAAATTACATCTGTTTGAAAGTGAAACCAGTTTTTTTTCATGCAGGCTCTGTGAATCATAGCCAGGGGAGGTGTGGCTAGGGCTGCATAAACAGAAACAAAGTGATTTAACTCCTAAATGACAGTGAATTGAGCAGTGAAATTGCAGGGGAATGATCTCTACACTAAAACTGCTTTATTTGGCTAAAGTAATTTAGGTGACTATAGTGTTCCTTTAACTAAATGGTTAGGAGAAACTCTCTGGTCGACCTAGTCACAGATCAAGAAGAATTGACCTATAGAGATAAAAAAAGGAGGAAGAGTAAAAAAAATCTATATCTTTCAGTACACTGATTGGCCAATATTCACGCCATTTGGGTACATCCAAATTGTTTTCACGAAACAATTACATCGCTGAAATTTGTCCGAACCCAAATGCCATATGGACGAATCCCGATTCACTCAAAACATTCTTTTGTTTTCGTACGGGTCAATATGGACCAAAAACCTCCCACATTTTCTAACATGCCCATGTATAGTATAACGTGATATCATGGAACCATCTAAGTGTAGTAGAGCCCGTGCAATGAAAGGAAAGACAAAACAAGTCCATGGGGCTCTTTATTCTAGACCTCTAACTGCTTAGTACCTTGGGAGATGCAAAGCTCCTGTTTATTCTACATATCAGCGATCAATGGGTAACATCACTCTCTCTTGTATCAATATTTCTGCTTCTGTAGAGTGACTAGCTTTATTAACAAAAAAAGTTAAAGTAATAATGCCTTTTAAAGTATTTTTCCCACTGATATACACAAATCAATAAATAAATCATTAATGTAACATTAAATACTAGGACCTAAAGGCATTTTGCATTAGTGCTTTTAAAATGGCTTAAATTTTTTTTTATATTTTTTAAATGAAATTGGAGATCTCACCCGCGGGGAATAGATATCATATGAACAGATTTTCATCTACATATTATTATGTTATGTCCTTTCTTCTCCTCTACCCATGCATAGCATTTTGCTGATGTTCTTTGAGGTCTCAATGAAAGCAGAATCAGAAACAACCAGGTATTCAAAGTAATTCTACCATGCTACATGACTGACGGTCAACTGGGGGCCACCACCCCCTCCTTCTAAGTACCGTGGCGGAGCATGGTACTATTGATCATTCTTTTTATAATAGGTTACTGCTTTGAAAAGCAGCAGCCTGATGTAAAATAAAAAAAATAAACACTAATGTCCCTCTGCCCGCTCCACAAACTGTAGAGATCCGGGGATCTCCAAAAGCGCCAAATCCGTAGCTTCAGCCCCTCAAGCCCCTCAAGCCCACCCATAGCAATGCCTGTGCTGTAAGAGGAATTAGAAAATCTAAATCAATAGACAGTATGTGTCACGTATACATCCTCTCCATATGCTACGCACAACATAAATTACCTTTCCAGGAGTAGGAGATGTGCTGCTCGCCGGTCCTATGCCATAAGGCCGGGGTTTCGCGACATGCTGGTGGACGCCAGCCACTGCGAATGCACACTGTTATGTAACCCCACGTCTGTCCCCGGTGGTAGTGACGTCCATGTGTGGGTGACGTCACGCAGAGGACGTGCGCTCACGTTTTGGGGTCAATCGGATTCTCAAGAGGGATATTTAAACTCACTAATTTCTTCTACTCCTTGCCTTGTCGTGGTTTCCCTTTGCTGGTTATCCGAGAGTGTGTTCCTGATCGTGTTCCTTTGGTTATTGACTTTGGCTTTGTTCTGACTTCCCTGAATTCTGATATCCCTGATTATTGGCTATTCCTTGCAACTGTGTTTTGTTCTGTGTTCCTGACCTCGGCTAGTATCTCGACTATTCTCTGGTACGTTAAGTCCGGCCATTTTAAGGTCCGGTTAGACGTTATCCTTATTCCTAAGTGTGATACTAATACTGCGTGTTGGATCAATTGTATTCCTGAAGTATAGCATGCTGGTGAAGAGAACAGTTTTCACAAGCATAATTAAGAGAATTGTATATGTAACCAGATCGTAAACACCCTGGACAATAAGTTATGTAAGGTTGGAAATACATAGATCATATTCAGGCTCGGAACACGATACATGGATATTTCTAATATGACTCTCAAGAACACGGCGTGAAATGGGAAGGATTTTTGGAGAGTCTTTATAGATGATGTATCATAATTTGAGATGAGAAGAAAGAACGTTTGACCTTCTACAAGCAAATATATGGTTTTGTTCTCGGTTCTTTTGCAGAAAGGGTAGTAAAGATATAAAAATGGCTTCTAAGTAAATTATTGTGCACCTGATATGATGAATTTAAAAAAACTCTTATGGTCATTTACTAAAGCGAGAATTGAAAGTTAATTTCAAATTTAAGGCAAAGTAGCTAGAGTTAGAGAATTTTTTCAGTTTGGCTAAAAAATTAGAACATTTGAAAAATTTGAAATTCACTTTGAATTAATTCTGAATTTTCACTCTAATGTTAATATATATATTTCTCTGAGAAGGTGCATAAATTAGAAAAAGAAAAGGTTTCACCAAAGAACCAAATATTTTAAAGATACGTGGTCTTCTCCAATAGAACGCAAATGATGATCAGAATAAGAACAATAATTCTGCTAATTATAATGGATTTTACAGCATCACTAACTATTTAAACTATTTCCCATTTTATGAAACAAAATTCTGCATTTTAATTCTTTCTGCTCTATTAACAGGAAATGTCCAGAAAGTTTCATGTGTATAAAAACTGGGAGAAACCCAAACTATGGTTATACAAGCTACGACTCATTCAGCTGGGCCTTCCTTGCACTCTTCAGATTGATGACCCAGGATTATTGGGAGAATTTATTCCAGCTGGTAAGTGTCATCAGTGACGACAAATCAGTTGATTTCTGGGTAAAGAAAATCCTATATTCCGAACACACGGTAAAAACATGTTTCTCTGAATTGTTTCTTTTTTTAAATGCTTGGAACTAAAGTTTGAACTATACTTGTTCAGGGCACTTGCTGCCACTTGAGTTTAGTTCCACTAAGCTAAACAACCAGGAAGTAACAGGATTGGTTGTCTGATTGACAGCCAGGGGGGTGTAACAAGGTTAATTTATAAAAGTGCCCATTTTTATTGAAATCTGCACTTTTTTTGTAAAATGAAAAAAGGGGACACACACTTCACATATAAAGTATCTCAGCACGGTAAAGTGCTTAAGGGTTCTGGAGTGTCCCAATAACTGTCAAGCAGGGTTATTCACTGTAGTGTAAATGGTTGGGGATTCAAAGTGTTCTGTAACGAACCTCCTGTACTTCATGGAGTACGTTCGTTCACACACTTCCGAAATGCTAGAGGCTTAGTGATTATAGCCCGTTCACATAGTACGCTGATTCATACTTTCCCTAAATCCAAGCTGATCGTGAGAATAAATTAAGCGGTCTGTCATTCGCATACCGAAACATTAGTTGAAACTTGATGAAGGGTACAACAGGAATGTTTTATTATGGCCAGGTGGTCTACTTATATACACAGACCCCCAGTCAGGGGTCTCAAGCAAGGACATAGCATAACACTCCCGCAACACACCCAAAACACGCCAAAGACACTCCCAGGCGTCTCTGTGTTTGTGAGAAAATTTAGTGTACTTTGCTTAAACTAATTATCTACAGCCACTTGAGGTAAAAATCATGAAACGTAAAATACCCCAAAATACATATAAGACATAGAGAAACCCCCACAAATATTATATCCCCGGATAGCCTGGATCTGTTCACCCAAGATGTCCAAATAATGTCCAAATAGCACTCAGATCCCACGAACACAGCTGTATCGCCACCAAGGTAAATGTAAATTTCGGGAGTTCCAAAACGAACAAAAAGACGAACGGTTCCCCTGGCTCATAGGTAACGATTGTTTGCCTTGTTCGTACGAACAATCCTACCGAACAGTGCTCTCCTGGCTTGTCGTGGAAAGAAGCAGGTGTTCGTGTGAATTTACCGGTGTTCGCGAGGTCGAGTGCCGACTTAGAGTTCCAGACACTCGACAACCAGGTCCCGGTGCCTGCTTTCGTGCCACACAGAGAGAGCACTTGAGTTTGTGGTTTGTTTGAAGTTAATGAGCCAGGGGAGTGGCCGGTGTTCAGTAGATCCATCTACCGAACACAGGGAAATTCAACTGGGCAAATAAAAATACAGAGTTTTGTCACAATTTCAAACTGATTTAATTTTTTTGCTGAATATGCAATAACGTGATCCCACTTATCACCCACATTTGCCACCATATTGCCCCTCCATGTTATCATCTTGCCCCCTTGTGTTGGTACAAAGTGCCATATCCATTGCCCACGGGGGAGAATCACAATTAGAGACACACAGGGAGAGCTACAGAGAGATAGATACACACACACACATATACATGCACACTCTCAGGCAATAAATGAAGTGAAAAGATGCACTAAATTGATATTGCTAAAGTGGATTTAGAACTTCTGCTTTAGATAGTAAACATATTGAAAGGACAGAAGGCACCCAGGCTGGTAAGCATCAAACTAGTTGAAAACAGTTTGACTCCTTATCGTGGGACAGCACCATAACCACTACAATGGGCTGGAGTGGTTATAGTGCTTCAAGTTCCCCTTTAAAAATGATAAGCATCAATCATTCTTACGTTTATAATGTATTTATAATAAAATCTAAATTACTTTTAAATTTTTAGTTAAAGCAATTATAACTTATTTGGCCTTCGCTATGTCATCAGAAAAGCGGGACACAGCCATACAATGTACACTAAAGCTCCTAGTATGCACACAGATTGTCAAATGTTCTGAAAATCATATGGAGGCTGTGGAGGCCGGGAGGCTGTGGAGTTTGCGGCCCCTGGCAGTCACAGGCCCCCAGGAGAAGAGATTTTGAGACGTTTAAGAATAGCTACCTGCTACTACTGTAGAACTTGATATTTTGAACCCTGACTTTTTCAGTTAAAAAAAGACATGTTTGTTTTTTATTTTTATTATTTATTTTATTTTGAGGGAGGAGCTATAATTCCCCATTAGTTAAGTGATTTTCTTTTGTACCCAGTAGTTTGCTCCTTGGCAAGGCATGGCATTCCGAGTGCTAACTGATTTATGCATCAGTGAAATGACTAACACATGCACCTGTGAATATATCTCTTGGGGAATGTGCCTTGGCCGGCGTATTTCATTGTCGGCAGTTTGGAGCATGGAATTTATGTCCTATCTGTTCATGAATTCATGCGAGCCATTGGCAACCATTGCAGGATCTGTGTTACATGGGCATATTTCAAAGACGCTTCGGGGAAAACTGAAGTTTTTTTGGTTTTTTTTACTTCTGAAAATCATTCTGTAATCATTATTTTGTAATGTTTGTTTTTTTTTTTTTGCTTGCTCTGTGAGGGCGGCCATTTTTAGTCATATTTGTTTAGAAGCACTACTTACCTGCAAAGATCATGCACAACTTCGAGGTCCTAATACGTCCCAGAGTGTCATTTCACTTGTTCCTGATTTCAGGGTTTGTAAATGCACGCTAGCTCTTGACTTTCATGGTTTTGCTAAGTTTTTGACCAAAGAGCCTTAAAGATGGCTGCCCTCTTAGAGCGAGGTTCATAGATATATGCACCGAAAATGTTTTTTTACTTATATGTACATACCTCTGTCCCTTTTTCTATCCTAATGTCCCTGTTTTCTAGGAGCTCCATATTATTGGTGTGTCTGAGTGTATAATAGAGCTCCACAGCAATAATACTCCCAGTAATGTGTCTGAGTGTATAACAGAGCCCCACAGCAATAATACTCCCAGTAATGTGTCTGAGTGTATAATAGAGCTCCATAGCAATAATACTCCCAGTAATGTGTCTGAGTGTATAACAGAGCTCCACGGCAATAATACTCCCAGTAATGTGTCTGAGTGTATAACAGAGCTCCACAGCAATAATACTCCCAATAACGTGCCTGAGTGTATAACAGAGCTCCACAGCAATAATACTCCTAGTAATGTGTCTGAGTGTATAACAGAGCTCCATAGCTATTATACTCCCAGTAATGTGTATGAGTGTATAACAGAGCTCCACAGCAATAATACTCCCAGTAATGTGTCTGAGTGTATAACAGAGCTCCACAGCAATAATACTCCCAATAACGTGCCTGAGTGTATAACAGAGCTCCACAGCAATAATACTCCCAGTAATGTGTCTGAGTGTATGACAGAGCTCCACAGCAATAATACTCCCAGTAATGTGTCTGAGTGTATGACAGAGCTCCACAGCAATAATACTCCCAGTAATGTGTCTGTGTATAACAGAGCTCCACAGCAATAATACTCCCAGTAATATGTATTTAAACTACAATAAATGCATTTAGAAATCAGTCTGTGTACATAAGATACATTGTTCTTGTTCTAAATTACATTTTAGTTGCATACATTTTTATTAGTATTAAACCTAAAATTTCTCAGAACAGCCACGCCCCTGGCCACACACCCATTCACACCCCTAAAATGAAAGTGTCCCTCAATGTCCTATTGAAATGTTGGGAGGTATGTACGTATGAGTTACAAAATAATGCACACAGAGGCTACTACAATACATGTAATTATTAGGTGGAAAAAAGAAATATAAGTGGAGAACAAAAATATAAAGGAATTTCAAACCTCTGTGTAAATGATAATTGTGCATAAATAAATAAAATTGTATTCTTAAAATTATCAATAGTTGCTCAAGTAGGATTCCATATGAGGTCACATAACGAATAAGCATGTAATAAGATAAAATGGAAATAATAGTATAGTCTCCATTTATTAAGACCTAAATCATTATAACATGCAAATATACTATAGTGCATTATTAAATATTATTAAGACCATATTTTAACTATGACCACCTTGAACATTTATTTCCTGCTTGTGACAAGATTAAAACATTAGTCATATATATGTCATATGTAGGAAATATATTGCTTGTAAAAAATGTAAGAGAATTATTTCCTAAGAAAAAAGGAGTTAATATAATTGATTAAACTACTTCATCCAAAGTGCAAGTGCCCATACACACACAAGGTGTATTATCTGTGATTTTAATATACATAAATAGATATCATCTAAAATTAGAAAAAAAAAATTGGTTAGAACATATGGGGAAAGAAAATATAATATAAAAAAAAACATACATTTACAAAATTTAAATATAGAAAAATATATAAAATATGTATAAATAATAATGAAAATTATAATATATATATATATATATATATATATATCCCCATTACAAAGAAAAAAATATGTATATGGGACCTATATATTTAGATGTCATATAGATTTTGTAAATATAAAAAATCTACATACAAAATAAGAATTATGTTGTAAAAAAAATTGAGAAACATCTACAATATATATAGAAAAAGTCCCATATAGGTATTTCGTGTGGAATAAGGGTATTAAATTCAAAAATCTCTTTCATCTATGCTTGTAATGTAATTATTATTTTTATTTTTAATAAAAAATAATAAATAAAAATAATAAATGAGGCCAGATTCCTCCAGGTTCAAAAGTAAGATTCTCCCAACCTAAGCTGTACGGCTATTGTGGCTGTCAGAGTGCAAGAGGTACTATGTCATAGTTCATAAATCATATAGCGAAAATATTTAAAATTGTATAAAGCATTAAGCGGGATAAATAACACTCTTAATGCAGCTTCCCATAAATAGAATAAACATCAGGATCAAACTGAAGACAGCCCCTTACAACATAGGAGATGCAAAATTATACTCAGGAGCTGGGTCTCCCAACATTGTCTTCATTTGGGATGGCAGGAGGTGACCAGTATCTACAATGTCCCTCTAAAGTAGCTGCAGTAACATATGTTCCTTCAAGAGTACATATGGAAACTTTGCATTACGGGCATTTCCAGAATCCTGGCATATGGAGAAAAAAAGCTGGACGATGCCAAGAACAGGTGGAAACCTAAGACAGTACTTTAAGATTGCACACTCTTTTTCACAGGGAGTTGGTCAAACTCAACTATTCAGAGATCAGTCGACTAATTACGGCAATGCTTTAAGGTTGAATTCCCAGTCTACAATCAGAACCTCTGTTTAGTCTGGGCTGTGCCAGGGCTATTTCTTTACCCTTCATATAGAGGTGTGAGAACAAGACATCTTCAACCATGTTTTGGAATTTATTATTGCATCCCACAAGCTTGCAGATACAAATGTATCTGCTTCTTTTTAATCTTCACTGGTGTTTGGTGGATGCTGTTAGATGTAGCTGTATGGGCTTGTAGAACGTACCAGCAACTAACGCAATACCCAGTCAAGAATTAGTGGCAGAGTTAGAATCCAATATAACATTCCAAGAACAGCCATGCATCTCACTTCTCAAAAAGAAGTAATTCCAGAAAAAATATAATTATTAAATTTGCAAGTTTTCTACTTGCACCGTGACATACATTTTGAGTTTTGTTTCTTCTGGGCTGTCCCTCGTGGTGTAAATGTTCCCACCAGTCAATATATTTGTCGCAGATATATAACATGACCATCTTCTCTCTCCTTACAGACACTACGAGCAGCTGGGAAGACCTACATGGTATTTTTCGTGGTGGTGATATTCCTTGGCTCCTTCTATCTGATCAACCTTATTCTTGCTGTGGTGGCCATGGCGTACGCCGAACAGAATGAAGCTACCATCCAAGAAGCCCTGGAAAAAGAGAGAGAATTTCAGGAGTTGCTGGAGCAGCTTAAAAAGCATCAGGATGAGCAAGGGAGAAGGGTTAGTAACTTAAACATGTCCCCTTTAGCATACGGATTCTGGTCCCAGGCCTGGCCATGTCTTTTGAACGGAACACCAGATTTTTTTTATGACACATTTGTAGAAGAGTGACAGTGAGAATGTATTAATCATCACATCATCAGCAGAGCCTAACCATTTGTCTTTATTAGCAGGAGCCATTAGATATCGCTTCGACTTTGCTATTCAATACTGTCATGATCCAGATTCATCATCTGGCTTGCTACAGGTTTCTAGATGATTATGATAGTACTTCATTATATGAAAAATAAGCCATTGACAATAGTTTTATTTATTACTTTTAACCTATTTGAATGAACATCCTCTTTGGACTACTCATACAAATCAAATGATATAAGGTTACTCCAAACCTTGTGCCTGTTGACATGACCCATTAAGGAAAGGCAACATGCATTCACAAGTGTTGCATTTCTGAGTTAACTTGATTATGAAGGGATATTCTGGATTCTTTTTTTAAATGTCCACCCTCGTACAGACACAGTGATACTTACAAAAATAGTGCATCTGTAAGAGTAGGACTATTTGCCATAAGTGACTTCTAAGAAATATTAGTCATTTATTTTCCAATACTAAATGATAATGAATAATGGTGGGGGTGTGGGCATTCAGGTTGGGGGTCACAGTCAGTCTATCACCTCGGGCTGGCATGATATAGCATAATACATGTGCCTGTATGTGTAAATATGAAGTGTTTTCCCTTCCATTCTTTTAAATGGTAAACCAGGGCATGATTGCTATATCCCGGGGACACTAGGGACAACTTGCAAAAGAGAGACATTCCGAACTCCAGAATCTGTATGTTCCTTTCCTGAAATTGCAGAGTGTATAATGTACCAAGAATAAAGCTTACAATGCTTTCAGAATATGTAAAATTTACAAATTGTGACGTGTAAGGCGTGAAATCAGGACGGGGGTGCAAAATGGGATTCTCCAGTGTGAATGCAGGCCAGGCTATCAGACATCCATGGCAGGTAGCCAATCTGAAACAATGGCAGAGGGCGGCAATGCCCTGGCATGTTCACAAGCGACAATGTCCTTGCGCTGCGTTTTACGGAGACGTTTCTCCTGTGTGTTCATAAATAGGACACGAGACAAAATGGGGCTTTCCGTCAAAAATGAGGACTGTGCTCAGTACAGTTAACAAGTACGTAACAAAGTGAATTTCAAATGTATGGTCAAAATATTTGAACTGGGAAAAATGATCTAATTCAGGTATTCTTTCGACTTGGCTACTGTGGCAATAAATTCGGAAGTCACTTTGAATTATCCCTTTAGTAAATTATTATTATTATAATCCCTTGTGTATTTTTTCAACATATTTTTTTATTTTTTTTTTTGCATTTGCAAATTGTGAGCATCCGTTTGATTGGCACACACAGTGTTATTGCTTGTAGCGGTAGTAATTTGTAGTTCTCCTTTGACCTTTCGTGTAACTGTAATGTGAGGAGGTCCTCCTCATATTTACCCTTACACAACTTGGATAAAGTGCCAGTACCAAAGTATGACACTCAGCCAGTAAAAAACTTTTTATGTGTACGCCTTTTAATCTACAAAATGCCTTACAACAGCATTTTTTATTTATTTTTTGCTGCACATACAATGTATCACAACCCATGTCCAATTCTAAGTATCTGGCGCCATAATCCCCAGTGTCTATACCTTGCAATATATTATCACTAGCATCTGCTGTTTAGCTATATGCTGCGGTTTCTGAGTATCACAGTACACCTGCAAATCCACCAGCCATCTAATTATAGATCCGAGACCTCACAAATATTCTGGGAGGACTGCAAGATCGACTGACACACAAGAGAATGCCCCAGAACATACTAGCAATGGTAGATACACTAACCAGACATAATTGAAAAATGGACTGCACTAATTATCCTTCAATAGAATTTTTATTGTTTGCAGAGTAAAGGTACATGTGTGTAGGTAGCGGTTATCGTGTGGTGCGACACAATACACCCCCCCCATTCAAACCCTTAACCCAATCAAAACTAGGAAACATATGTGTGGTATAAAAAGGCCACAGCTTTTATTTATAATTTAACAAACATATTTATAAAACCAACCATAAATAAAAACAAGGTATAAGCATGGTTTAACTTGAACTAGTCCTTGCCAACCGTACCACCAACCCTCTAGGGTACACGCCCTACCGAGGCATCAGCCCTCCCCCCTCGTCCAGGATACCTGGCCTTCACCTTGGCCTTCCAATACCACATGCCAACCCCTGGCCACCATTCCTGGCACAGAGGGCACGCGCAAATACCCAAACATTTCCCGAGGTTAGGGGAGGGGGCCCGACCCAGCATCCTTCTTTTCCTGTACTCCTCTTCCCAATTGGTTCGGCAAGGACCATACCCGCCACTAGCCCCGCTGCATTTACGCCTAAATAAGCGGGCGCGACCCCCAAGCAACGCCATTGCCTGCTCCAACGCATCCTGCAGCTCTAAGTTAAACAAGTCCAAACCGACATCAGTTAGATGGACCCCATCCGGGCGAAAAAAGATCGCTGCCTCCCGCTCGAAAATACGGTGTCGCACTGTCAAGCCCCCGACACCTAGCACAAATTTGGAAACCCGCTTATTAATCTTTACCCTACAGCGCTCCATAGCTCCCTGATCGCGTGCGCACTTCCAATAGTTCCTGGAAACTATTCCCGACCATATTAGGCAAAGTTTCGGAAAAAGTACTCGCAAGCGCGCCAAGTCTCGCCTGATCAGCTCCCCTAATCCCCACGCAGGCAGCGAACCTAAATCGTTCCCTCCCAGATGCACCACCAAAACATCCGGGACTCCTAATAGAGTGGATAACTGCACGACCTCAGGCAACAGCTGACCCCATTTCATGCCCCGGAACCCGAACCACCGGACCTCCGCCAGTTCCCGAGGTATTCCAAGCCTTGTCCCACCCGGGCGTACCCCAGCCCGCAGGTGGGCCCAGTAGATGTAGGAATGACCGATTATCCAGATCCGTCGGCTGGGCCCTGTGGAGAAAACACAAGGGGGATACCGATCAGACGTGTGGGCCGCACATATGACCGAAACCTCCCCGATTCCCATCTACCAATCCTTTGAATGGCCTGGTCCGAGAAACCTAAACGAGAGGCTTCCGTAGCAGCCCCAATCCGAAAAGAGTGACCCCCAAAGTCTGTGCTCGAAATACCCAGTTGTTCGAGTGCCAAACGGAAAACCCGGAGAAATTGGAAGCGAGAAAGAAAAGACCCATCCCCATGAATTAACAATGGGCCTACAACACCCGGGCGACACGGACTGTAAGATTGAAACGCTGCGACGGGACAGACGGCCGAACCGGTAATGCCGCGGAGGGAAACCCGTGCCCCCCTACCAAAAATGTCAGTTTTCGACTTTCGCACCAAAAAACGCACCGTATCATCCACGACTGACTCATCATTGAACAACAAGCCGCCTGGAATCCGTTTGCTAGGGCTCACAAGCTCCCCAATCCGCAGAGCACCAAAGAAGGCGAAAGAGAAAGCCACCCGAAACAAACGCGCTTCGAAATCGGACAAACAGACCCTGGATAAGACCGACGTGATACCAAGTAGCAGTGCACCAGAAACCGGTCTCCTGGAATCCCGAGGCTGCGGACCTCTACGCCAGCCACTCACCTGCAGGAGCTGAATTGGAAGGTAGCAGCGGGACTTCAACATGCCCACCAGGCTGCAACGGCCCCAAGGGAACTGCGACCGCAGGAAGCACTGCACCAGTCACAGCATCAGGGAACCGACTTGTCAGCCGACCAGGGGTGACCTGTGAAGACAGGACAGGTGAAAAGGAACCCTGCCCACCCATCCCAGGTAATTGGGGACCCGCAGAAGTGGTAAAAACCGTGTGTGAATCTGGCATGGCAGAAAGAGCCCCTGAGGGGGCATCATGGGCCGTAGTTAACGGTGGGGCAGATGCAGAGGGCATCAGACCCATAGGAAGGGGTCCAAGGGGGGTAGGATGGGCAGGAGAGAGTGTTGGGAGTGCTTGATGGGCGGCTGAGGTTGATGGGAGTGCAGGATGGACGGATGAGGTTGATGTGCACGATTAGCCGGACCTGGCTCTATGCCCCGACCCCCCGATCCCCCCGATCCCCCCAACCCCCTACTGGTTGCCCTGCCGCCTCGCGGCCTACTCACCACTCCTGAAGAAGGGCCGGCTGCCGACCTAACTTGCTCGCGCTCCGCCTGAGATCCGCCATGAGCCGAGCGCCTGTCAGGTGCCCGGGTCGCCGCCCACGATGTGCTGGAAAGTGATCTCGCGGCCGCCCTCCTGGAGGCCCGCGAGATCACAGGAGCAGGAACCGGCACGGGACGGCCATCACCTCCCCGAGAAGCGGCAGCCGCACGGGTAGTCCTAGACCGCCTCGGGGAGGAGGCGACAGACTGCAATAACTCGCTGCCGTCCGCGGCCGCTGGGGACCTGGCGCGCGGGCCGGCAACGGGGCTCCTGCTCCTACCCCTCACCCGACCCTCCCGCGAGGGGCTGTAACGGGTAGGGGGACGCGCCCGGCGGCGCGGAGTACCCTGGCTGCCGACAGAGGGAGCAGCTACCAAGGAGGCACCCTGCAGCCTTACCAGCTGGGCCTGCAGGTGCCGGCCACCGTCCTGGAGGGCCTCAGCCCGGAGAGCAGCAAGGATTCCGTCGATATCCATGCTCCTGGCCGTGGGGTAAGCAAAAGCAACAATAAATGATAGGAAAACATGGGAGAAATTGTCACTTTGCCGTTATCTTTAAGATGGCTGAGGTGAAAGGGACAAAATGTCCGTTATTTATACAACCCCACCCAAACCCCTAACCTAAATGCCACACCCATTTTACACCCACACCCACCACACCCACACATGCCTCCTATCCGGCTAGCTTTCAGCCCGCCTCCTCTGGGCCTTTCCGAGCACCATAACCACTACAGATTGAAGTAGTGGTTATGGTGCCAGGAGCAAGGTACTGCTGACTACTTTTGACCAGGAGGACAAGTATAAATGAATGGCCTCTTATTGCATACAAAGCATAAAAATCTCAGAGTAGGTGGTTCTGCATCTGACGTAGACTAAACAGACGGAGGCTGCTAGAGCTGCGAGGTATGACTTCATATATCAATGCAACCCCCGTCCGCATGACCCGCACTGTATGAAATCATAGAGATCTGTGCCTGTCTAAGAGATGCAGAGTCTGTTTCACACTGACTTCATTGCCTCCCATGACAAGCGGCGTGTCTCGTTTCACCCTGTAGTCACCGGCAAACACTTCCACAGTGTATGTGTTAATAATCACTGTAGTCTCATTGATATTATGTGCAAGCAAATATCCCAAAACACCTCAAACTATTTAATTTGCTCACACCCCCCTTGTCAGCCTTTTCATTCTATTGGCTTGGGGGACAATTGACCAATTGACCTCCTGCCCCATTGCCAGCCCACCGCAGGCCAGTAGTGCAATGGAGCCCCCTAACCATTCCCCTTCTAAGTAGTCAAACCATTTTAGAACTGTCTGATTCATACGCTAGCACCACTCCCCGTCTCCACTACTTCAGGCAGAGAGCCAGAAGCTCTTTGTCTGAGCTAATCCTGGTGCAGGGCTTAGCTCACTGACTTAGAGTGACCATCTGATATGCTCAGTCAATGAGCTAGTCCTGTACTGCAGTGCTTAGTTCAGACCAGTGGCATAGTGCGTGGAGGGCCACATGGACGGATGCCCTGGGCGCAAAATTGTTAGGGGTACAAACTTTCAAAAGAAAACTAAAGAAAGTAGTGGTTATAATTTTTTTTTTAAATACCGTGCCCTTACCTTCACACAGGAAATCTCACAATGTTTGAACCTTGTCAACATGATGGGGCAAATAATCGTTGCCATGTTACATTTTACAGTAATTTTTATTTTTTTTGCTTATTACAGCCATACTGTCCTCATGTAATCATTTTTAAAAAAAATGCTCATGTAAACCTTATCAGAAAAATACATAATGCCTATTAGTAGCATGATTTCCCGTTTGAAAACACCACCGGTATCTTCAAATGGGAGATCAGACTATAAATTGTCATTATATAAATGCCTATTAAAAGGTATCATACCGGTACGCTGGTAATGGGCACATAGAAAGCCTAGCTCCTTTTTCCCTACTCGCTGCGTCTCTGCGATGTGTGTGACACTGATAGTTGTGTTGCGTCATTTTTAAAATCCACCACATGCCTAAAGCAGATATATAGAATTTGTAGAACAGTGACGGGGAAAATGTATTAATTAATTTAGGTGTGAGGTGGATTTTCTAAATTTCAGTGTCACACACATCTCAGAGACTAGGTGGGTAGGGAAGGAGGAGCGAGGCTATCTAGGCGCCCGTTAAGGAACTCTGGAAGTACCAACGATCTACGGATTAGGGGGTGCAATACTTGCCTTTCAACTCCCACTACCCCACTAGTTCAGACAGAGAACTTCTGTCTATAATTTAGTAGCATGTATTTATAATAATTAAGCTTTACTGGTAGGCAGGGGTATTTGTACATCAGTTGGCTTGCTGTTCACCCTTACCTGCTTTGTGATTGGCTAGAAGTATATCCAGCCAATCACAATGAGCCAACCACGTGGAGACGCCTTTGTATTGTATGATTCACTAAAGATTATGGTGAAAAAAAATTAATTTTAATTCATTATGATCTGTGTTTTTGCCAGTGCCTACTTGTATTGAAAGAGTTAGCTTAACCATTGCTTAACCACCAATATTTATTATTATTATTTTATTATATGTGCTATTTATCATCCAACCACAGATACGTAACAGGGAAGTAAATTAACGCTGTGTGAAAAATTCTACTTTGCATTTTCCGGCCCAATTCCTGCTAGCGCACTTGATCGCTCAATATAAAAAGCTGTACTACAGTAAAAAAAAATTCTTCTCATTCTACCGTTACATGCCAAACTCACTCTTCACTCTTGCTGCTTGAGAACCAACGTGAGCTGAGAGATACACGTGTCGGGGATATTGCAACTTGCACATGTAAATGATACTCAATATTGGTGTTTTTACATGAACCAATATAACAACAATAGCGCTTCCTAATGTGTGGATGTAATCGTGCTTCTGCAGTCATAAACTTTTGATTAAAACAATTCTAGTATTTTTTTTTTTATCAACTTCATTCTTCTACATTAAAAAATATTGTAAGCACATCATCTATCTTTAAAGCGACAATTATAGTGTTAGGAATACAAACATGTATTTCTAATGCTATAGTGTTACCATATCTGTTTAGATTATACCCCCCTTTCCCCTTCCTTGCAGATTTTTTTTTTAAAAAAAAACGTTATTTATTTTTACCCCCCAGCATGCTGGTCTCACCGAGCTCACTTTGCCTCCCTGGCTAAGATCATCAATATTGATGATCTCAGCCAATCCATATGGAAGAATTGGCGGATAGTGTGCATGTACAGCAAATCGCCATGCTGCGCCAATCAGCATTTTCACATAATTAATTAAATCAGTGCATCTCAATGGAAAGCGTTCAGTGTCTACATGCAGAATGTAGAGACGATGAATTTGGCCTTGCAATATTTGCAGTAACAAACCCAGACAGCAGAAAATGCATTGTGTATACTGTTCAGTCTGTAGGGACATTCTCTGTGGTTAAGATCCACTACATTAAGCTGTAGTGGTTCTGGTGTCTATTGTGTCCCTTTAATTTGGGAGCAATATAATATCTAGGCATGCAAGGTCATTAAAGGGACATTACACTGCCCAAATTTAAAATAAATGAATTAAAATACAAATCACTTTTGGTGGATATACACCAATGAAAATACGCATGCATGCATTTAATTATGCATTTTTTCATTAGTGGTATATCTAAAAGCAGCTTGCATAAGTTGCAGATCCCTTGCGTGCAGCCTTTGCAAGCCCTCCCTTTGTAACCCCGCCCAGACTTTGTGTGGCTGTCCAATCCCAGTACAGCTTAATATGAAGTATTTGCAAGGCAGGTGCTCTGGGCAATTGCCTGACTCCTGAGCTAAATTACCAAGACGTAACAGGACCAGATGTCTGATTGACATTGGGGGGGGGGGGGGGGGGGTGTAACAAGTTTAGTTTATTAAAGTACCAATTTCTATCGAAATTTGCACTTCTTGTAAAATGGACAAAAGAAGACCCACTTCAACAATTTTATGGTGTTCAGAGCAGTTGCGTACATACAGGGGTCGCAGCTGCTCATCACACCAGGGGGCCTGGTCATCCTGCGAACCCCTGCGACCGGGTGCCCGCCGACATGTCTTGCGGCCCTGGCCGGCACGGTAAAACTGCCAGGGCCGCACATGGCTATGGATTTCCAGGGGGCCCGGTCAGCGCTGGGCGCTTTAACAGCACGACCGAACCCCTTGTGATGACATCAGACACTGGGAGGAAGTGACTGCCCCGGTCACTCCTCCCAGCTATCAGACAGAGCCATGCGGGAGGAAGAGAGGAGGGAGTCAGAGTGGGAACTCTGACTCCCATCAGGCTGAGCCACCACTGGACCCCAGGGAAGTCACCCTCGTGCATCTAAAAGGTAGGAAACAGGAGGGTGACTAAAATATTTTGTATATGTGTGTGTTTGTTTGTATGTATGTTTGTGTGTCTGTATGAATGTTTCTCTGTCTGTGTGTGTGTGTATGTCTGTGTATGTGTGTGTTTGTTTGTATGTATGTTTGTGTGTCTCTATATATGTGTCTCTGTGTGTGAGTGTGTGTGTTTGTATGTGTCTGTGTGTCTGTATATATGTGTATTTGTGTGTGTGTGTGTGTGTGTGTGTGTTTGTATGTATGTGTGTGTCTGTATATACTTGTGTGTGTGTGTGTGTATGTATGTGTCTGTATGTATGTGTGCTTCTATGTATGTTTGTATATATGTGCGTGTATATATGTGTCTGTCTGTGTGTGTGTGCTTGTATGTATGTGTGCTTTTTTGTATGTGTGTGCCTGTATATATGTGTTTGTATGTATGTGTATGTATGTGTGTTTGTATGTGTGTGTATAGTGGCATACGTACAGGGGTCGCAGATGCGACCGGGTGCCCGCCGCCATGTGTTGTTGTCCGGCCCGCGCGGTTCGAGGCCCACAGATCAGTTTTCACACCGGGGCCCCTTGGATCGTGAGTACGCCACTGGTTTAGAGTGTCCATGTAAGGACTCGTTCACGTTTTCTGATCACATTTTTAAGTACACTTGCTCATATAAGCTATTGTAATATATACATTTATGAGCTAGATCATGGATATTCAAATCACAGATCTCCTGCTGTTAGTAGATTACAATGGCCATAACTCTTATCCTGTTTAAAATACAGAGAGTGTCTGGTAAGGGTGAGGGAAGTTGTGCTTTGTTAATAGCTCAATCTCCAGTATCCGCTAATCTTACTTTAGTTGGATGGTTGATATATCCCTTGGCAGCCCAGACCTGGGGCAAGAAAGAGATGTGTTCTAATGCGGGCACAGATCTTCACAACCGCTAAGCTTTCACCACGGAGATTGAATGTTAAAGAAACAGAAACTCCAGACTAAAAAAAATCAAACACCAGTTCTCCTGAGCAACAAAAACATAGGATTCAGGTTTTTGAGAATTATAGCTATTCCAAAACGCTATCGGGAGCACGGCAATTAAGGAGGATAAGCTCTCGTAACTTTGTAATTGTGTATTACTGTGTATGGATAACCAGACAAGAGTGGCAAATTTAAACACAAGGCCCTCTGGTGCATGGGTCAAAGGTTAGAAGTGACCCACTCACGGCTACATTATATAAAAAAAAAGTTTAAGGTCTTCAAAATTAATATCTTAGATTTTTCAGAGGATTCTTTAACCCCTTAAGGACACATGACGTGTGTGACACGTCATGATTCCCTTTTATTCCAGAAGTTTGGTCCTTAAGGGGTTAAAGTGCACGTTTTCTCAATATAAAAGAATTGTATCTTTGTATGTTGCCTCATTTATCCATTTTATTCCAATTGGCAAGTAGGGAACGTGAAATAGTTTTCTGTTACAGCAACGTTTGAAATGACGCACGGTTTTGACATGTACGTCTGTTATTCCGTCCGTAACATGATGTTCCCCAGTCCAGTTGCTCTGCTCCTACAGAATCAGGTGGGGAGGAAGTTTTATCCCAGAAGAATGTCTTCAAGTCCTCTCCTTGCTCACTGCAAAGAAGGGTTCTTCAGATAGTTTGCTGCTAGCTTCCTAAAATAGTGCCCGTTACATTCCTGGTTGATGATTTTACCCAGCCTCAGTCTTTGCCACTTCCTGCCGTGTCTCAGCACCTCTTATTTAACACTGCATTATTCTGGTAATTATTTGCCATCGTAATACTGACATGCTTATCAAAGAGCCAGCCGGCGGCATCTCTCATTTCTAAGCTTGTTCTCTTGGCAGAAACATAGAAGAGCTGTCACAGTCGAAAAGACCCATTTGTCCCATACAGTGTGTCATCTTCCTGCCCGTTTCAGTGTTTCAGATATTCTTTTAAATATGAAGCATTCAAAAAGTACATGAGATTAGTGGCACTCCAGGCCACAATGGGCCCAATGATTTTTTTTTTATTAATGCATTGTTTAAATAATACATAAAAAAGTGCAAAAACAAATAATCTCAAAAAAAACTAAATATGGGGGAAAAAAAACATTCTTATGACGTTTCTTTATTTTTGTGCAAGCCCCGATGTATTAACAACTTTGGCCACCTTAAGAAGTAGTTTGGAGCCTTTTAATTTGGTCTACGGTCGGACCTTTAATTTGGTCAGACATTTTGACCCAGCAGTTCGAGAATTAAAGCGTAATGAGAGAGGCTGATTAACAGATTTCAAAGCTCTCTGTGCACAGCCTAATTTCTGCAAGTCCCCTTATAAGTTTTCTACTTATGGACAACAACTCCCAGAAAGCATTGCTGTTGTTCCTGACAACAGTTCAAGTGGGATGGAGAGAATATGAACTGTACACAGATACAGGAACCAACAAGAAGGAAGTATTTTATTATGGGGTAAGGTGTGACAGAAGAAGCAGGGTTAAAAATAATGTTCAGATTTTTTTATTTTTTTTGTACCAGCAATACAAAATCAGTTATACAATAAATATAGTTAACTATTTGGCCAAAATCTATAAATTACATAAACGTTATCTGTTATTATACAAACCACTATAGTAGTTATGGTGACAGGAGGGCCCTAGCTCCCTCTCAGAATAAGTAGCCAAACCACTTGAGAAAAGTTTGACAACTTGGGTCTGGCCAGACATCCACAGCTGCCTGCCCTGCTGCTGGAAGCTCCTTCAAAGAATACCTGTTTGATTTTAATGTGAATGTAGCGTAAACCAATAAACATAGACTAACAAAAAAATATATAAACAATGGAACACGCCATGACACGGGTAGCAGATGAGGGTGTAACCTTCAGCCCGGTTGAGATGCTACTGAATATATCGAACTTATCAATCTCCAAATACAAAGGCACTCTCTCGAGGCACTTGCTCACAGCAGCTCGGTCTTTAATCCCGCTGCCCTGGCGCCGTAAGGAACCCCCGTCGTATCAGGCATGGCTGGAGAGAGTCAAGGAGATAAGGCAGGTGATGGAGGAAGTTGCCATGGTGGGTAGGTGACTGGATAAGTATGAAGATATCTAGCGGCCGTTGATCTACCACATGTGTTCCAGTAATGACGGTTAACCTCCCCAGAGCCTGGCTTGCGATGTTCTCCTCCCACATCACTGCCTTTGGCTCCTTTCTAGCTCAGCTCCTCTCCCCTCCCCTTACTTCCCCCCTTTTGATTTTTTAATAAAAAAATTTCTCCATCCTGCTTTTCTCTCCCTTCCCCTCTTTCACACTTCCCCATGCCTAGCCACTCTTCATCTTTCTTCTCATACTCTCATTTCCTTAGCTTACACTGATAAGTCTTTACTTGATAGAGCACATTACCTCTTTGTTAATTGTACTAATGTTCCCCTAGCTGCTGGATTAACATGGTCGCGTTCCCAAGCTCTCTGGCATGGAGGGACGAGAGGGATTTTTCCTGCTCGGATCGCAGTGGGACGATTGGAAGTCTGGAAAGAGGATCGGCTGCCACAGAGGGTGGAGATGGTTAGGCCCCAATATGGATGGAAAGACTGGTAGGCCGTGCAGTCGATTCACAGCGAGACAACACGCACAGACATGACCATAGCACTAAGGAAGCAGTGTGGGGGCTCTGCAAGTCTAGACTCAGTCCCTCTGACGTACCCCTACCTAACCCGAAACATAGTACATGATTTGTTCCTTAGCACGCCCCGAAGATCTAGGAACTCCTGTGGAAACCATGGGAGGTGATGTTGGGGAAATACTCTGGCAATGTAAGACATAGGGGCCTGAAGGTGTACCACCTGCTACCAAACTCAGTGTGATTTAGGCGTTCAACTAACTTTCATGCTATGATGTGATGTAATAAGCGTCAGTTCTATGTTTTATTTGGAAGCAAGGGTTCACTCATACCCAGCGTTATTGACAGCCTGGTGATGACTGTTGTATGGCTATCTGTTTCTCTTTCATTTTACCTGTATTCTGTATTTTGAAAACTAATAAAAAGAGATTGACAAAAAAAACAAAACAAACAATGGAACAACTGTATTTGTTAAAATATGTTCTGTCTCTCACAGTAGGCAAGACAGTACAAATTACTGGAATTTAGTGTCAACTCTCTTAATTTCTTTTTACAGAAGTCCAGTGTGGCCTCGATGTCAAACCTTGATGTTGAGAAGAAAAAACCCCCAGATGAAGATGATGGCACAGAGAAGAAAGATTGCAATGGGAGAGCAATACCCAATATTGTTATAGAGAGAGTTGCCTCCTTAGATGAGGATGTGAGTGTTACGTTGCCTGTCTTTTCCTTCACATCTGTGACTGTAGATTGGATTCCATAGTAGTTGAGCTGACCACTTTTTCCTGACTTGTGTTTTCCGTTGTTAGGCTCCAATATGTTATGTTGACAAGCAGGGCTGCCATCAGAAATTTTGGGGCCCCTGACAAAGCACAAGGTCTGGGCCCCCCGCCCCCTCCCTCCCGGGCCCGCCCATGCCCTACCTAGTCCGCTGACAATGATGCGGGACTGAATGTGGTGTGTATAGTGGAAGTGAATTAGAATGTGTGTAATGGATGTAGTTTTTGTGTATATTAAATACTGTTTGTGCAGTGAATGTAGAGTGTGTGTTTGTGTAGCGGATGCAGTGTGTATAGTGAACGCAGAGTGTGTTTGAGTAGTGGATGGAGTGTGTGTACAGTGATGTAGTGTGTGTTTGTGTAGTGGATGTAGTGTTTGTATGTACTAGATGAAATGTGTTTAGTGGATGCAGTGTCTGTAGTGGATGCAGTGTGTGTATTAGACGCAGTGTCTGTGTATAGTGAATGCAGAGTGTTTCAATTTGTGGTGGATGTAGTGTGTGTACTGTGAATACAGGATGTTTGTGTAGTGGATGCTGTGTGTACAGTTAATGCAGAGTGTGTGTCAGTATAGTGAATCCAGAGTGTGTGCATAGTTTAGTGAATGCAGAGTGTGTTAGTGTGTAATGAATGCAGAGTGTGTGTTAGTGTGTAGTGAATGCAGAATGTGTCAGTGTAATGAATGTAGTGTGTGTGTGTTAGTGCAGTGAATGCAGAGTGTGTGTAAATGTGTAGTGAATGCAGAGTGTGTGTAAATGTGTAGTGAATGCAGAGTGTGTGTAAATGTGTAGTGAATGCAGAGTGTATGTTAGTGTAGTGAATGCAGAGTGTGTGTAAATGTGTAGTGAATGCAGAGAGTGTGTTAGTGTGTAGCGGATGCAGAGTGTGTGTTAGTGTAGTGAATGCAGAGTGTTAATGTGTAGTGAATGCAGAGAGTGTTTGAGTAGTGGATGTAGTGTGTGTACAGTGATGTAGTGTGTGTTTGTGTAGTGGATGTAGTGTTTGTATGTACTAGATGAAATGTGTTTAGTGGATGCAGTGTCTGTAGTGGATGTAGTGTGTGTATTAGACACAGTGCCTGTGTATAGTGAATGCAGAGTGTTAATGTGTAGTGAATGCAGAGAGTGTTTGAGTAGTGGATGTAGTGTGTGTACAGTGATGTAGTGTGTGTTTGTGTAGTGGATGTGGTGCTTGTATGTACTAGATAAAATGTGTTTAGTGGATGCAGTGTCTGTAGTGGATGCAGTGTGTGTATTAGACGCAGTGTCTGTGTATAGTGAATGCAGAGTGTTTCAATTTGTGGTGGATGTAGTGTGTGTACTGTGAATACAGGATGTTTGTGTAGTGGATGCTGTGTGTACAGTTGATCCAGAGTGTATGTTAGTGTGGTGAATGCAGAGTGTGTGCATAGTTTAGTGAATGCAGAGTGTGTGCTAGTGTGTAATAAATGCAGAGTGTGTGTTAGGGTGTAGTGAATGCAGAGTGTGTCAGTGTAATGAATGTAGTGTGTGTGTAAATTTGTAGTGAATGCAGAGAGTGTGTTAGTGTAGTGAATGCAGAGAGTGTTAGTGTAGTGAATGCAGAGAGTGTGTTAGTGTAGTGAATGCAGAGAGTGTGTTAGTGTAGTGAATGCAGAGAGTGTGTTAGTGTAGTGAATGCAGAGAGTATGTTAGTGTAGTGAATGCAGAGAGTGTGTTAATGTGTAGTGAATGCAGAGAGTGTGTTAGTGTAGTGAATGCAGAGAGTGTGTTAGTGTAGTGAATGCAGAGAGTGTGTTAGTGTAGTGAATGCAGAGTGTGTGTCAGTATAGTGGATGCAGTGAGTGGGTTAGTGTGTAGTGTATGCAGAGTGCATGTTGTATTAGTGAATGCAGTGTGTGTGTTGTATTAGTGTATGCAGTGTTGTGTTAGTGTATGTAGTATGTATGTTGTGTTAGTGTATGCAGTGTGTGTTGTATTAGTGTATGCAGTGTGTGTTGTGTCAGTGTATGCAGAGTGTGTGTTGTGTTAGTGTATGCAGTGTGTGTTGTGTTAGTGTATGAAGTGTGTGTTGTGTTAGTGTATGCAGTGTGTGTTGTGTCAGTGTATGCAGTGTGTGTTGTGTCAGTGTATGCAGAGTGTGTGTTGTGTCAGTGTATGCAGTGTGTGTGTGCTGTGGTAGTGTATGCAGTGTGTGTTGTGTTGGTGTATGCAGAGTGTGTTGTGTTGGTGTATGCAGAGTGTGTGTTGTGTCAGTGTATGCAGAGTGTGTGTTGTGTCAGTGTATGCAGATTGTGTTGTGTTAGTGTATGCAGAGTGTGTTGTGTCAGTGTATGCAGAGTGTGTTGTGTCAGTGTATGCAGAGTGTGTGTTGTGTCCGTGTATGTAGTGTGTGTTGTGTCAGTGTATGTAGTGTGTGTGTGTGTGTGTGTTGTGTCAGTGTATGTAGTGTGTGTGTGTTGTGTCAGTGTATGTAGTGTGTGTGTTGTGTCAGTGTGTGTAGTGTGTGTGTTCTGTCAGTGTGTGCAGTGTGTGTGTTGTGTCAGTCTATGTAGTGTGTGTGTGTGTTGTGTCAGTGTGTGTGTTGTGTCAATCTATGTAGTGTGTGTGTGTGTGTGTGTGTGTGTGTGTGTGTGTGTGTGTGTGTGTTGTGTCAGTGTATCTAGTGTGTGTGTGTGTTGTGTCAGTGTATGTAGTGTGTGTGTGTGTTGTGTCAGTGTGTGCAGTGTGTGTGTTGTGTCAGTGTATGTAGTGTGTGTGTGTGTGTTAGTGTATGTAGTGTGTGTGTTGTGTTAGTGTATATAGTGTGTGTGTGTGTTGTGTCAGTGTATGTAGTGTGTGTTGTGTCAGTGTGTGTGTGTTGTGTCAGTGTATGTAGTGTGTGTGTGTGTGCTGTGTCAGTGTATGTAGTGTGTGTGTATGTGTGTGTGTTGTGTCAGTGTATGTAGTGTGTGTGTGTGTGTGTTGTGTCAGTGTATGTAGTGTGTGTGTGAGTTGTCAGTGTATGTAGTGTGTGTGTGAGTTGTGTCAGTGTATGTAGTGTGTGTGTGTTGTGTCAGTGTATGTAGTGTGTGTGTGTTGTGTCAGTGTATGTGTGTAAATGTGCAAACAATTAAATTGTTTCTCCCCCCTCCCTGCTTACCTGTGTCTAGGGAGGGGGGAGATTCCATCCCTGGTGGTCCGGTGGCATGGTGGGGCCCCCGGGTTCCCTGTTACCGCAGAGGGGGCCCAGGCAGCACACAGCCTCTTCTCTTCTCTCCTCTAATAACTCTCGCGAGACCCGCGGAGCGTTGCCATGGCAACCGGGTCTCGCGAGAGTTATTTGCAGAAACGAGAAGAGAAGAGGCTGTGTGCTGCCTGGGCCCCCTCTGCGGTAACAGGGAGCCGGGGGCCCGCGGCTGCACACATAGATAGCGATATTCGCTATCTATGTGTGCAGGGAGGGAAAGTGGGGCCCAGGACTGCCAGAGCAGTCCGGGCCCCCCCAGGGCCGCCGGGCCCGTGACAACCGTCATGGTTGTCACCCCCTGATGGCGGCCCTGTTGACAAGATATGACTAAGTGTTCTCCCCAATACAAACAGCAAAATCATGCCATCTTTGACACAACTTCATTGTTCTGCTAAGCTGCTGAATGACTAAGCCTAAATAGCTTTAATCCAGACTAGCTATGAGAATATCTCATCTTCAGTCTGGCCTAACTATGACTTGCATCACCCCTGCCCGTTGTCCTTATTACTCATCCATGTGTGTCCATTCGAGGCTCTTGGAGAGCAAAGTAAATAATCAACAAATTTCTTTCATTTTAGACAAGTTCCATGAAGTCTGAGTTGCAGAAGGATTCCAAAATACACCTGGAAGAGCCAACCATGCAGAAGAGAGCTGGGAGTACAACTAGTGTTATTTCCGACGCTGCCATTGAAGGTTTGTACTACAATGATATCTACTGACTTTTCTTTCTTTTCTTTTTTTCTTTTCTTTTTTTAACATCAGACATTGGTATTCTATTCCTTTGTTGACTTTTTCAACGGAGGTAATATCGACTACCAAAATCATCATTTGCTATATACTTTCATTAATTCCAATTTTTAAAAACATATATTGATAATTTATATATCTTAACATTTTGTTTTTGAATTTAATTAATAATATCACATATGTAATGATACTCTTAATAAATATTTGTCTTATTACTATGTATACAGAGTTATCCTAAATTTTTATGTCTGTAGGATTAATAACATCAAAGCATACATTAAAATCCTAACACCTCTATACTGCCGGGCACACTCATCGGGGGGAGAAATAAGGGGTAGAGGTAAACTTACTAGGCCCCCAATGTATAAATTACTCATCTCAAGGGTTCCAAATTTTATAATACAAATCTAGGTTTTCAAAATTTGTGTATACTTTTTACTCCATTACTCGCTGAAAATCCACCTGAAATGTAACTTCGGATCAACGTGGAATTTATGAGGTCTTCCAGCGTATGGCAGTACAAATTTTTGTAGCCATTAGAATCTGTATTATAAGCATTTGTTATGGTTTATTTATCTTAGGTTGGCATGTGCATGGGGAAAAGTTTCAGTTCGGTTCGGCATTCTGAAATTCGGGATTTTTGCAATTCGGGACTTCGGCAATTCGGCACTTCAACACTTCGGCACTTCAGAACTTCAGCATTTCGACACTTTGGAAATTCTGCAACTTCAGAACTTCGGCATTTCAGCACTTCGGAACTTCGGCACTTCGGAAATTCGGCAACTTTGGCACTTCGGAACTTCGGAATTTCAGGACTTCGGCACTTCTATTGCATCCACTTAGTAGATAACTCTCTAATTCCCACGGTATTAGGGGTTATCTACCAAATGGCTGAAAGACCTATTCATTACTTAATCCACCAATCAGAGAGTTATGAGTCAAATTACACAGCGTGGGAAAATTCCAAAGAACTTTCTCACGCTGTGTAAAATGACACAGAGCACTCTGATTGGTGGATTTCAAACCAACCAATCAGAGTGCTGTGTCAGGTAAATGTAGAGAGATACCTGTCAGTCTCTTCATTTACCTGTCAGAGCACTGTGATTGGTTGGTTTAAACCCACCAATCAGAGTGCTCTAAGCCTTCACCTGCCCTGCAGAGCTCAGTCTGCGCGGAGCCCTCCATGGGTGAAGATGGATTCATTTTTTTTGCGTTCATTTTTTTTTGGTATTATGGCTTTTTATGGCTTTTTATTTGGCCTTTTTTGGGGCTGAAAAAAGATTTTAGAAGAAAAAACATTGAATGGTAACTTTTGTCATTTTATTACAGGTACTTAGTTAAAGGTCCCCCCCTCATTATTTTTAGGGTGAGGGGTGTAGGTAGGGGGTTAATTTATTTTTGGGGGGGAGGGGGTGACTAGGCCTTTGGGGACCCCTAGTCACCTGGGTGAGGGGTTAACATTTTTTTTAGGTCCCCCATCCGCTGCTCAGGGGTGGGGGCCGGGGGAGAGGACATTAGGTCCCCCCTCTATTGGTATTTAGGGCCCCCACCCGCAGCTCAGAGGTGGGGGCCAGAGGGGAGGACATTAGATCCCCCCCCTTATTAGAATTTAGGGCCCCCACCCACCGCTCAGGGGTGGGGGCCAGGGGGGAGGACATTAGGTCCCCCCCCTTATTAGTATTTAAGGCTCCCACCCACCGCTCATTATTTTGAAATTTTGCAATTGTATTAGGTACCATATACCTATATATCTGAAAGTAATCTTTATAAAGTTCTCATAAAGTAATATGTTGTGTATTGTGTTTTTAGTTAGTTTACATGTTTTTATCCATTCTTTCTCCGAGAACATAAATCCCATTTCCTGTTCCCATTTGATGACGCTATTTAACTTCTCTTTAGGTTTTTGTTCATATAGTATCCTATTAATCATTGATACAATCTTGTTCTTCCTTCTATTGATAGGATATTGTCGACAATACTATTATCTATCTGTTTTTATAACGGGGTTACTCTTTAGTATTACATTTAAAGTCTTAATCTTATTTTCCTTAAAAAAGTCTCATAGACAGTTAAACCATTCTTTCCATTTAGCAAGATTTAAACCAGTGATATATCCCAATAAAATATCTATTGATATCTTGCTAGGTAGAGTCTCCCCAATGCCATATCTTTTTTTGGAAATTATTCAAAAACCTATATTGTTCTATAACTATTTTGTTTAAAGATTTAGTTTTTTAAATGCAAAGGTATCAAGCTAGATCAACCAATTTGGCTCAAAATTCTTATAAGATTGTATTTCGATTCCTGCCCAGGAGACTTGATCTATTTTTTTTTTTATATTTCCAAGCTATAACTTGTGTTATCTTAATGGCATGATGTAACATAAAAACATCTGGAAATTATGTTCCCCCATCCTTTAAATTTTGAGCCAAGATTTTTGTATAAAGTTCTAGGTTTTTTGTATGTCCCCATACCAATTTCAAATATCTATTATTATATTCCCGAATAATTTTTTCTGGGAACAGACATGGGTACTGATCGCACTAGATATCCAAGCTTAGAAATAAAATAATCGTTAATTTTAGTTATTCTACCCAGCCATGACATACATTGTTTTCCATTTTGTTAGCAATTTTTTTTATTTGTTGAAGGAGAAGGGAATAATTACTTGTAATGATATTATTCAAATCAAATCCCAAATTAATTCCCAGATATTTTAATGTCTTAGAATCCCAATTAAAATATTTTTCTTTAAGTCTGCACATATTTTAATTAGATAGATTAGAATAGATTGCATAAGATTTACTTAGATTCATTTTATAATTTGAGATCTTACTGTAGTCTATTATAAATTTAAGAGTGGGGGGGATTGAGACTTCTGGGTTGGTGAGAGTGAGAATTACATCGTCCTTGTATAATGAGACTTTATATTGTTGTTTAACTTTTTTAATTCCCTCTATCTCCTTTGATTGTCTAATTGATTGTCTAATTAGTCTAATTAATTTTCATGTAAACAGAATGTTTAGGATAAGGTCAAGTATGGAATGTTACCATGGGTCTTATAGTCAGTTGTGTATAAAATATGCAAGTACCTTACCAATAGCTACAAAAATGTTTATTTAAATGTGCGTGTACACCTTGATTTACTAGGGCCACATAAAAAGTTGTGCGGTAGATGGATCCTACCATAAATGCTAAGTAAGAATGAAAAATTAAAACGCTTGAAAAAAGATGTAAGCTTCATAAGTATAGCTGCCAACAAAACAACTTTGTTGCTGTTTCCAAGGATAAGCAATAAAAAGAGTATTGACCCCTTAAGGACCAAACTTCTGGAATAAAAGGGAATCATGACATGTCTCACATGTCATGTGTCCTTAAGGGGTTAAAAAAAGATTGGCGAGGCCTTTCCTCTTTCATCACCTCATTGGCTGCGGGGTGGAGAGTACTATTAAAGAACGACTGTCACTCTGTTTCCATTCAATGCTTAATGAAAGAATTATTATATTAAAAATATATGTTTGCGACTCTACATTCTCTGTGTATAACTATTACGTGTGTATTATATTTTCATTTTGTGACTTTTACACTTCATATTAACAGTTCATACGCTCCATCTTACACAAACAATATTCACATTATGTCATTTATTTATTTTAAATATTCTTTACTACCTTCAATCAGGCTTGTTTTCCAATATGGGATGAACTTAAATATCAGTCTCTAGACGTTTCATTTGGAATTTAAATCAGTAGAAATACCTTTCTCAAGGCAGAGGTACCTGAGAATTTTTTTTAGACCTGCAGGGGTGCTTGCAGGTCTAGAAACACTGCTATAGAGCTCTCTTCCTTTCCTAATTGCCATCCAGGCAAAGTTAAGCCAGATTCATAAATAGAAGTTTTAGTGTAACTTTGCTGCCATGCCAAAAAAATATATAAAAGAAGCCCATCTGGCTTTAGTAAACTGGAGATCTGCCTTTTATACATTGAACGATACTACACCGATGAGTCTTGATGCGACTCAAGGTTCCATGCAACTGAATTCTATCTGAAGAAAGATGGACAATATCTAGGCATTTATGTTAACTTAGCTATCATTTTTTTAAATCCAGCTGTATTGTTAGTGACCATGTTATTATATTCCTTTATAGCACGAACATTCGGTCATGTTTTTGTCCATTTGTCCCCATTCATTTTACGTAACTTCATTTATTCACAGAGCTGGAAGAAGCCCAGCAGAAGTGTCCACCGTGGTGGTATAAGTGCTCTCACCGTTTTCTGATCTGGAACTGCTGTGAGTTGTGGGTAAAGTTTAAAGGGTATGTGCGATTTGTGGTTATGGATCCATTCGTAGACCTTGGGATTACCATCTGCATTGTCCTCAACACGCTTTTCATGGCTATGGAGCATTATCCCATCACTGACCAGTTTGCAGAAGTGCTGAACGTCGGAAACCTGGTGAGGCCATAAATTAGTTTGAAGGTGTTTTAAAACTCTCTGCAACTGTTACAAATGAAGTCCGCAGGTTAAAACAAGAGATTTCGTACCTATGGCTTTGCTCCCAGATACCATTGAGTCAGATAATAATAAAAGGGTGGTTGCAATGGAAGGACAATAAAAGGGTATATATTGTACTTTAAAATAGTTAAAAGGATGGTTTTACATTGCAAAGTGAAGCAATACAAAGCAGATATTTTGTTTTTTCTTTTTCCAAGTCTGACTACTTGCTGTTATTTTTTTCCAATGTATTCCGTTTTTACTTACTGTGATAAACATGGAGGGAATTGTTTACGTTATGGACTTCTGTTCCTGTTTGCAACATCGCAATGTTAGATGGCTTTCCTGTGCAGCCTATGCTATGTATAACTTGATTCATGGCTGAGGTCAGCTTTCAGACATATTGCACAAAGATATTTAGTTGTTAGAAAAAGAGGGGAATATTTTGGCAGGGGATGCTAATTTGACATTCTGGAGCAGGTGCAAATTCTCTCCAGGAAGAGAAGCCCAAACATTAAAAAGAGGTCTCAATTTAAACGAGTTGGAAATATAAAAAGAAAAAACGTTAAGAAACATATTTACAGGATTAGAATAACGATTATGTTATGTTCAAATAATACGATTTCTGAGCCATGTTAAAAAGAAGTTAGTACTCATTTTACAAATCACCTAGAAGTTCGTATAGAAAGAAATTATGGGGAGCATGTCTCATTTTTCCTTTGGATTGTTATACTAAAGAAGGGGTAGGCAACCTTTGGCCCTTCAAATGTTGTGGACTACATACTTTGCCAGCTTTATGGGAGTTGTAGTCCACAAAATCTGGAGTGCCAACATCTGGAGTGCCTACCCTTGTAAAGGCAGCTGTGCATAACTGGAATGATACATTGCGGATTTCTATGACTACATGTTGACATATCTTATTAGGATCATAAAATGGACAGGAGGATGGGGGCAACTTTGACAGTATTTGATCATAAAACCCCAAAAATGAAAGTGCTTGTGGCTACTATTTTCATTTATTATGGTATATTACAGAATAACAAAACAGTTGCAAATCTTATACTAGTTTACTAGTTGAAGCCGTTTTAGTGTACAGATCTTGCACCTACAGTTTACTACTCAATTCTCTGCCATTTATGAGCTAAATCACGTTTGTTTCTGTTTATGCAGCCCTAGCCAAATCTCCCTTGGCTGTAACTCACATGGCCTCCATGAAGAAATATTTTCATTTTCAATCAGACCTAACAGCACAGTGTGTTTGCTTTAGAATTTTTTTATCTCCTACTAGGTTTACCTCCTACTGCAGGCTCTAACAGATTCTTAATTAAACACAATGTGTATTAAGTGAAGCTAATAGTTTAGACTCATTTTTAGGAAATGTTTAGTTGGTTGTGTGAATCTCACCCAGGAGAGGTGTGACTAGGGCTGCATAAACAAAGTAACAATTACTAAATGACAGAGAATTAAGCAATGAGACTGGAGGGGCATGATCTGTACAACAAAACCAGCACATCATAATTAGGCCCTGTACTCAAACTCCCACTACTCTTGGATGGCACTAATGGCTATGACTTTACATATCATGACATATACAATGTATGGTAATATCAGTAAGCTACGTGTGATTCTCAGGAAATGTAATCTCCCCGCAGGTCTTCACTGGCATTTTCGCTGCTGAGATGTTCTTTAAGATCATTGCTCTGGACCCATATTACTATTTCCAAGTTGGGTGGAACATATTTGACAGCATTATTGTCACCTTGAGCTTGGTGGAGCTGGGTCTTGCAAACGTGGAGGGACTATCTGTCCTACGATCATTCCGTCTGGTAGGTACTGCCATAATAGGGTGAATTTTCTGTTCATGTACCAACTTGTGGATTCATGTAGAGAGGTTATCTTGGTCTCATATGCCGATTTAGATAAGCACGAAGATTTAAACAATAAATTACCTTCCACTCTCTGAAAGAAGCCTGCTTATGTGCTAAAATGCACAGGAAACAACGATCAGTGCCACATGCCTTGATAGCAATTGGCTGCGTGGACTTAGAGCCAGGACTTACGCCTCTTCTCTATTCTCAGGACTGTGGTATTCAGGCAGACTTTATACAGCCAGGATATCCATTAGCAGCACTATTTTTGTAAAATGCATCATTGGACGTGTAAACTTACCTAAATGCTCATTACAAACCTCCTATATGTGACCTATTTGTTAGAAGGAAGCCCAATGTAAGCTACTGGAAGAACAGAAACCCAGGTACTTATACTAGTCTTTAAAGGACCACTACAGACACCCAGATCACATCAGCTCAATGAAGTGGTCTGGATGCCAGGTCCCACTAGTTTTAACCCTGCAGCTGAAAACATGGCAGTTTCCACGATTCTAACTGTGAAAATCACAGTGAGAGGACACTGGACGTCCATAGGAAAGCATTGAGAAAATCTTTCCTATGGATTGTTTGAATGCGCGCGCGGCTCTTCTGCACTGACGTCGGCAGGAGGAGGAGAGTTCCCCAGTGCCGAGGGAGCCCGGCGCTGGAGAAAGGTACGAGTTTAACCCATTCAGCCCGGCGAGAGTGGGACCCTATAGTGCCAGGAAAACGAGTTTGTTTTCCTGGCACTATAGTGGTCCTTTAATCTAAATTGCTAATGTACTTACCTGAGGTGGGAACATATACTAAACAGCCATAGAGACAGATGAACAGCTCCAAGCCTGTATTTCAGTGGCAAATGGGGATCTGAACAACTGACAGCCTAAACTGTTAAAACTATAGGCTTCCATTGCACCCCATATGCCATTCATTATCACTAGTGGGGGAAGATTAAAAACTTCAACATCCTTGTAACCTTTACCATTATACCACTGTTACTCCAATGGGTCCCAAGTGGTTACTTAATGACTAATCAGATTTTGCTCTGATTTCTTTTTACATATAAACAATCATGTAATTTTTTTAAATATGTATCTAATGTTACATTTGTTCTTTCCTAGCTTAGAGTGTTCAAACTTGCAAAATCTTGGCCAACGTTGAACATGCTCATCAAAATCATTGGCAACTCGGTAGGAGCCCTTGGGAACCTCACTTTGGTGTTGGCCATCATTGTGTTCATCTTTGCAGTGGTGGGAATGCAACTGTTTGGGAAGAGCTACAAAGAGTGTGTGTGCAAGATCTCCTCGGACTGTGTGCTTCCTCGATGGCACATGCACGACTTCTTTCATTCCTTCCTCATCGTATTCCGCATCCTGTGCGGAGAGTGGATTGAGACTATGTGGGACTGTATGGAAGTAGCAGGTCAAGCTATGTGCTTAATTGTATTCATGATGGTCATGGTCATCGGGAATTTGGTGGTAAGTGCTCTTTTGTACAATGCGACATGATGGTATAGAAATCACACTAACATATAAAGTTAAAACCCGATAGTAGGCAAACCAGCCATCTGCAGATATATATAAGGTGTTACATGCTCTAACAACACGCTTTTTCCTTTCTGTAACCCAAAAGTAATGATTACTGTAATCTGTCGTTTGCATACGCATACAATATCGTACAACTGCATAACTATCGACCCAAAAAAAAAAATAATAAAAAAAAAAAAGAAATCACACTAATAGGGATATTTACTAAAGGGAAAATGATGAACAATTCAAAGTAAATTTAAAATTTAAGGTTAAAGTAAGTAAACGTGACACATTCTCGAAGAGCTATGTTTACAGTTTAGCTAATGTGGCCTTATAGTTGAAATCCGCTTGAATTCTTCACAATTATCACTTAAGTAAATAACCCTGCAAGTACTTTTGTAAAAAAAAGGTCTCAAAATATTTTAAACAATATAATGTAATAAGATACTCAATACTTAAATACTTAAATTTGCTTTTAACGTTTGCTGATGATTTACGAATATTTTTACTTTTTGAATATATTTTTGTTCGTTTTTGGATATACTCTAAACCAAGCATGTCAAACTTGCGGCTTGCGGGCCCCATGCGGCCCGCAATCGATATATTTGCGGCCTACCTGCCCTTGGGCCACTTTGTGTTGTGAATTCACGAAAATTCACAATTTTGTAAATAAACCTCAATAACTTTTGACATATATTGCACAACATATTAAAGTTAGTTAATGTCCTGTTTTGTCTTTATGGCATTTTCTCTGTACTTGTAAATGAAGACGGAAGGTTGGCTAGGGGCTAGGATCAGCATTGTTCTGTTTGCCACGTGTATTTCTGCGTATGCTCTTGACCTCTACAAACCTAGATTTTCAGAATATCGTGTAAAGTTTATGTTGTGTTGGTGCAAGGGAAGTTAAATTGTAACTCGTTACTGTTGTTGTAGAGACTAATCAGCATGACGGGAGTATTTCACACTCAATGTGTCTGCAGCATTCCAAATTAGTGACAGCACAAGTAAATATTACAGCGTTACGCTGGAAAACAGCTGTCAAAATACATACACATCAACCCGTCATTTAGGCATACATTAGTCAGCAAAATGTGGCTCGCTTTGCAATTTGCCGTATAATTTATCGTTACCAGACTTTTATAGGCTGGATTTTTTTTTGCTTTTTCATTTTGATAATTTTGCGTTACTAGACTTATAGAAAATAAATTGCTTTTTTACTGGGGGAATTCACTTAATTTTCCAAATGGAAGCATATATTTGACCGGGGATTAGAATAAGCTGGATCAAAATGTCTGGTTTTTGCTAGTGATGTCCCGAACGGTTAACTGGCGAATAGTTCCTGACGAACATAGAATGTTCGCGTTTGCCACCGCGGGCGAACACATGCGATGTTCGGTCCGCCCCCTATTCTTTATCATTGAGTAAACTTTGACCCTGTACCTCACAGTCAGCAGACACATTCCAGCCAATCAGCAGCACACCCTCCCTAGCAGACCCTTTACACAGTGTGGGACAGTATTACTGTATTACTGTTCCCTTATGTTTTAGAGTTTTATTCTTCTTTTTCCAGCATATCTCTCCACTTCAAACACCTCAGGGCCTAGTTCCACATACGCTCGTATAACCACATACGCCCTCCCCCCCACTTGGTGCTCAGGGGTCATTGAGCACTATAACTCCCTCTATATCGCATTCACAGTCCTCTAACACCCACAATACTGCCCAACAGTCCTTTCTTGTTGATTCCTACCTTACCCTTCAGCGCACGTAAAGTGGGCATATCCCATAAGGACCCAGCCAGGCTACAGTCTACAGGGGATCCCTTATACTCTCCCCTCGTCAGCCCCGCAGTTAGCCTACTTCACCCCTCACTTCACTCTCGCTGACGCGGGACAGCCATTCAGTATGCTCTCAGTCCTTATATAACCTATATAACATAAAATTCTAATTCTTGCTGTCTACCATTCTTCAATAACAGAGTACAGTATTATGTGACAACCAAAGTGTTATATGCCTTGCTATTGTATGTTACTCGACTTACTTTATGTTGGAATGAGGCAAAAATAAAGAATATAAAAAAAAAAAAAAACAGTGTTTACTACAAAAAGCCTGACGGTAATGATTCTACTCACCAGAACAAATACATTAAGCTGTAGTTGTTCTGGTGACTATAGTGTTCCTTTAAATTAAAATTAAAGTTAGCACCTTGCTGTGTCTGGAAATCTAGTATCAACATAAATTATAGACTTAGTAAGTTTTTTTCAATATATTGACAACTTAATGTTGCCTCCAGCTACATTTTTTTTTTAACAAATGTGATCATAGTTTGTACAGCAATGTCTTATGTTTATATACTGTGATGTTTAACACTGGATCTAAGGGAAGCACTTATTGTGTATGCTTCCTGATTGAATTACAGATAAATGGACCAATCAGGGTCAGCGTACTTATCATAGCGTGGAAATTAGGTTCTTCCTAAATTGTGTAATGCATTGCTGTGACTATATACTTAGTAACATTTTGAAATTCATACAGTACACTACTTGCTGTATACATTTTTATTGCATACATTTTAACAATATCCAAGTCTTGATGGCTGACGATGGAGGCTTGTTGTCTCCCCCTACAGTGCAACAGCACGTTACACTACCTCCCCACAAAGGTCGGCCATGCTTACATACATAATTTGGCAGGAAGACAAGCCATTAATACTGCACTATTATAGGCAACAAGACATTTCCTCCTGAAATCCTTTAAAGTTATAATAGGACATCGAGAGGAAGCAACTCAAATAGCCATGTAATTCTGTCTGTTTAGAAAATAGAAACTTGGGTAAAGGAGACGGGGTATATATTAAACAGAAATATTGAACAAAGAGGAGACAAGACCTCCATGTAAAGATTCTATTTAAATCCTCCCGAGTCCTGTTGTGAAGCAAAATTTCCTTTAATATTAGATTAGCCTCTACTCAAATTTGATCTTGGCCCAGATTGGACCCACGTCAGCAATTGCCGTGTGTGGACCAGAGTATTTTTTTTCTCAGTATTTTATGGCTGTGATCCTCTGCTTCGTTGAAACCCATTAGAAAAAATATGTATGTATGGAGAGTATGAAATTACATCAGTGACAGAGAATCTGCAGTGTCAGTAATAATTCTTAACTTTGATACGGACAATCTGTGATCTCTGTGTATGTGTGAAATGCATGCCGTGTGTGTGTGTGCTGGGAACGAGTCAGAATGGGAATATAGGAACCTCGAAGCCAGATACAGCTATGTTTGAGAATGTTCAAGAATGTTCGGTAATGCAACAAAAGAATTCCGAGAAGGTAAAGGAAGAATTCATGATATTAATGATATCTCTGACATGGAATGGAATGTGGACATAACACGAAATCTTTACATTTAGTGTATAACGGTGCAGTAGATTTATAGGGCATTGTTAACCTTTTCGGGTAGGCAGTAGACTTGAGTACAAATGCGTTTCAGATGGTACACACAATGAAATTCTCTTTAAATGGTTATTTTAAACACCATGACCACTTTAGCGATTTGAAGTGTTAATGATGCCTGGAGTCTGTATTTGCAGTGTTTCGTTGCATATACCGAGTTTAACATTTTATGCTACACCTCCGGCAGCATCATTGGGGTATCATGAACCATCTCAGAACTAAAATTCTGGGCTGGTTAATGGCAATTCAGGGGAAAATTTGAAGAAGGGAATCTAATAAAGTGACTGAGAGCGGTCAATTTACTCTCAGCCAATGAATAAGTGACAGGATTAGCATCTGGCTTCTGCAGCTCTACAGAAACGATTTCTGCGATTGTCTGTTCAGTGGAAATCTGACGCAGATATGGCTGTAAAACAGTTTGTCCAATTATCGGGGAACGGTGCCCGGGTACTCCTATCATCATAACCAGAGTTTATGATGGTTGGAGTAATTTCATTTAGTATTTACCTGGGTAGCTATATTCTTTTTATAAGACTCCTCCGGTAAAATGATCAATAGGGTAGATTAAAAGGTATTAGATTCATTTGTACTACCTGAAAAGCATTTGCGAACAAGTCTAGTGGCCAGCTGTAGAGATCTGAGACCCTGAATATCTAGATAGGGAGCTAGTGGATGTGGACTCCTGGATTGCTAACATCACAGTGCTCCTTTCCCTGTCCCATCTCATCATCATCAATGTGTTACAATTAGAGCGGGGGTATGACATTGTGTACAGAGCTATCTGCTTTTAACACACTAAGCCTCAAGAAGGAATTGGGGAGAGAACTGTGCAGATAGTCTGGGCCCCAAAAGACTTGGGCCTATTCACACCGTCCCCCCCCCCCTCCCTTCCCCCTCCCCTCCACACACTTTACCTATGTCATAACATCAGGGGTTCATTGCAAGAACTAATTACATATTATGCTATTCTAATGATCAAACTAACCGTTTATCATTAGAATAGCATAATATGTCATTACCAATCTCTGCCGAAATGTAATGAACTGATACTAAATCAGATGTGAAAGGAGCTTCTATTAACATTTATATATTTATGTGTAGATATCCCATAGTGTGACACAATTCAATGGCCCCATTTTTTTTATTTTTATTGGATTTTATTGGTTCTGTTATATAGTAAGTAGTGTTTTACAATGTGTTGTTCTCAATCTGAGAAACCATATAATGTTTACTGAACATAGCGTTAGTTTGTTTTTGTTTTGTTTTTTAACCATACATTTATATCAAATCTCCCAACATTGGGCGGTATTACACCAGAACAGGGGGCAGATCAGCCTGTGGGGCATACCAAAAAAAAAGGGTGTTTCACCCTGGTATATGGGCACATCAGACTGACCGACAAGCCTACCCGGCCAAACCCATTCAGGGAAGACCATACACATAGCACTGCTTAAGCTCTCTCTGGAACGTCATAGTTCCCTGTCATCATTCAGTACTGCACAAGTTTGTCTCATGATGCACTTGTGTTAAGCTTGCTGAGGACAGTTCCCCGTTATTATCAGATAAAAATGGGGACAGAACGACAAGAACCCAAAATCATGATGGCCTCACCAGATCCTTGACTGTCAGTGGGTATACTAAATTTATACACAACTCTCATTTATCCCAGTTAAAAGAGATTGGATGTTAAATATATCAAGCTATGTTCTTCTAGATTGGGGGTACCATGGAGATCATTCTGAAATCCATCCATTCTTCTGTTGGAATTCTGAGCATAGAGTATTAATATATGCGAGCCGGCAATTAAAACTATTTTGCTTTAATACCAGGGTCCTGAAAGTACAGAAAATAAAATTTCTTAAGATATCTGGTAGTGAGTGTTATAGGATAGTCTTCTTTTCCATTGCTGATAGACCTGATAAGATGTTTGTTTGAGCAGGTCTTAGCGTTCTGAATATTGTGTGGATCTTTTCAAAACCAGTTTAAAATCAGTTGTAAAATGCTGCCTTAGGGACATAGCCCTCGATTTAATAAGCTTTCCAAATTATTCAATACTGTTAGAACAACTTACCAAAAGATTTATATACGTAGAGGTCACCATTATAGTCTTTTGGGGAATTTCTCTAGATTCATAATTTGCTAAGTAATAAAAATGTTTTTCTCACTGTATTGAATCATATGGAAAGTTTATTAAATTGAGGCCATAATCCCTTATTAATATGATATTTCTAATATTGTATATATTTTTTTCAGGTTCTCAATCTCTTTTTGGCCCTTTTGCTGAGTTCTTTTAGTGCTGATAACCTCTCGGCGTCCGATGATGATGGAGAGATGAATAACTTGCAGATCGCAATAGGAAGGATCACTCGAGGCATTGACTTTGTGAAGAAAACCTTTTTCTCCCTTCTACATATAAAGAGAAAAGAGAAAAAAAAAGAAGAGGAAGATGAGAACGAGGATGTAACCAAAAACAGTTTTGTTCTAAACCACGTAAATACGGAACCAGAGCCAGACAAGTTAGATTATCCATTTCTTGATGGTGTGTCCAAAAGAGAGCAATATTTTATGGATGAATTTGATCATACAAATTTTATTAACAACCCGCACTTTAGGATAGAGGTACCCATTGCCTCGGAAGAATCTGACTTCGATGTACCTGATACGGATGAATTCAGCATCCAATCAGAGGTAGAGGAGAGCATGCTACAGAAGAAGGTAGGACTAATCTTACAATATTTTTACATATTGAGTTAAGTAAGCAGATCATCCCTTCTTGAATTCTTTATTTTCCTTTAGCGGCGGTTTGATGACGGCTCTTCAATATGTAGTACAGCAGATTATAAACCACCCGAGTCTGATGTGGAAGAAGAGGCATTAGATCATAAGGATGAAGATGGCCCGCAGGATTGTTTTACAGAAGGTAAAAGAAAAAGTTACTCTTACACCGTAGTGTAGTCTGGCAAAGGAGAGGACCTGGTATGTACCACAACAAGTTTGGAAATCCAGAGATCAAGCATCTCATCACAATAACATGGCACAGCTTCTTTCTTCTATTTATGGCGGCCATTGTGAATATAAAATTTTAATTAGAATATAACTTTGAATTTTTACAAGTGCTATAGATTTTGCCAGCAGAAGGTGTACATTATGTGTTTTCACCTACTTGAAACTGACTCTTCGATCCACATATTTTGTAAAAGAGTCCCTTGGAAACATAAACAATTGGCAAGTATTTATTTTTGAGGACAAATTAACTTTAACAACAGTCATATATAATTAGAGAAAAATATTTTAAAAATATATCCATGATAAACTTTGAGAAGTGCATTTGTTCTTTTATTCAGCCTGTGTAAGACGATTCCCCTTTCTTCATGTGGATATCACAACCGAGAAAGGAAAGATGTGGTGGAACCTTCGAAAAGCATGCTTCACGATTGTTGAGCACAACTGGTTTGAGACCTTCATCATATTTATGATTTTACTTAGCAGCGGAGCTCTGGTAAATACTTTTTTTCATAGATTCCATTTGATAGATTTTCATGGTCAGAGGAATGATAAGATAGCTAATTAGCTATAAGGTTTTTTATGTTTTTAATGGACAAATATGTAGCTAATTCACCCAGTAAAATGCCCATCTAGATTGAAGTCTAGGATTAGAGTTGGTATTAAGATCACAGAGGAAAAGTAATTAATCATTTTCAGATAAAAGCTAAGATTTTTATCTGGAGTATTTTGGTCAGTTCAGTGGTTATAGAGACTAAAAGTTAAGATAAAATCACAGTATTTGAAGATGACTGTCTTTTGTGCCAATGCCAAAAAAATGCAAGCTCCGCAGAAATCATAGAACTGCAAGGTCAACTGAATTAGACATAACCCAGTTCTGAAACCTCTCAGTGACATTACCTGTCTGTTTAATGAGGGACAGCAAGTCCTTCAGCAAAATTGTCTGCTCTCAAAGATGCAGGAAGTAAGAGAAAAATAACCTGATTTTCTAGGCTAAATTATTGGCAGCAAAATTAAAATATGTCCATCTACAATAAGATGACATCAGCCATGTAAGTTGAAGAAAAATGAGCATTATGTCCCTTGTAAATTCTCAAAATTGTTGTGAAGACGGGAGGCTTATTCTGTGTCCTAACAATGTGAATGATTTAGAGGCTGATTTATTTTTATTTTATTTATTTTTTTTATCATTTTTATCCAAAAGTTTGACCCTTTAGTGTATTTTTCCAACTGTTTACAATTTCCAATCTTTTTGTTTTCTTTGTAGGCATTTGAAGATATCTATATCGAACAGAGGAAGGTTATTAAGACAATACTGGAGTATGCCGATAAAGTGTTTAGTTATATTTTTGTATTTGAAATGCTTCTCAAGTGGGTGGCCTATGGCTTCAAGGTTTATTTCACCAATGCTTGGTGCTGGTTGGATTTCCTCATTGTTGATGTAAGTTTCTTAATCTGTCCATTGGCGAACTGGATGTTCTAGAATAGGGGTAGGCCACCTTCAGCACTCCAGATGTTGTGAACTGCATCTTCCACAACATTCTTGCAGCCATAATGCTGGCAAAGCATCATGGGAGATGAAGTCCATAACATCTGATGTGCAAAAGGTTGCCGAAACCGTAGAAGAATTTGTTAATACATTTAAAAATGTATTATATCAGATCTCCTCGTAGTTGCAGTTGGTGATATATTTTTGTTATGAATTAATCTGTTTGAAATCAATCCTTAACAGGTTTCTCTGATCAGTCTGACGGCCAATTGGTTGGGCTATTCTGAACTTGGCGCTATTAAATCTCTTAGGACCTTGAGAGCTCTAAGGCCGTTACGAGCACTGTCACGATTTGAAGGCATGAGAGTAAGCTGTTTAATTATTGTTAACATTCTAAAGTGTGTGTACACCTTATAGAATGCAAGAAAATCTTTCAAATTGTGTACCTACTGCATCACAGAATATGTAACACATTACAGAACAGTCAGTAAGTAATAGAAGATATTCACAGAGCTACAGAAAGCAAAGTTCTTTTATGTAGTTTTATTATTTTTATTTATAGACAAAAGTGTCTTCCTTGACTCTAATAAAAACAATTTGCTGCCTTACTTAACCTGGGTCTTAATGTACTTAGATGTAAGCATAGTGTAGAATTCTCAGAGACATTTCCTGATATGATACTAGTGGTATGAGTTTGCAGATTTTTGGTTTGGATAAGGCTGTGGCACCTAGGTGTAGAATATGCTTTGCCAATTGGAATATACCTGTTTTCATTGACTCTGGAGAATCAGTCAGCATAATGACTCATACGAAACTTGAAATTTTACAAAACAAAAATGAAGAATAAATAATAAACTCTGACTTCTACATCCCAAAATAGTCACTCCTTAATGTTAGCATTCTCTTACAAAGTATAGTATTAAGTTGGTTTCCTTTCTTGTTGCCTCGTGAATATTTCTAGTTATCTTACACTTCTGGAGCTCACATGGGTTTCTGTTTAGGTGGTCGTTAATGCACTTTTGGGTGCCATCCCTTCCATCATGAACGTTCTGTTGGTTTGTTTGATCTTCTGGCTAATCTTCAGCATCATGGGTGTGAATCTATTCGCTGGGAAGTATTATCGATGTATCAACACCACCACGTCAGAAGTCTTACCGATCGACTTTGTCAATAATCGGACTCAGTGCTTTGCGTTAAACTACACCGAGCAAGTGCGATGGGTTAATGTCAAAGTTAATTTTGACAACGTGGGTCTTGGCTACCTCTCTCTGCTGCAAGTGGTAAGACCTTTATTCCGTACTCTTTACAATCCTAACAAACCAAAGAACTGGAGTTCCCCAGCCCTTTTATAATTGCAGTTTTCAGTATCTGCCATGAATTACTGGCAAATACCAAACACGGTGAATTCTGTGTCCTGTAAAGAAGGTAATTTTCCATGAATTTTCCATTCATGGCTACAACCTTGTCTAGTAGTCAGAGAACATTTGTTCTCAAATTAAATATAACTCCCTTTTTATCTGTGAGCGATTAAACAAAGTTGCCCAAACTGTACACTGTTTGTACACAGTCAAATAACCGTTTATCCTCTATATAGGCAACCTTTAAAGGCTGGATGGATATTATGTACGCCGCTGTGGACTCTCGAGATGTAAGTACACCAATTTCTTTTCAAAGCTTAAATATCAGTGTTGCAAAGCATGGCTGAATGTAAGGAAAATGAGAATTACATTGAGGCTACTTCAATTATTAGCCATCATATGGGCCACTCGCGATGATAAAAAAAATCTGTTATAATTTTTTTTTTCTTTAAGCATTTTCTCTTTTTCTCTCTTTGTTTCAGTGTTGTATGGTATTCCACCAGTTTTACATTTATTGGCACATCATTCATTACCGTCTGATTTATTTTGCTTTCAGTAAATCTCAATAACTTTGATGATTTGCCTTACAAGTTCATTACTGTATGATTGTTTATATAATATATGTTTATACATCATATTCCATAAACCTCTTGCAGCAGGGGTTTCGGAATATGTGCGGCCACCAATTTTCCAACAACGCACAAGGCACAACGTTGAAACGCACTAACAACATAGGGAAATAAAAAAAAAATTAGTGTTTCTCATTATTTTTTTAATGTATAAGAAGTAATCAGTATACATATAGACATATTTGTAGGAAACAATTGACATGTTCTGCCCAGAATTCTCTACACATCTGTACCGATAACTTTTATTACATCTTGTGCTTGGTTGCTAGGTTTCAAGTGTTGTTTGTAATTTTTGCTTTTGGTATCAGGCAAACTAGCCTTTACGATTTACCCTTCAGAATGTCCTTGTACCTTGGGCGTCAGCAATATCCTTTTAAATAACTCCCAGGACTCACAGTGACTCTTCCATATATATTCCAGCATCTAGCATTTCTCCTGATCACGTGGTCTTTCTTATCACCAGGTGGAAGAGCAGCCGGAATATGAAACAAACCTCTACATGTATTTATACTTTGTTATATTTATCATATTTGGAGCCTTTTTCACTTTGAATCTGTTTATCGGTGTCATCATTGACAACTTCAATCAGCAAAAGAAAAAGATAAGTATCAAACAGAGCGTGTTTGACATTTTTTAGTCTTTGGCAGTCAGCGTTATTAATGTCAGCAACAGACATATTACCGTAGCCTTACAATGGAATGGGACTGTTATTTCTCTAAAAGTCAAAGTTTGTTCCCTTGTTCCCTTATTGAAGCATTTAACCCCTTAAGGACCAAACTTCTGGAATAAAATGGAATCATGACGTGTCACACACGTCATGTGTCCTTAAGGGGTTAATAGAGTGAAAAGTGCTCTGGAGATATTTAAGAAACACATATCTATACTTTCATGGTCACAACGCCTTAGGAGCGCTCATGTGCGTTCGGACATCTACAGACGAAAGCTCTCCTAATCACGTTGCATTGGCTAGTTATTTACATTTTTTGTAGCATATCCAAACAGCCAAACAGGTAGGCCTTGTAAATAACATTTTAGACTGCTGCAAACTAAGGTCCATGTCACAGTCGTACATTTTGTGCAAGCTGGCGTGGTCAAGATGAATCAATGTTATGTACGTTTTCATGTCTGGCCTAAGTAACCGGGATTTTCTATGTTTATACTTTGGGGGGAAGGACATCTTCATGACTGAGGAACAAAAGAAATATTACAACGCTATGAAAAAGCTGGGATCCAAGAAACCTCAGAAACCAATTCCGCGGCCAACGGTAATGAATTGAACTCCTTCTAGTCCAGTAACATGTTTGCAACCTCTCATCGTGTTTCCTACAGCTGGCCCTGTTTACATTAAAACATAGAATTCAATGTCTACATTTAAAAGGTTGCTGCTAAAAGGTGCATTTTAGATGCCCCCGTATATAGAGAGATGTAACAATAATGGTGCAATTGTATGACCGCAGTATATGCCACAAAAATAAAATATAAAGAAAGAAAGAAAAAGTGGCCTTAAAATTGATAAGGTTAGCCTTGGGAGGTGTTCAGGTTGGGGTCACCTTTTAGGAGCTGGTGGTATAGGGATGCATCATTATGGATATCTCAAACTTATCCTGAGATGTTTCTGAACTACAGTTCCAATGGTTCTCTGAACATCTATTGCATCTAAAAAAGTCAGAGAGGGACTGTGCCCAGAGCTTCAAAGCACCATAACCACTACAACAATCTGTAGTGGCAATGGTGCTTGAAATGTCCTTTCAAGGCTGACTGTTTACCATGGGAAATGGAATGCAGATATATCCATGGACCAATGTTAGCCATCACTACTCTAAATCTATATATATATATATATATATATGCACTTTGCTAACTTCTTCTCTTTTACCATTAATTCTCTTTCCTTCTCTCCTCCTATCTGTGCATCTTTTGTCTGTCTTTCCATTGTGATTTGCCGCCGCAGAACAAAATTCAAGGTCTAGTGTTTGACTTCGTCTCCAAGCAGCTCTTTGACATTGTCATTATGATTTTAATTTGCCTCAACATGGTGACAATGATGATTGAAACCGATGACCAAACTCAGGAAAAAGTAGATATTCTCTTTAAGATCAACTTATTCTTCATTGTCATATTTACAACGGAATGTGTACTCAAAATGTTCGCTCTCAGATACTACTTCTTCACCATTGGATGGAATATTTTTGACTTTGTAGTGGTCATCCTGTCTATTGTTGGTAAGTATTAGTCTCAATCTGGACCTGGTTGTAGGCTTGTGGTTAACAAGCAGGTCAGCTTGCTAAGTCCACAATTTTAACTACTGTATTTATCGGCGTATAACACGCACTTTTTCTCCCTGAAAATAGGGGGAAAATGATGGGTGCGTGTTATACGCCGATATACCATATTTACTTACCTGTCTTGAAGCGTGGGCCGGTGTTCAGCGCGCACCGCGGTACTGGAACTTCAATTTCAGGTTCCGGTTTCCGGCGGGACTGAAAGGAAGTGTGCACACTTCCTTTCAGTCCCGCCGGAAACCGGAACCTGAAATTGAAGTTCCAGTACCGCGGTGCACGCTGTGAAGCCGGCCCACGCTTCAAGACAGGTAAGTAATTATGGGACAAGGGGAGGGAAAGTGCACTATGGGACAAGGGGAGGGAGGGACACTATGGGAGGGGGGGGGACACTATTGGAGGGGGTGGAGAATACTATGGGAGGGGGTGGAGAATACTATGGGAGGGAGTGGAGAATACTATGGGAGGGGGGGAGAATACTATGGGAGGGGGGGAGAATACTATGGAAAGGGGGGGAACACTATGGGATGAAGGGGGGGAATCCTATGGGAGGGGGTGGAGAATACTATGGGAGGGGGGAGAGAATACTATGGGGGGAAGAATACTATGGAAGGGGGGGAACACTATGGGATGAGAGGGGGAACACTATGGGATGAGGGGGGGGGACACTATGGGAGGGGGTGGAGAATACTATGGAAAGGGCGGGGAACACTATGGGATGAGGGGGGGAATACTATGGGAGGGGGGGAAATTTCCTGGAATTTCCTTCTAAAAATGAGGTGCGTGTTATACGCCGATAAATACGGTATTTAAAAAAGGTAAATAAGATTTGAACTTAGCCGTGATAACTAAGTAAATTCAGCTTTCATCATTTTACACAGACTTGGTAATTACTATTCTGACACTCCTATCTAACCTCTATTCACCATTCAACCAGTCCCCACTAACCATTATTCACTATTCTACCAGACCTCCCAAACCTCTATTCACTATTCTAACATTCCTCTCTAATCACTATTCACTATTCTACCACTCCTCTCTAACCACTATTCACTATTCTACCAAACTTCTCTAACCTATAGTCACTATTCTACCACTCCTCTCTAACCACTATTCACTATTCTACCAAACTTCTCTAACCTATAGTCACTATTCTACCACTCCTCTCTAACCACTATTCACTATTCTACCACTCCTCTCTAACCACTATTCACTATTCTACCACTCCTCTCTAACCATTATTCCCTATTCTACCATTTCTCTATAACCACTGTTCCCTATTCTACCAGTCCTCTCTAATGGCTATTCACTATTTTACCAGTTCTACCAGTCCTCTCTAACCATTATTCACTATTCTACCAGTTCTACCAGCCCTCTCTAACCACTAGTCTACCAGACCTTTAGCCACTATTCACTATTCCACCTAATCTCTCTAAGCTCTGTTCACTATTTTACCACTTCTCTCTAACCACTATTCTACCATTCCTGTCTAACCACTCTTCTATAAGACCTCTCTAACCTAAATTCACTATTCTACCACTCCTCTCTAACCACTATTCACTATTTGACCACTCTTCTATAACCACTATTAATTATTTGACCACTCCTCTATAACCACTATTCACTATTCTACCAGTCCTTTTTAACCACTATTCACTATGCTACCATTCCTCTTTAACCACTATTCACTATTCAACCACTTCTCTCTAACCACTATTCACTATTCTACCACTAATCTATAACCACTATTCACTGTTCTACCATTCCTCTCTAACCCCTGTTCACTATTCTACCAGACCTCTTAAACCTCTATTTGCTATTCTACTAGACCTCTCTAACCTCTTTTCACTCTTCCACTGCTCATCTCTGGTGAGTGTTCTTTTTTTCGCTGTACTACTCATTTTCTCTGCCCTCCATCCACTATACTATCACTCCTCCCTAACCTCTATTCACTGAACTACAATTACACCCTCACCTTTATTCACTATACTATTACACCTCCCTAACCTTTATTCACTATACTACCAGTGAGGGTCTACAGTTGATTTTGGATCATTTTTGAACACAGGGTTTAGAGATCCTAAGTTCACTCTTGGCTGTTAAATTAATCATAATTAAAATGAAAGTATTCTATTGAACATTTGCGTAACAACAAAATATTATAAACTATTTTAAATGTAGCAGATGTAAGAGCATTAGATCTTTTATTAGTGTATGTATGTTGCGATTTTGCTTGTAACAGAAGTTAATTAATAGCACCTTCCCTTTTCCAGGGATTGTCCTCTCGGATCTCATCGCGGAGTACTTTGTCTCCCCTACACTTTTCAGAGTGATCAGATTGGCGAGAATTGGCAGAGTCCTTCGACTTATAAAATCGGCTAAAGGGATCCGTACATTACTGTTTGCCCTTATGATGTCTCTACCAGCTCTCTTCAACATTGGCCTTTTGCTCTTCCTGGTAATGTTTATTTACTCAATATTTGGGATGTCCAACTTTGCCTATGTGAAGAAGGAATCTGGAATAGATGACATGTTTAACTTTGAAACTTTTGGAAACAGCATTATTTGCTTGTTTGAGATCACCACCTCTGCTGGATGGGATGGGCTTTTGAATCCCATATTAAATAGTGCCCCACCTGACTGTGATCCTCATTTGGAGAACCCTGGGACTGCTATACGTGGGGACTGTGGGAATCCATCCATTGGCATTGTCTTCTTTTGCAGCTACATAATCGTTTCATTCTTAATTGTTGTTAACATGTATATTGCAATCATCCTGGAGAACTTCAATGTGGCTACAGAAGAGAGCAGTGAACCTCTTTGTGAGGATGACTTTGAGATGTTTTACGAAACTTGGGAGAGGTTTGACCCAGATGCAACCCAATTTGTTGCCTACAGTCGAATGTCAGATTTTGTAGATGCTCTACAAGAGCCTTTAAAGATTCCTAAACCAAACAAAATTAAACTAGTTACTATGGACCTTCCTATGGTAACTGGAGATAAGATTCATTGCTTGGACATTCTGTTTGCATTGACTAAAGATGTGCTGGGAGACTCCGGAGAAATGGATGCACTTAAGGCCTCAATGGAAGAGAAGTTTATGGCAGCAAACCCATCTAAGGTATCTTACGAACCTATCACCACAACTCTTAAAAGGAAGCAAGAGGAGGTTTGTGCCACTAAAATCCAGAGGGCATTCAGAAGACATCTACTCAAGCGTTCAGTGAAACACGCATCCTATGTCTTCCGGCATAGTCGAGATTTAGACTCTGAAGCTGTGGAACCACCAGAAAAGGAAGGAATGATTGCCGACAGAATAAACGATGCATATGGGCAATACTTAGAAGAAAATGGAACTCACCGCCCCACATCCATGAATAGGGAGTCCCGCAGCAGTAGAGATATTGATGTAAGGGAGTCTTATGTATAAAGATATAAACTCTAACATCTTTGACAAACCTTAGGAGAAACCTTCTGCAAATATCCATCTGATTGTCTTTCGGAGATGGCCATCAAAAGGTGGCCATGAACAGGTGGCCATTAGGAGCTTGAAATAATAATGAACATAATGCCTATACTATGCATAGTAACAGAATATGGAAAAATGCAAAGAATTATGTTCGTCTGTAACTAATACACGAGTCAGGATTTTTTAGTGGTATTTAAAGATCCTACAAAATTAAAAGTCTGTCACCTTTAAAATTAGTTCCTTTGACTATTTTACACTTTCCAGAGTTTATTAAGGTTGATTCTATACTTTTATATAAAATATTGCTTAAATTATTATTATAAATACATAATATATTTCTTACAATGAATAGAGTGAGCAAAATAGGACAACTTGCAAATATTTTATCATGTAATAAAATGTGTGTGGGTGTATACAGGTATGTATACATACGTTTTCACATTAGAAAAAACCCACACACGGCAAATGTTTACATATTATATTGTGTTAATAAGGTAAATTATTTCTGTATACATTTTTTTATGAAGCAGGAACTTTATGTAATGTACGATATGTCTGTGAAAGTGAAACAAGCATTTCATAGCGTAGGATTCGGATGAGCATATCTAGATGGACAGAGGGCATCCTCTGACTGCTCCAGGGAGCTCACAATCTATTGTTATAAGGAACATATCAGTCTAAGTGCACATGCAATCTAATATAATATAAAAGACCCAGCTCAAAGGAGCTTTCTATTGAGCAAAATCATGAGGCCCTAATCCAAAAATCTGATAATATTATTGTACACTGAGGTACCCAGTCTCTGCTAATGTAAACACAATATAGCAATATTATATGTATTTTACAGTCAAGATGTTTAATGGACCTGCACACGATGATACATGCTGTAAACTCAATCAGATTCCTTCATTGTAACAACATATACACCAGGGAACATTTTGGGGAGATTCTGCTACTTTCAAATCCAACTTCATGATGGTAAAATGTTAAAAGTATAGGCCTCTCAGTTTCAGGCAGACAATCACGGTGTTATGGTCCTGTCCTGCCGTCCTGACTTTGTTCCCTTGTATTCCACTTTTGAGGACACCAGAGAATTGTCCAAAAATGTGTGGTGCAAGTGGACAATCACTAGACATGCTCTCGCTACACTCAGAGCACTGCGACCTTGCAGAGAGCAATTGAACTGTGCTATCTGCCCTCAGTGGGCTGGCCTTCTTGATTGCAAGGTAGCATGGCCCCCATTTCCAAGTTGGTCCGTCCCCTTTACCCCCCTTCTTGTGAAGTAATTTTAACCATTCACAATACAGCTATGTTTCAATAATTCCAGATAATGCAAGGATTACACATTAATGGCAGCCCCTGCATGGTATAAACGCACACTACCTGGAGCAATAATTATAAAAATGCCCAGCTTCCAAATTCCAATTCATTCTTTTTGGTAAAGCAACATAAAAAAAAATGTTCTTTAGGTGTGACATTTTAGTTAAAGCTGGAAAGTTGAGTAATTAAAAATAAGTGTCAACGAGAAATTACCCAGGCCATGGTCAAAAATCTCTCCAGCTACATTTCCTGTTACACCATGTATGCTCGAGACTGTTCCTTTGATGAATAGAAAGTTGATCCACCATGTTATCCTGGAGATATATCACATATACATATTGATGGGCAGCACAGTAAAAGTGCTACCCTGCAGTATGCAAAATTCAAAGGCAGCAAGTGGCAAAGTAGGTAATTAAACACTCCAATCACCATAACCACTAGCGTCCACTGTAGTGGTTGTGGTGCAAGAGAGCCCTGATGCTGTTCCATGTTAAGTAGTCAAGCCATTTAGGTACAGTTTGAAAACTTACCTGGGTCCTGTAGGGTTTGCCAGCTGCTCCCAGTCTTGTAAAAGAATCCAGTCAGGTCTACAGAGCCATGAGAATGGTCCAGAATTGGCTGTACTTTACTCTACAAAACATCAGATATGGTGCAGGCACCCAGGGCAGTTCAGATAAGTTGTCAAACCACCCTTAAACAATTTCACTACTTACCATGGATGGCCCCAGGGTTATACTGGCACCATAGAAATTCTGCCAAATATGAATTCTACATACTGTTGGTCAGGCCTTGTCTTGTCCTACCATCAATACGTGTTAATGATATGTGTCCAGGATTGGAAACCATGTTCAGAGCCAGTTAAGATTGACAATATAATTAGCAAAAAAAAAAAAATTCTACCTACACAGATATAACCCCCACCCTCTGCTGCAATACTGAGCCTACATCTTAATTTCTTATTTATTTATTTTACATTTTTTTTATCTTCCAGTAAATAGCTTTCAAGTTGGTCTCAGGCTATGGATAAAAAAAGTGAGTTTCTAGGGCATGATTTTACGTGACGTGTAATTTGTCTTTGCAAATAAATGTAAAACACACGTGCTTTCACTTTCTAAAAGTTGTATGGTAATGGGCGTCATATAACTTGACTTGAACCAGTTTGAAAACAGCTTGCTCCTCTTTAACTGTTACTGAACTACAACTACCAGAAGCCCCCGCCATTGTAAGGCATCAACCTGCTGCCAAAGGATTGTGGGATTTGTGGTTCATGATCAGTTTGAGAGCAGTTAGTGTGCTACCTATGCTTTAACACAAGTAGCTGATATAGTAATGTTTGGCCCGATAGCTGCTTTGGAGACCACCGGTCTCTCTGCATGGCTAGACCGCCTCTTGAAAATCTGCTAAGACTGACTATAGGGAAGACCTAGAGCTCTCCCAATCTGCTGAACATTCTAATGAATTGGCTTCTGGAAACAATATTTGCTGGCTCTTGCTTCTGCATCTCAATTTTCATCATAAATGAATATTTTGTGGAATGTATATTATGTGGTAAATTATTCTGTAACCTCTAGAACAGGGATGTCGAACATGCGGCCCCCCAGATGTTGCTGAACTACAACTCCCATGATTCTTTCAATGAAACAGATAGCCAGGGAATCATGGGAGTTGTAGTTCAGCAACATCTGGGGGGCCACATGTTCGACATCCCTGCTCTAGAAGGACCTGCATTTGAATGGTCATTGTTCCTGGAGTTTTAGAACCCAATTCAATGAAATTCTTACAATTGGTTACATTTATCTTGTCAATGGCTTGGAAGCATTATGCTGGGCATAGGCTCTAATTCCTAGATACACGACAGGCTATGGTGGCTTATAAAGAGAAGCAAGTTGTCGTTTAAGAGACAATAGATAACATTTAGCATGAAATACAAGGTGTTCTATCAGAGAGGAAGCCAGATTTTGAAAGTTCTACATGGTGGGAAGCGATAGGTAAGGTGGCTAAACTGTATGGAAGATAAGAAGGGCAGAAGGTGGCTGGCGTTGCTGAATTTGAGAATTTCCAGAGAATGTTTGATGTAGGAGAGAGTCTGATTGATATAAGGAATTCGAGAAGACAGATGTAGCACAGGAGAAGTATTGGAAATGAGAGTTGGAGGATGTAGTGAGAGTAGTGGTCTAAGTTTGAGTTCCCAAGGCAAGGATCGGACTTTGATTTTGACTTTGATTATTCTAGAATTGATTGGGAGCCAACATGTGCGGTTATAGGAGACTGGCAGAGGCATTCATAACAGACTGAAGAGATATGCACTAGAGGGGAGGAGTGCCAATATTAAGGGTCTGGTAGAAACAACATTCTGATTGTTTCTGGTGTTAAAATGTAGCCTGTTCTGAGGATGCTATTTAAAATGAGCAGTATTTATCAACGATTGAATGTCGGTGAAGAAGAAGAGAGTAACATCAAATGTAACACTGAGGTAGTTTGAGTTTGGGCAGTTGGTGAGAATGTAATATTATCAACCAGCAGATAGATTTAGGGTTTCAAAATTATAGAGGCGCATATCTAACAGCCTATTTTTATAGATTATAGAGACAGTGACTGGCACAAGTTTGTAGGGAGGGTGAATGATTAAGAGAAGAGAGGTATCACACCATATTGCAATGCACTAGCTGTTGGTTCTAGCAGTTGGTTGGTGTGTGGTAGATGATTCTAAATATTTAGTCACTCAGCAAAATATTTTTTAGATAGACGAGTATCAGAAGGATATTGGAGTCTTCTATTTTTGAGAATTCCTTGTATCTGAAAGTGTCCATGTTACCTTCTAAGCTGTCAGTAGTACTTGTTGCAGATTCTTAAGCCAGATGAGTCCTTGCATTATCAGACCTTTTTGAAGTGGAAAGGTGTTTTTAATGATCTTTTCATCTGTTCCATGAATTATATTCATGGTGCCCCGGTTGGAGCAATTAAGAGTGTGTCTAGGTATATGGTGGCCACAAGGTGCAGGACAAAGTGAGTTTTACTTACTTAAATCTGTCCTTCATGGCCGCCGTTATGGTTTTCCTGCCGGATCTCTTCTGCTTCTGGCGCTTTATCTGCCAGGAGCTCACATCAGTGTTGCACTATTGAGCATGCGAAAAAGTACAAGACTGAGGTCTATGGAGGATCCTGCAAGTTTACGTGATCACCCATAGACCGAGCCTTTCTTCTTACAGCGGTCACTGGTGACAGCTGGGGGAAATGTCAAATCTCAACAGCAGTAGCTCTGCCTTTTGTCACGTTTTGTCAAGCATATGATAAATGATAAATTTGGGAAGCCCAGGAAAAGCTTGGTTGCAGAACTAGAGAATCTGATGCAATTCATCATTGGGGTGGAGAGACCCTAACTGCCCATTACTTTTTCAAATAAATCAAGACAAATGCCTCACAAAAACTTGCTACCTCCTTGAATTGAATTTCTTAGACTACAGAATTAATACAGAAGTTTCTGAATTGGGACAAAATTAGGAAACGCGTTTTGAGAACCATTCCCATAGCCAATGCATTTCAAACATATCCACAATTAAGAAAGCATGTAGTTAAGATCTCTATATATATTTGTAAAAAAAAATGGCTGTGTTTTATACGTGTGGCTTCTGCGCTTCAAGCTGCTGTATCATGCCAATAGTCTCTACTTGTGGGTGCGCTAGCCCTGTGGAGAATATATTGACTAATGACACCATGTCTCAGCAGGAATACTGAGTTCTGAGCAACTTCACATCTGCTTGGACTATTGAAAGTGTGTCTGAATTCTACACGAATTTGCAGTTCTGTTGACATTTGTGTCTTTCCTGCAATAGCAACAACTCGTTACAACACAAGACGAAAGTGCACGCAAGGGTACTGGGTTCAAGGAGTCTTAAGCTGGGTCACGGTTCAAGTATACGAACTAAAAGATAATTATTTTTTTTAAATAGTAATACATGGAATGACAAGGGCTGTTTTCAATGTGGGGTGTGATGCAAATGTACAAAGAACACAACCCTGTTGGATAACGTGAATGTAAAACCACCATCACAAATGTAAGAGTGAGTTCTGTATTTCAGTGCGTGCTTGCAATATTTCACTGTATTTAAACCTGCAACAACAGCAAATGAACTGACAATTATGCAACAAAATTGTACGATAAATATCACAAATGGGAATTTTGTTTATTAAAATTTCAAACCACTCCGTAGCAGTTTCTATATTTTACGTTAGAAGAATCCAGTATGCAGCGCTAACTACAAACAATCCTTAAGGAGAAATTCACTAAAATCATTGTTACATCGTGTTTTGTGATTGCTTTTTGTTTACCAGAATCTTCACAATATATTAACTAGCCATAGACCAAGCTGTTGTACAGTATAATAGCTTTGTAGGTGGTTATAGTGGCATGCCAAATATGTATTTTTTTTAATGAAGGCGATCACACTTCTAGCACTATATTATAAAAAAATCAGGACTGTTATACTCTGCATAACAAAAATAAAGAATTATAAAAATCAGGACTAATGGGTAGTGTATTAAATAAATGCAGTTTGGGTATTGATTTTTCTTTAGATTTACAGCAACGCTGAGGTTTTACCTATATTTTATTCATTTATTTCTTTTTCTGTCAACCCTCCATTTTAATATTTTCCATGCTTTATCAGAAGATTTCTTAATAAATTATTTTATTTTTAACTAAATTTACACCGTGTCTTTTGTCATGCAAATAAGATGGTTAGATTTTCCTTTCTTCTTTAACCCCTTAAGGACCAAACTTCTGGAATAAAAGGGAATCATGACATGTCACACATGTCATGTGTCCTTAAGGGGTTAAACCATAAGACTGCGAGCTCCAATATTCAAACGTATTCGTAGACCGTGTCTCATGGAAACTAAAGATTAAAATAAAATTAAAAATAATAATAAGAAAATAATAATAAAAAAATGTAAAATTGTGTGCGGCAGAATTTTCAACAAACTCTGTGTATTATTGTATTTTTGTTCACCCTGTGCAGTTCACAATACTGATTAGCATTTGTTTACATTTAGGTGTATGTACATATTACTGCAACGCTGTATAATTTTACATCCAATCCTTGTACATATAGATTGTCTAGTGCTGGAAAAACAACAAGCAATATAATATATATGCAAATAAATTCTAGAGATAAATATTTTAAATATCAGAGAATATATGCAATAAATTATGATTTTGAAAGTCGAGAACTGTTTGTTGTCAGATGTCTATCTGCAGATTTGATCATTTCGCTTTTCTAATGCATTTTTTTTCTCAATTGGAGGAGATTGATGGACTATACTCCAGGCACCATACAACATTAGCGAAGTGAAGTGATTATGGTGCCCAGCTTGTTCCTTTAAAAAAAAAAAAAAAAAAAAAATGTGTCTTTTCTTGCAAGACACAATAAACGCCCCACTGAACAAGCCCTATACAGGTGCTGAAGCTTTGCTACTGAATATGTGATAAAATATCCTTATTTCAGATTAGTGGTGCTTAACTTTATATATATATATATATATATATATATTTAACCCCTTAAGGACCAAACTTCTGGAATAAAAGGGAATCATGACATGTCACACATGTCATGTGTCCTTAAGGGGTTTTAAAGGGACACTATAGTCACCTAAATTACTTTAGCTAAATAAAGCAGTTTTAGTGTATAGATCATTCCCCTGCAATTTCACTGCTCAATTCACTGTCATTTAGGAGTTAAATCACTTTGTTTCTGTTTATGCAGCCCTAGCCACACCTCCCCTGGCTATGATTGACAGAGCCTGCATGAAAAAAAAAACTGGTTTCACATTCAAACAGATGTAATTTACCTTAAATAATTGTATTTCAATCTCTAAATTGAATTTTAATCACATACAGGAGGCTCTTGCAGGGTCTAGCAAACTATGAACATAGCAGGGGATAAGAAAATCTTAATTAAACAGAACTTGCAATAAAGAAAGCCTAAATAGGGCTCTCTTTACAGGAAGTGTTTATGGAAGGCTGTGCAAGTCACATGCAGGGAGGTGTGACTAGGGTTCATAAACAAAGGGATTTAACTCCTAAATGGCAGAGGATTGAGCAGTGAGGCTGCAGGGGCATGTTCTATACACCAAAACTGCTTCATTAAGCTAAAGTTGTTCAGGTGACTATAGTGTCCCTTTAAAGTCTCAAGGTGCACAGAATATTTAGTCTCAAGGTGCACAGTATATATTTATCATCTCAGGACCCTATTTAAGCCTTGTACTACAGAGAACTCGAGATGGAAGGATTTCCCCAAGTAAGTAGCTCATTTAGCAGACAGAGTAGGGCCTGCCAAAGATGGGGTACATTGACGTTGTGGCAGGCTTATGCAATGTATGATCATATAATGTAACTAAACCCCCATTATTTTTTTGCCTAGATTAGGTGTTTTTAATAAAACTAACAAAATTGTTCAGCACTAAAACAACTGTTTAGTAGATAAGGGAGTGCGCTGGATTTTAATTTTTACTGTACTTATTGGCTCCCAGCAGTACCCCATTTAAAGGACCACTCTAGTGCCAGGAAAACATACTCGTTTTCCTGGCACTAGAGTACCTGGTCCCTGAGGGTGCCCCCACCCTCAGGGACCCCCTCCCGCCGGGCTCTGGAGAGAGGAAGGGGTTAAACTTACCTCTTTTTCCAGCGCCGGGCGGGGAGCTTTCCTCCTCCTCTCCATCTTGATCGCGACGTCATCGGCTGAATGCGCATGCGCGGCAGGAGCCGCGCTCGCATTCAGCCGGTCGCATAGGAAAGCATTTACAATGCTTTCCTATGGACGCTTGCATGCTCTCACTGTGATTTTCACAGTGAGAAGCACGCAAGCGCCTCTAGCGGCTGTCAATGAGACAGCCACTAGAGGATTTGGAGGCTGGATTAACCCTCATTATAAACATAGCAGTTTCTCTGAAACTGCTATGTTTATAAAAAAAAGGGTTAATCCTAGAGGTACCTGGCACCCAGACCACTTCATTAAGCTGAAGTCGTCTGGGTGCCTAGAGTGGTCCTTTAAGTTAGTTTAGGTGAGTGCAGCTAAACCCTTGCTTTCTCCTATATGTGTATATATATATATATACTGTGCACCTTGAGTTTAAATATTCTTTGTTAAAAACTTCTTAGATACTTTAACCAACTGTCTTCATTTTGTCAAAACAGTCCTGGAAATCAGACCTATGTTCTCTAGGCACTGTCTGCATTAACAGATTTTTATCTACTGTGACTTCATAATATACTACCCAAGTGTTCCGCTTTAGACGGGACAGTCCTTATGTTGACTCCAAATCCCTCTGTCTTCCTTTTTTATCCAAATGTCTCTTTTTAAGAACATTTGTCAGTGATCTATAGTACATTTAATGGGGAACCATTACATTTCTGGAAATTACACAGTTAAATAAAACATTGACATTTCCTAAAAAATGTGGGGGGGGTTTTGTTTTGTTTTTTATCTCAAGATGCCATGTACTCTTTTAACCCCTTAAGGACACAACTTCTGGAATAAAAGGGAATCATGACGGAATATATCCGTCATCTGTCCTTAAGGGGTTAAATACACTGAAGCAAAAACAAACAAAAAATATGAGAACAGGCAAAACCTTTATAGCTCGTTCTTCGGTTGCTACTAGGCCCCAAAAGAAGGTTTTGCTCACATGTGGTGTTCCAGAGTAAACCATGGCCTCTAGCAGATCCAACCGATGTCACCCATAATGGCAGTGTAGATCTAAAATCCAGCAGGCTGCGTCTGCATGAGGGATACAGCAACCCCAGACCATTGTTTTGGCCTTATTGAATATCGTCAGCGAGGTGTGGCTGATACCTCTCTAGGCACAGTGACCAAGGGGTCCATGTCTATGTTATCCTTTAAATTTAGGGAGACCTTAAGCAAAACCATTAAAGGAAAAACAAAAGTTATGAGAACGGGCGCAAATTCAAGCCCTTTGGTTTATGCCCCACTCAAATCACAAGGAATTTTTTGCTGACATGTGCCAGTTTACTCTTGGCAACACCAGGGCATAAATTTCATTAGAGGAGTAGAAACATTGTGTCCATGTCTCCTCCTATCTTTATGTTCCCTATGACAGACAGGTGCAATTGCAACGATATGATACTCCACCTTCTGGTCAACCCTCCATGCAAAGAAAAGGTCTGTCACATGCTATGCCACATATAAAAGTCCTACACTGCTAGCCACATCTAAAAGTTACTTGCCACTGTAAACTTGGAACACTACCCTGAGTTAAATTCTTACTTGCCAGGGTTAAATTTTCACTGGCCAATGGGTAGTGGATAGTAGAAATTTTGAGCCCTGATCTAGGTTACATCATTTGAGTTATGTAGGTTGATGTCCCGTACTGGCAAGACCTCCAGGGCCCCGCTCACACTGTTCCAATTTTTCCGGGCAACTGTTTGGAAGTATGCAATAAATATATATTGAATGAGAGGTGATGTATTTAACCGATCACCTCTCATTCAATATATATTAATTGCATACTTCCAAACAGTTGTGCCGGAAAAATTGGAACAGTGTGAGCGGGGCCCTGGAGGTCTTGCCAGTGAAGGAACCTGAGTTATCAACAATGACTATAAGAAGAATGGCTGGCTACCCAACCTTCAGACCATGCATGGAGCAATGCTGAAGCACTCACTGCATGATCCTACTGCCCACTGCACAGTGTGATAGCACTGTGCCGCTTGGTTTCTTTTTCCTCACTTCCCTGTTCTCAGAAGAATCTCTTAGGTGGCCTGTAATTGCACCTAGCCCCAGTTTATGCAATTTTCTATAAGTTTGCTCAAGTAGTTACAAAGGTGCCATAAATCCACCGGCGTTTAGAGTTGTCTTTGGAGCTCATATAATTTCCTGCACATTATATCAAAATCTTCAAGTCTCTCTTTAAGAGTTCACTGTAGATCTTGTACAGCTTGATGGAAAGTGAGTCTCCTAAGATGACCCAAGTTTTAGCTAAGCCTCTCAGTACCGGGTAAAACCTAAACCTTGTTTTTGTGAAACCAGCAACCTTTCAGCAACATACTTCCTACAGTTTGTAAGTTTCCATCACATTGTTAGTATTGCTCACATATAAATGTCAGAAAATTAAAGGGACACTCCAGAAAAGACAATACATCTTAAAACAGCCCACCCCCCAAAAATAATATTGAGTACTTCATTATAGAATTTCACTGAAATTCAATGCAGTGACAAGATATACTAAGACAACGTAGTGACTCTTTGTCTTAGTACTTTTTCTATGATTGACAAAACCTGACAAAGGGTAGAGGTTTCTTTGTCAAATTGTATTTCTCCAAGCTGTCACCAGTGACCCACGACTGTGGAATCCCCCACAGACGTCAGTGTTGTACTTAAGTGCATGCGCGAGACTACAACAGTGATATTGGTTCTTTGCAGCAGTGCCATCTTAACAACATTATGGGCCCCCGGGCAAAGCAGTGCACTGGGGCCATGCCTACACACAAATCACAGGAATAAAAATTTAAATTTATAGATAAAATTAAGCTTATATTTATTAGTACCTCCAACAAATTCAATAGACTGATAGAACACATACACATAGACTGCTTAATACAGTCACAGGGTGCTAAACACATTCACACACCGAGTGCTGAATACACGCGCACACAGCTGAATACACGCACACTAAAACTACTGAATACACGCACACACACTGCTGAGTACACACAGACAGACTGCTGAGTGCACACAGACTGCTGAGTGCACACAGACTGCTGAGTGCACACAGACAGACTGCTGAGTGCACACAGACTGCTGAGTGCACACAGACAGACTGCTGAATATATACACACAGTCCGCTGAATACACACACACAAACACTGCTGAATAGCGCAGCACAATGATTGCACTGCACAAAAAGTAAAAAAGTACTAGAAAAGTAGTCCCTCTGAGGCTTCTATATAGAAAAGTATTGAATTCGATGAGATAACCATCGCTGGTGACCCTATCCAAAGGAGAGGTGACCGAAGCAAGCCCAGCATAGAGTGGGGTTAAATGCAGGTACATTTTCTTTATTTTTATAATATAAGGTGCGCACACCAACAATATGGAGCTCCTAGAAAAGAGATACATTAGGAAAGAAAAGAGGGATTTGTGCCTAAAATAGGGACTGTCTCTCCTAAATAGGGACACTTGGGAGGTATGCATGTTTGACATTAAATTTTAATGGGGGAAAAAAAACAGGAAGCTCCGTTCCTGATTTCTAGTCAGTGGGCTGAAGACAGTATCATGGGAACACTGGGGTCAGTGCCAGGCTTCACACCCGACCCTACATGTATACAGACAATTGGGATACAGCTGTTAACCTAAACATAAAAAATCAACAACACACAGTGTAAGTCTGTTAATGAATCCTCAATAAGCTGTCTATTGTTTGCACTCACAAATTTTTTGGGTGGTGTAAAATCACTCCTAGGTGCCTCCCTTAATAGTGGTGGGAACCAAAGCCTCCTTTCCTCCTCTGGATTCCCAATCCAAAGACTGTATTCCAGGAATGAGGTAAGTGGTATAAAATATATTTTATTCAATCTCTCCAACAATAGAGAACATTTAAAATAAATGTAAAAAATTAAAAAAAACTTCTTCAGGAACCAGTTAAATAAAATTAGCATTAAAGAAAATACAGTCAATGCCGAAAACCATCTACACCTGACCTGTTACGCCTTTAATTCTCTGTGCCACCAGGTTACTCCTGGAGCTATTATTGAACCCTGGTCCCTCAATAGTGCTCATCTCGCAGCCTAAGTTTCTTCAGTAGTACCTCACAGCCATCAGCCAAATACTGGATGGAGTGACCAATAGATCTTACAACCTCATACCAAAACACTAGACAAATGAAGGCACAAGACATCTACAGGTTCTCAACTATTTTAAGCTGGGATCAGGGCCACCAGAGTCAGTCCCAAATACAACAGAGGGCTAAAGTCTCAAGGAAGGAGGCTGGCCTCCAAGTTCCTCAGCAAGCCATGCAATCACTGTTTATTTGGTGTGATGTCACATGGTAGTGAAGTTCCAAAGACACCTATGCAAAAGTGAGGGAAACGTCCATTACAACATTCATCGAGGGACCTTATGACAACCATTAAACTTAAAAAGTATTTTACTTGCATTGCCACAATATGTAGGACTTTTCCCCCAATACATCCTTATCTCAAATCCACAATTCAGAGTAAATGTGAACTTGCATAAATTAAACGTTAGATGCAGTCAGTGGCATAAATACTACTAGGCTGAATGAGTCTGGAACTGGAGTTAGCTGGAACTATGACTTCTTCATTTACTTCTTTTGGGTTTTCTGGCCATTGTCCATGCAATGTAACCCCCCCATCCAATACCTTTGCATGTCGTCCACAGCCAGTCACCAGCAAATGACTCACATTGACTTACTGCCATCTTTCTAGTATCCCCACCACCAACAGTGACCACTAACCGCACCAGAACACCCTCTTTAAAAATTCTGTATTTTATCTCAAGCTCCCCTGCAAAGTAAGAAGCTTAAATACATACACATGGATTTAGTAAACCGCATTCATGTACATATGCCTACACACATACACATGCACACACGCTCTCTCTTACATATGTGTATACCGTGAAAGTGTGCCAAATTCAAGGCAAATATTAAAAATTGACAGGGAGCAAAGATGGAGGATAAAAAAGTGTGGATTCTATGTTTCATTTTATTTTTTCACACTCACAAATACATGCTTGTTAAATATAGATTCGAAGCAAACATAATATTAAAAAAATCCGAGATGCAATAGTTTCCATTTAAGAAAACTAGGGACGAAGGTAGAAACATATAATGGGGGCATTAATTCAGAACATCAACAATCCTTACAGTCATGAATATTCCTTTTCCTCATACGTGATGTACAAATGCAGAACACTATATAATCCTATAGGCCACTAAACACAGATAGCCTTTCCGTTTCTGATCAATATGCAGAATAGAGTCACATTTCGTTTGTCCTTTACTAGCCATCATTTGATACTAATGCCTCGGCCCTTTTTTTTTATCAGTTAACCTTGTCCTATTTCTTTTCAATAAAACAGTTTTTTTTTTTGCATGTGATATTCCACGTAGGAATGAAAACACATGCATAAACAATACGCTGTGTTTACTACAGAAAAACAAGAGCGATCTTATAACACACAGCCATGAAATGCTTTCAAAAACATAATGTACCGTAGAAAAGGCTAGACAGTACACATTCATTGCTCTAACACATAAAAAAACAGAACCCCACTTTACAAAAAAAAACTATTTAAAATTTTGGTTTTTTTGGTTTTTTTTTAAACAATCACATTTATACCCAACGCATTCTGATATTGATTAATGTGGCAGATTTGCTTGTTTCGATCCATGTATATAGTTTTTTTTAAATAAATGTTTGAGTAAGCTTCAGCATTCTATCTTTTTGAAACCTGAGATTTATCAGTTCTTTTAAATATTCTGTTACGAAAAAAAAAAAAAAACAAGACTTTATTATTTAAAGAATCTGATAAAACAGTCTCTATGAGTTGAGAATCCCAAACTTCTGCCGTAGGCCAAATCTACTTATTTACGCAAATTGTAATAGCGTTTAGCGCCACAATATAAATATATGGTTTCCGTCTAATTGCTCTTCTAGTTAAGATCATTAGTATAAATCCAGATCAGAGTTATTTACCAAAATGAGATTTATTAGGAATTCAAAGTAAATATCAAATGAAAGACCAAAGTAGCTGCACCGGAATCATAGAGTCGGAGAATGTTTCCAGTTTGACTATTTGGGTCTTACATTTAAAATTTAATTGGAATTTACTTAGAAAATTCCAGTTTCTTTAAATAACGCTGAATGTCTTTTATTCAGTGAACTCGGAATAATGGATAATCTAAGGACTGTAAATTTCTTTCCTATTTTAGTTTTATAACATTTTAAATTCAGTTATATCTCCGTACATTCCAGAATTCAGTCCTCGCGTCACATTTCACTGTTTAGTGAATAGATCCCCTTTATTATATTTAGGCGTATATTTTATATTCTAAGGGGTTGGTTTTGCACAGAACCCTCTAGGTAAATTTGCTTTCTGTTCGATGGTCTGTCAGTCAGGAGGAGGAAGTTACTGCCCGAATTATTTGCATGAGCAAAACTGATGTTTTCCGAAACAACACAGTTTGTCTCTCATGTACGCAGTCTTATCCCACGTCTCTGCACCTGACTGAGTGTATGGGAGGATTTTATATCCCAATATGAAAAATTCTGAGGCTGTGATATACTTGCTCTGCGGATTGTGCGTACTCTTAACGGGTAAGTGTCTTATTTAAAATCAGCCGCTATTTGAAACTGTAAACGCCGTTTCCAACACCATAATCTCATGTCTTCGGGGGTCAGACGTAAAGAGCCGTTCTGACGCAACGCAAGTGGAGCCATCACCGTGGAACCAATAGACTGCATCACTGTTAGCACCTAGCCATAGATGCAATTTTTCTAGACAACCCACAGCAGCGTTTTTTTCACTAGACAGTAAATTTATAGTGAATGAAAAACCATATTGAAAAATTTAGGCCAAAATAAAGGAGTCGGAAAATGTCACAAACTCGGCTACCTTAGTCTGAATTTTTTTAATTCTGGATCCAATTCACTGTTTAGTGGATAAACCTCTTAATGTTTGTTTGTGGTTCTAAAGTGGCACGTGTTGTGTAAACGGTTAAACTCGGATGACAAAATTTAAGCTAAATTTGATGATGTTAAAAAAATAAACTAAATCAGCTCTCGTTACAACTTGACTATTTTAGCCTGCCATTAGGATTTAACTTTAAAGTGCTTGGCAATCACCGAATGGACATTTAGCTCATTTAATGTTTATATCATTATATCAATAGCATAATCTTGTTTACATGCTACTAAGCAAAGCGGCATTGCTGAGGGGGAACTATGCAAAGATACTTTTTCCTGACCATCTGTTCAAATGAGGAAGAAAAACAAATGAACATTCTATAGAAGTCTGGGGGAGCAGTCAGGCAGAACATCTATATACTATTGAAAATAAAGCAATGTTTACAGCTCTAAGCTGTGGAGATATACACAGTACTTAGCTTCACCTACCTACACAGAGTCTTAGAGTTCAGTGGACAAGGCCTGGTTTTAACAATTGCTTTCAGACTGGTTGGTAATAAATTGCAAAATCTCAGACTTCTCGGGTTCTTTCACCTTTCCGAGCTCAACGAGATAAGTATCATTAAGTTGGGTAATAACATCAAGAATCTATCCAAACCCTAAGGAGGTACGTGGAAAAACAGGGGAAAGCTAAATGCACCTGTGTTGGTGAAATACGTTGATGTGAAGTCTCGATATGTCCCATACAACTTTCTGTTAGTTTTCATATTCATAGCGGAAGTACTGTTGCTGTGTGACTATAGCGGCTCTAAGCCCAAATAAATCGTCACACAAGAAACTGGTCCACAGAGTCACGGACTGTTGTGGAATTTAAACATTTGATGATCTACTACTGGCCTAAAAATGTTCTCCAGAGCAGTGACACCTGGTGAAGTTGCCCCCATCCCGACTTGTTTGGTTCTACCCACTTAACCCCAAGAGATGCCAGGGCCTTTGTCAAAACAGCTGCATCTCCAATCATCAACAACGAGTAGATTAGAAACTGTAGATTTAATCAAGACAGACCCATGTTTTTTCTAACACACGCTCATCAGTAGTCCTTACAGCACTAAAAAAATTTATTGACTGATTTTGCAACAAAAAATATTTTTAGACACTGCTTCACCTACCACTATATACCAATTCCCACTACTCCTGAGTGATGATCCCCATGTCTGTACCCATCCCTGGTTCTTTAAAATAAAAAATTTAAAAAAAAATTCTTTTGACTCCTTGAGTGCTCTGAATTAATTTCAGATATCAGTGCAGTTTTGTAGAATTTTTTGAATTAATTAAGTTTTTTTTTACAGGATTAAGTTTGAGAGAATGTAATATCTGGAAAACCTTCCTTCAAAAATCTTATAAGGACCAGGTAGAAAGTCTGAGAACAGCTTTACTCGAGGCATATACAGCAGACATTACTGGCAATGGCTGGGTACTATATAATCACAGTGTTATAATCCGAAGAAGAATGTATATTGAGCAGGAGTTGGAGAGGCAGCATTAAGAACATTGCCCATAATTCTATAGTAGGCTTAGGCCATTCTTGATCTATAGTCGCTTAATTAATCTACATGTTTTGATTGTTCCCAGTTGAGTGATAATTGTTTTGTTTACAGATTATGGCATCAATGCAGCAGAGGATAACAGCCAAGGTAAAAGCAATAATTATTATTACCTTTATTTATTTTAACGGGCAGGTCTGTCTCATGTCTATAAAGGAGCTTGTACGACAGGTACGCATATGTACCTCCGCATGCAGTTTCACTCATGGAAAAACATAAATGAGTCAATTTGACAATCCCAGAGACTGCTGTTACCTTGCCGAGTTATTTATTTATTTATTTTTTTATTTAATATGAAAATATTATTGACAAATATACCATAAATCACATTAGCTGATGCCAAACGCGTCTACTGAAAACAATGACAGGACGGGACTAGCTGAGAAGTTGCCATTTCGCTGTCTTTGCAGAAGCTGTACATTTGCAGCAAATTTGGCGAATATTAAACAATCTAGCAAGACACAATGGCAAATTTCAGCACGGGGCACCTCTTTAAAAACAAAATTGACAGATGTTAACTATTGCGTCATATGATTTTATTTTTTTCTATTAAGTCACTGCATCTCTAGCCTTCCCAGATACCTCTCAGCAGTTATGAAGGCAAGAGATTTAAATAGCTCTGGGGTTACTTTTAAGATGGGTTGTGTACTGAAATACTGGAATACCTTTAGAACATGACTGCTATGTCAGGTTATCAGTCATGAATGAGTTAAATACATTTTAATTGCAAGAGATTCCTTGCAATCTGAATTCTGCTTCTACAGGAGTTGGCCAGGAATAAATGTACTTTTACAGGTAAACCCCTTACCTCTAAGCAACGTGTATATACACAAACATTTTTTATTTGATTCTATCCATTGCAGTGAAATTTAACCAAAAAAAAGCCCACTAACGTTCCCTTTTGCGTAACAATTATTTTTTCACTTTGTAAAACTTTATGAGCCATGGTTCCCTTGTGACCCTCGGCAACTCTGCAGAGGTGCTGTAAATGATGTTCCCTCCAGCCCCCTCAACTCTACACCAGATTTGTAGGTCACAAAAAATGACTGCGTTCTAGCAGCCAATGAGCGGGGAGGAGTAAACCTACAATTATTTTAAGGTAAGGGACACTATATCTTACTGAAAATACACCCTAAAAACATGAATCCTTGATTTATTTCAGTAATTGTAGAATTGTATTTCATTTACTTTTTATGGGGTGTATGAGCTGCATACGAAACAGCTTAAAGCTACATTTACATATTAGCTGTGTATCCTGTGTTTCAAATAAATCAAATATTTTTTAAATAAAAATAACTTTCTAGTTAAGGGTTTTACAATTTTTTAAAAAAAAATAAACTTTATATATCAACATCTACGAACATAATGGCAATTAAGCGGACTATAGCTTTTATCCTTCATTCCTTGATGGGTCAATAGGACTATTTCTCAATCAATATCATTCTTCACTTGTCATGAAGGGTGAAAGGTATTTTATTAGTACACAAAGTAATGCCACTATTTATTTTTAGGAAATATGTTCCTGTGCCAGGATCCTCGCTTCATAGCAGCACGAAAAGGCCGTACGGTGTCGATAATTTGCTCCTTTGCAGCTGAGCATCTTAACACATCACATTGCAACACGACATGGTACCTTGGGATGCCGAACGGTTCTTTCATTAGCAACGTTATACCCGATAAGGACCCTAAAATATCCATAAACGGAAGTAAAAGTTGTTCCGTTCTATTACTTAAGGACATACAGAAGAAACACAGCGGGATTTACTTTTGCAAAATTAACACAAATTTAGGAGAGCGGAAATCTCATTGTGGAACTGAGGTTATGGTGCTGGGTGAGTATCATGGTGTGCTGGATCCGGGTATGGATCAGTCTACTATCCGTGCTTATTTTCTATAGCATCTGTAAGTAAATTCCACTTACTGGGGACTACATCTCCCACAATGCTGTGCCAGTCTTGTCAGCAGCCTATCCCTGTTCTAGAACATTGGTTCTTACGGGATTGTCACCTCAATACTAGTTATTACCAGTGACGAAGCTAGACATTTTTTTACCCAGGTCAGAGTGACTGTGATAGGGTGATTGGGGGGATGAATGTGGCAGGGTGAGCGGGTAGTGTTACAGGTGAAATGTCTGAGTGTGATAAGGTTTGGGGGATATGTGTGACAGGATGAGGGTGGGTAAGTGTGCAGATTTAGAGGGTGAGTGTGATAGTTTGAAGGGTGAGTGTGACAGAGTTAGGGGCTTAGTGTGACATGTGTTTGACAGGGTGAGGGGTGGGGAGTAACTTGGCAGGGGAGAGAGTGTGACAGGGTTAGGTGGCAAGTGTGAGAATTGGGGGTCGTGAGTGTGAAAGGGTTAGGGTTTGAGTGTGAGAGTTGGGGAGTGTGAGGCTGGACGAGGGATGGTGTGTGACTGGGGCAGGGTGGTGAGTGTAACAGTGTTAGGGGCGTGAGTGTGAGAGTTCGGGGGTGGGGGTGTGTGACAAGAGAGGGAGAGACAGCAGCCACACAGTAATGCCTTTTCATTTACATATATAGCATTGGCCCCCTCCTTCTTACCTCCTGTGAAGGAAGGGGGGCATAAACGCATCCCATGGTGGACCAGTGGGCTCGCTGGCGGCCTGATAATCCAGGTGAAGCTGCAATCCTCCCAGTCTGGTGCTTTGTGATGACATCAGAGCATAGGCTGGAAAATCCAGTGCTTGTGGTTTGCGAGGGAGTGCGCCTGCACTACGAACCACCAGGGAGCCCATCTTCAAAATACACAATGTCTTGGCTTGAGGAGGGATGCCCGACCTGAGATGAAAATTATGGGTATCTGGGTCTGGCTCTGGTGACCATCTTCATGTGGTGTTCCGGTCACTTGCACCCACAGACCCCCCCCTCCTTTTCCTCCCCAGTTTTACTGCAGATTGTTAATATAATAATCCTTTCATCACGTTTTGCAAGGAAATAGGTTCTTTGTTAAATGATGCAAATGTAAATAAAAAATAAGAAAAACTCATGCCTACCTTTAGTATGTGACGGGACACTTCAGCCATATACATGCACCTTGGGTCAGACAGTGTTTGAAAACCTCTATATAGTCTCTATGGTTTACTCCCTGCACAGTGCAGTGATATCATCAGACCCACAAACTGTGTAATTCAAATGCTGTCTGACACAAGGTGCATGTATATGGCTGAAAAATCCAGTCATATACTAAATGGTAGAGTGCTTTTTTTTTACATATACCTAATTTAACAAAAAAAATCAATTTCCTTTAAAAACTTGTTGAAAAGATTATTATTAGAGTTGAGCGAACCTGAACTGAAAAGTTCGGGTTCGTACCGAATATTACGTTTTTTGGACCCCGGACCCGAACACGGACATATCATTGTATGTTCGGGTTGGAGTTCGGTGTTCGGCGATTTAATGACGCGTTTTGAAAGGCCGCAGGGCAGGCAATCAACAAGCGTTTGACTCGTGTGCACTTAGAAGCCATCACAGCCATGCCTACTAATGGCATGGCTGTGATTGGCCAGTGCAGCATGTGACCCAGCTAGTAGGGGCATGTCTGTTAAAAAAACAATTCCCCCCTCCTGAGCCCCCACTCGCCCCCACTCATAACAATCTGAATGGTTACTTAATTCACCAATCAGAGTGCTCTGTGTCATTTTACACAGCGTGGGAAAATTCAAAAGAACTTTCCCACGCTGTGTAAAATGACACAGAGCACTCTGATTGGTGGATTAAGTAACCAATCAGAGTGTTATGAGTCAAATTACACAGTATGGGAAAATTCAAAAGAACTTTCCCACGCTGTGTAAAATTACACAGAGCACTCTGATTGGTGGATTTCAAGGCAGCCAATAAGAGTGCTGTAACAGGTAAATGTAGAGACTTACCTGTCAGTCTCTTCATTTACCTGTCAGAGCACTCTGATTGGATGGCTTAAACCCACCAATCAGAGTGCTTTGAGCCGCGCAGGGGTGGGGGCCGGGGGGAGGACATTAGGTCCCCCCCTATTGTTATTTAGGGCCCCCACCCGCCGCGCAGGGGTGGGGGGTGGGGGGAGGACAGTAGGTCCCCCCCAAATTCTTATTTATGGCCCCCACCCACCGCTCAGGGGTGGTGGGGGCCAGGGGGGAGGACAGTAGGTCCCCCCCCTTATTGTTATTTAGGGCCCCCACCCGCCGCTCAGGGGTGGGGGCCGGGGGGAGGACAGTAGGTCTCCCCCCTCCACATTCCTTTTTAGGGCCCCCACCCGTCGCACAGGGGTGGGGCCGTAGGTTTTTTTTTTTTTTTTTACATCGAGCAGCCACTGGCTGCTCACTGTTTACTAGACACGCCCCTACTCGCGGTATAGCGAGTAGGGGCTGAATTTACTAATACTAAGTAATTTAGGTCTTTCAGCTTTTTGGTTGATAGCTCCCTAATACCATGTGAATTAGGGAGTTATCTACTAAGCGACTGCTTATTTTATGTTATTTTTAAGTGATTTCCCTATCCACATTTGTTTGCAGGGCACTTGTCCTACTCTTACCCCCATTTTACTTCCTTTTGCAGCCCTCTAGCCCTTTCCAGGAGTTTTTTAGAGCCATTTTTGTGCCCAAAAGTTCGGGTCCCCATTGACTTCAATGGGGTTCGGGTTCGGGGTCAAGCTCGATCCCGAACCCGGACTTTTTTTCAAAGTTCGGCCGAACCTGCCGGACCCGAACATCCAGGTGTCCGCTCAACTCTAATTATTATATTAAAAGACAGTGTTGAAGTGTCAGTTCTCATTCAACTCCATGGTAAAATTCTAAAGTAACGCTTATATTGCCCGGTTCCACTTTTTTCGTTTGCAATTCATCTTTTATGCTAACACCCCTGAAGTACCATTAATACCTTTAGAACATTAATAGAATTAATACTATCGGTGAAAACGCAAATGCCTGCTGAATGCTAAGACAAACACCACATGCCACATATCATCCCAAATATGCCATCCCAATAAAAAAATACAAATAATTTCCTATTCTTTATTAAATCCCATTTGTAACATTTTATTTCTAATATGTCAATTAATTCTCTTTGCTATATATGCCGGCTCAATTTACCTAATATATAATCCCATGAGGCCATTCCGCCCTTTAGTGCAATATGTTTATTGGTCATGAGTATTACAGTTACAGTTTCTCTGTCTAACCTGTCAGTCTCCTGTTGCATGTTACTTGCCCGATTAATGACAATGTATTATAACAGGTTACGGATCTCTTGAAAATGCTAAATCTCGGAACATGATGAAAGACGCGATTATCATAATTCAAACAATCCTGATTGCATTATTCATAGTGATCCCAGCAATGCTAATTATTGAGATGGTAAGTGTGCGTTTATGTAGTGTTCTGTCTTCTTACACAGTCTGATAAGATGGAATATTGAATTGTTAATGGTCAGACTTTGATTGACTTGAGAATACGTGTTCTAAAGAAAAATGGAAAATGTGCCTACCCATATTGGGTACCATACCTTATATTTTTCTAGGGAGAAAAGTAACAGTTGGGAAAAAATTACTCAAACAAAACCCCCCCAAAAAATGTGTGAATGGTGCTACCTCTGCAAAACTGGAATACGAAAAATAAAATGTGATGTAACTTTTCTGATAAATCATTCAGGTCGGCTCACTGCTGGCTGTAGTATTCAATAAAAGTAAAGCAGGAGCATGAAAGCCCCACTCTGGAGGGATCCAAATGAATTCAGGGAGCCATCCATCAGGGATACAGTTTATTTGATGTGCAATGTATAAACACGTGTAGAGACCAATGTAGCAAGAAATTAAACATTTAAAATAAGGGAAAAAGCTATAGAAAAAATGTCCTTGTGCCTCACGTATATATTTGGGAGGAGGACTTAAAAAAAAGGAAAAAAGTCAATTGTATACGTTTTACGTCTGTTGATAGATGCTTCCTTAGCAGTTTATTACTAAATAAGAAGCTATTGCCATTAAATCCAAAATAATTGTTTTCATCATTCACTACTTTGGCTTCAAAGAATTTGTCTTCAAAAATATGCACGCAAAAACTGGGGGTTCTAGCTTTGGCCACCCCTGTGTTGTAGACAATTGCTACATTGTAATGAAGAATTCAATAAACAGTACAAGTATTATACCCATATATACAGCCTGCTGTGAAGGAACACTCCAATTAAATTAATTTCTATATATGTACATACCGAAATGCTGTAAGGGACAGGAGTGTCCTCTTAAACATTGGTCTATAGGTATAACATTAACACATCCCCCATACCAAGACCATTTCTAAGACAATAAAACATAACTTGAATCCATCATATTTGCCTTTAGCATAAAAAGGAGATTTTTGTCTAAGTAAGAAATTGACATGTGAATTGTACATTTTAAGGCCAAGTGTATGTATGTGTGTATGTGTGTCTCGGGAAGTCAGAGGTCGCGAGTCACGTGACCAGCAACCTTTGACTTCACCAACATGCGGAGAGACCAAGAGGCACAGGCACTGCGCTGCCTCCCACTAGACACCAGGGAGGTCCTGACAATACCATCTGGGTCCTTGGGTAATTGCAGGGGATACCATCTGGGCAGTGACGTGTGTAACGGAGCTCCAGTACTCCGACCGAGTACCTCCGCCAAGTCTGCTTCCTTGTAGCTATCAGGGACCCTGAAACACTTCAGACCCAGACGCCGAGGCTTGACTGGGATCACTTTGGTCCAGGGTGGAAAAGGCCCTAACACCAGACGACACATGGTGAAGGTTAAACAGCAACTCTTTAATGACTACAGCACACATAGTTTAAGCCCCCAACAGCCTCATTTAGATACAATAGGTTACATAGATTACTATAGTACAAGGAAGGGTGGGGTCAGACAATAGCAAGGGCTGATGGGAGATTGAGGAGGGACAGAGCAGCTAGATTAAACTGGTCTGGCAGTGTCCCTGGGACAACGCCCTGCTGGGGAAACAATAGGACATGAAAAAGTGGGAAGGGGGAGATGCACAGACCAGCAATATATTCAACATACCCTGCACAAATAATAGGCACAATGTGACAAAACACAAAAGGAATTTGGGAGCCCATCCATAGTGTCTGTCTTCCATCCCCAGTGATGGTGACTACCGTCACAACGTGTCTATCGCGAGGCAAACAAGGCATCTTGGGCGGCACTTTGCAGGCGGCGGCAAAAAAAGCCGCCCCCAAACGCCCAGGTAGATCCCTTGCTTACCTCGTGTCCTGGGGTGCTCAATAGCTGGCGGCGGGTTTTCACCCCTTCAGCAACCGGGGATTGGGGGCGGGAGGGAGAGGGGACCAGCAGTGCCAGGAAAACGGATTGTTTTCCTGGCACTGGAGTTTCCCTTTTAATGCATTAATAGCATTCTAGTGCTGTAAAATCCTTCAGAACTCCTTTTACTAAATGCTTGCCTGTTTAGGGAGATCTCCCTTATTGATTATCGATATCAAAGTGTCAAGTCTAACCACTTTTCATATTTAAATGCCCGGGTGCATAGCACTTTAATTCTTTCTATTCAATTATCTTGTCTGTCTATCAACACATCTATTTTATTTGTGTACTTGTGTCTATCGCTGATGTTAACGGGTGAGTAGATAAAATTGCACTATGGGCCACTAAATTGTTTTTGCCCCGCCACAAGTTGCCAACCCTCCCCTGACAGGAAAAGTAATCAAAATCAATTATTTTCAATTTGGTTATTTTAACCGAAAAGTTTAAATTCACCTTCTTTGCATAATAGACACATAGAAAGTAAATATAATGAAGGACTGTTTCATAAATGAATAGTTTTTATTTATATTTCAGAAAAAGAAGCGATCTGTGAAAATGGAAGACCACACATACGAGGTACATATGGGTTTTTTTTGTGTCCGTTTTTTTTGCACCATTGTTATGTAAAGATAAAAGATAACTTTGATTGAACTGTTGTGAATTAAAAGTGCACTTTAAATTTAAGGCCTGGATAGTCAAACTGGAAAAATTCACCAGTCTTCTGCGTTTTCAGTTTGGGCTTTTTTTAGCGTACGATTTGAAGCCCCAGATCATACTTAACCCCTTGCAAAAAACTGGGTTAGGCAAATCCCTTACCAGCATGACAGTCCTGATACGTCGTCAGACCTCAAGGGATTAACGTTATCCTTCTGTGATAGTGGTTCGTGTACATGCAGTGATGGTAAGACACGAAGGCTGTCACTTGGTACCCTGAGATATATCCTGTTCTAGCTCTACGCCATGCAGACCCCCAGACTGCCGCATGTGCATTATCCTAGTATCGCTGACTCCTACAGGAAGTGAAAGTGGATCTGGGTTTCAAATTTTACTCTCTCCAGGAAGAGAGGCAGCACGATTAAGTAAATAGAAAAAAAAAAAAAAAAAAGAAGTGTTCTATTTTAGACGTGGCCATGTAATATCACCCAGGTTATATAAACTTCTCTGCTTTTTTTAACCCTTTCATGACAGACGACATGCCAGAACTGCGGATGTATAATGGGATTTGTCGAGCACCTTTAAATGACGGGTTTAAAAATATAGGTTACATTGTTACGCCTCGTTTACAGGTTTGAATGCCTCTGTGTGGCTCACTTACAAGCATTTAAGTGGTTAATGGAGAGTATAGAGAAATAATTAGAATTAACTAGTGGCGAATGTAATAGGCACTAACCCTTCTCCAGTATGGATTTGGGAGACGCAATAAGTGACACTCTAGCTGTAGAGGAGTACAAGTTTATATTCTTTATATTCTACGGTAAAGAAAAAACACGCTATCTCCAGCTCTTATTATAACGGATAACCAGTTAAATACCGCCCTTTTAAAAGGGGCACAGCAACATTAATGGAGATATTTCCAAGGTTGGCCTTAAAAGGTCTATCCGCAGAAATACGGGCCGCATGGATTATTTGGACATTTATCTTTGTTACTATCTGTAGCTGTGCACATTTGTTCACTGATGACTGGCTGAGAACCCTGGACAAGAGTGAATGGGTTTCTAAAATGAATCCTAAGAGGTTGGTTCTAGGGAGAGATCCATTTTTCCTCAAACTGGTCCAAAGACGTTTGTCAAACAAAAAAAAAAAGACAGGGATTCAGAGATCCATAACCACTGGTTTAAGCACTCTTTTTTCATTATTGCTAATCTGCAAGTAGTATAAATTGTCTATAGAGAGACTTAGAGATGTTGAAGATATACATTCTAATACAAAAAACACCACTATATAATATATAATGTTTGCTATAATCTTTTCTTGTTATTTTCCTTAATGAATAGACATAAACCATAGAAATAGAATTTTTCCAGTAAAACTCTACTGCCCTCTGTAGGCGTTTATTAAGAATGCGATAGCTTTAACTTCATAACAGACATTGTTTAAGTTAAAAGATTTTGGGTGAGGATACAATTGGTTCATTTAATTACTCAAACATAAAGTTGGCGATCTCTGTGTTTAAATTTTGTTTGATAAAACCAAATATTATAACTATATTGATCAATTAAAGTAATATACCCTGTTCTTTCTTGTACAGGGGTTGGAGATATATCAATCAGCAACATATGAGGACATTCAAAATGTGCGTGTTTTATCATCAAAAAGCATGATCGGAGAGCATCCGTGCATGGAATAAGACAATGGGAGTGCGGTCGCTAGCCCCCCCACATTTTAAAATACAGAGTCATGGGAGCTGTGGGTTCACTCTCATCAATATCCTTATATAATAACACGTTACAAGGTTGCCACCCAGTTCATACCATGAACTCTAAATCACATTACTTACAAATGACATGGAAATATAGGAAAGGAACCTAGCTTTTTATTAAATAATAGCTGAAACTCCATATTTACGAACCATGTTGTCCAGTCCTGGATAAATTCACATTTGGATTTTATTATGTCTCTAAAGGGTAATAAGTAAAGCTTGTGTTCAACTGATTATCATGTTAATACATGGGGGCTTATGTACAAAGAGCAATTATTGGGCATAATTCTAAAGTGGAACTATCGCCATGGAAGAAAATGGAATGTTGACGTTGAGTTTAGAACTCTACCCCAGCATTTCTCTTTTACATAACCCCGTATGGCTTGAGGGATCAGGGTAATTGTTACACCCAACTGGTAACCAAAGTTTAAGTAGGGTTAATGTAAAGAAATCTTTGGTCAAAGAAAGACTACATGTGTCACACACCGTACAGTGTGTGGTTATATTTGGAGATTTGGTCCAAAGACTGGGCAGTATTCTTCATAGATTTACAAAATGAGCACTAAACATTTTGGTGATATTCCCCCTAAAAACATCAAGTGCGAGTAGATTTGCAGTATTTCTGTATATGAAACAAACAAAAAAAAAAGCGATATCGGAAATGATCACTAGACTTGAAACGCATGAAAAAGATGTCCACCTTTTGCACAGTACGGCTGGTGGATTTTATTTCAGGTGATAGCTGTACAGACACTGCTTCATGTAAAGAGCAAAGGATTAAAGTATCAATTTGAGAAGGAAAAGCAATGCGGCTAATAATGTATGAGTCTTTTTTTAAATCTCACAGTCTTTGTAAATTCTGTTTGACCCAAAACAACAGAAAAAATTAGCTTCCCTATTGTTTATAAAACCATACTATCGTAGAAGGATGAAGATCGCACAGGTCCCTAAGTAGGTATCCAGTAGCCCCTAAACTTCGTTCTTCACCTAGGGACGGTAAATGGGGCCAAACAAATTCCTGGTTCGGGGGCCCCTGTCTAATCCATGGGAGCTAGGCAGCTGCCTAGTGTCGCGTTTATGGTTAATCCTATCCTGCATACTATGATCATGTCAACAGAAGTTATAACTACTGGTTTCCTCTGCATATAGTTAATGAAACATATAGCATTATATGTCATGAGACAGTCCCTTCTGTGAGTGTCTCCCGGGGTGGTAGATATGCGTACCTTGGAGCTTTCTAAGTGAACAGATTTAGTTTTTTCTTAAAACGATTCATTTGCGAAAATAAAAGTATAAAGTGACTCTGTCCTACTAGGACTGTTTGAGCCTGCGAACAAGGAACTGGTGTTTGAACCCAGTGATTTAATGTTACACCCCAAGAATTTCCTTGGAATAAGTCCTTTGGAGCTTACAATCTAGTACATATCTGGTACAGTGTAGTTGAACAAGAGACTTTGACAACTGCAGACATATCTGAGAATTAATTAAGTTCAGTGTTATAAAATGGGGCTTATTCACTAAAAAAGTTCGACAAGCCAATAATCAACTTAAAATTTTACCAAATTTACCAAATTATTTCCTATTCAGTTATTTTGTGCTAAACAACTCACTGTTCAGCAAATAAGACCATAGGAGTATGGGAACATTTATATCGTTATTGATTTTTTTTTATATTTACTACTGGCTTTTAATTAGTGATTGGGGGAAAAAGATAAGAATTTGCAGCTTTCAGTCTTCACTTTCTAATCTTTTGGATAAAATGTCCAAAAAGATATTGTAAAACTAAACTAATCAGCAATGTATCTTTATTTCATATGTATAAAAGCTTTGTGATTGAGTAAGCTATATATATCTTTTTTTTTTTTTTTATTCTTTATTTAAGTCGTGCATGAGTATAACAAACATGTGTGCGTAACCACAACGGTTGTCGTACACAGAGCATAAAATATTGTCAACATGTGGTAATAAAGGCTGGGCACATTTTTTTTTTTTTGAGAGAAAGAAGATTAGTAACAGTATTCTGGTCTAGGCTTAGGCTAGCTTTGTCTTATTCATTGGTAAGATAAGTGTCCCACTAGCGTGCTCATAGGGATCTTTTGCGGCTATAATCCGTGCAATATTGCGCAAGGGTACAGACGTTTATGCATGCAAATTACAGAAATGCGTTTACTTTTCCCTAGCTATATATATCTTATGTATGCATAAATATATATTTTTTATTATTCTTATTTTGCATCTAAATCCTACATGACTGTTGTTGTGTTTTTTTTGTTTTTTTTGTTTGCTTGTTTGTTGGTTTGTTATGAATGATCATGACGAAATGGTGCCCAAAAACCAGCGCTATTGAGCCTGTGCTTGTCTTAGAATTAAATTCAACTGCAAACAAGTGTCCAGCAATCCAAAATATTTGCTCAATGGCAAAATAAAAAAGGCGGTCCGTCATGAAAAGTAATATTATTGGTCCGTCCCTTCCCTTTACCAAACATGTTGCTCGGGCGGGAGAGGATTAAGAGGTCAAATGAGCCAAAATGTAAAGTGTGTGACAAGAGCATTATATTTATGCTTACTAATCTTTCAGATCGCACCTTGCCAAGATAAGGAACCTCATAGAATATTTAAAAATGTTGATCCCAAAGTAAATGAAAAAAGTAAATCTTTTATCATATCACAGTATTTTAACCATATTGCTGTGCTATATTAGCTATGTTCCAAATGAATCTTATTCTATTTCTTAAAATGAGGAAAAGTCTCGCGCCAGAGCTTATTTTAGGAATTTGTTGCAGCGGGGCTGGATATTTTTGCAAACAACAAACTTCAGTTTTTTGTATTTTTGTTGGATTAACTTGTGTTATAATAAAGCTAATTCGTTACAAAAAAAACAGGTATCTTGTAAAATACAATCGTAACACATCATAATTTGAAGAGATTGTCAGACAGACTGACAGAAAGATTATTATGTTATTATGGTGCTAGATGTGTCTTAGTACCCTGAGGTAAGTATTGTAACCATTTGAGAATGGTTTGACAGATTAACTGAGGTCCACCGGGAAATGGTCACCTCCTCGTCTAGAGATTGGAATCTCCTTCTTGGAACTTCCATTAACTTTGTGAGCTAAGCCCTGCCATACAGGACTGACTCATTGGCTGAGATTAACCACCAGACTAGCTCAGTCCAGGGAAGTTCCTGGCCTCAGAGGAGGCAGTGACCAGTGGACCCCAGGAAAGCTATCAAACTGCTCTTAGTACAATGCGAAAACTACTACAGTGGGCTGTAGCGGTTTTGGTGCTTGGAGGATTGCTGTAACAAGAGTATCTAGTAATTATCAGATCAGGATAAATGGACCTGCAATCCCCTAGTGTCATACAGCAACTAGTTAAAAAAATATAAACTTTAATTGCATTTTATTTCTATAAAATGTGGTTTAAATGAGGTTATCTAGCAGGTTAGAAAAGAGCAGCACAGGTTAGTGTGAAGCCCCATGTTAGAAAAGGACATCAAAGGTCAGTAAGGGGCCACAAGCCTCCTGTGCGCCTATCATGTTCCTGTGCTTAATATGCAATAGTATGTAAGGCAATGAATCTGCGTATTTACACTCTGTTGAATATATCACACAATGTATTAATTCATAACGGTGATACCGAACACTCCGTCAGGTACAGAGATACAAAAACAAAGACTTCCAGGAGAAACAGTTGACCAATCCCCACTGAATATATTCATAACTATCACTACTATTTCTCTGATGTAATCATTTACCGGAAATTCCAGATCAAACCAACAAGGAGCAATCCACAATTAAAAAAATAAAATATTGTATAGTTTTATTCCAAAATATTGTGTGTAGTAGGTGGAGAAGAAGGTTAGCATACATATAGGATTATATAATATATATTGATACAAAGTAATAGAGTCAGGTTTTATGATCTTCTGATTCAAGTTCTGTTAGGTGATAGGTCCATTTTGGAGGAAAAAAACAACAACAAAAAACACGAGTATTACTTTAATTATTGGACGAAGACTTTTCAGATAGTTTATAAAAGGATAAATTCTGCTCAATTTTTAATCTGGCTGATAAAATTTTTTAGAGGTTCACAATATTCACTGTCGACCAAACTGAAACTCCACTGAGCCAAATTTATTCCTGATATGTGAGGGTCATTTGAAAGCTCCAACTGAAGTGTAACCAAATGTGCCTGTTCTAACAACGGATAAGGTAGGAGTAGGAGGAGGGATGGGGTATTGTTAGACTGGGGTTTGGGTTAGGGTTTGGGTTTGGGGAAGGATGAGATATAATCAGACTGGGGTTTGGGTTTAGGGAGGGATGGGATATTGTTATACTGGGGTTTGGGAATGGATGGGTTATTATTAGACTGGGATTTGAGGAGAGATGGGATATCATTAGACTGGGGTTTGGATTTTTGGAGGGATGGTATATCATTTGACTGAAGATTGGGTTTGGGGAGATATGGGATATCATTAGAGTGGGGTTTGAGTTTGGGGAGGGATCGTATATCATTAGGCTGGGGATTGGGTTTGGGAAGGGATGGGATATCGTTAGAATGGGGATTGAGTTTGGGGAGGTACGGGATAACATTAGACTGGGGTTTGGGGAGAAATGGGATATCATTGGAGTGGGGTTTAAATTTGGGAACGGATTGGGTATTATTATAGGATTTGGGGATGAACGGGGTAGCATTATAGAAGGTGAAGATTTGGGGATGGATGAAGTGTTATTATAGAGGGGCCATGATTTGGGGATGGATAGGGTATTGTTATAGTGGGGCTGTGATTTGGGTATGATGGGGTATTTTTAGAAGGGGCTGTGATTTGGGGATAGATAGAGTATTGTTATAGGGTGGCTGGGATGTAAGGATGGATGTGGTATTGTCATAGAGAAGATTGTTATAGAGGGGCTGGTGTTTGGGAATAGATGGGGTATCCTTGAGAAGGTATTGTTAAGGTAAGACCACCACCTCTACCAAGAACAATATGAAAGCCCTAATAAAGTCTTTGTCTCCTCCAGACTCAGTGAAGGTATGAGAGAATCTATACGCAGTTATGAGCACCGTTTATTAATCTTATTTTATACTCATATTTCTCAGGCATCAGTGCTATGGAGTCACATGCATTGACTGCCCAGAAGTAGTCAGCTTACTCGTGAAGTTCCATTGGAACTATCCTGAAACGATGGACCTTTCCACAGCTTAAGAAACATTTCTGAGGCTTCTCAGTTGCTCCAGGCATTTGCTCTGATACTGGAGAATCTTGTTTATTATCTGAAAGCTGGCAATTTCTACCCATCACTGGGATGTGGAAAATGACCACTCTGGCCCAAGTTCCAACAAGTCTTGAATTGCACAGAAGGCCCCTGGCTTTATGATATCGATGGCTCTTTAACTGCATTAGGATTGATATAACGTTCATAATTAGCCTAATTTGTGCAAAACCCTGTTTATACTCACAGGTTTGTAATTTTAAAGGCTACGATACTACGATACAGAGACATCAAGCCTCAGGTTTCAGCTCATCTGATGTTTTAGGCACTTGGTTTTCCGGTCCAACTCCATATTTGTGACTATTCTCGCACGGTCTGGAACACAAACAATACTGCAATATTATAAATAAATGTATGTTTCCTTCGTTATCGGTTTGCTGTCTTTCGATCCTACTGTATTGCTAATGTGCAAGAAAAACATGTGTAAATACTAGCTGGAGGGGGGGGGGATAAATCATGAAGCACACTCATTATCTGTCTGCTTTAGGGGAAATGATTGGTCTTAAGTGTCACACAGTTCTACACTGCTCGTTTTAGGGGGGAAAAGATAGAGTGGTCAAGGGGTTTGACAATGACAGAAAGAAAAATATCTTTAAAAGGGTATGGAAAAGAGAAAAAGGAAGATCTGAGCAAAGATTAATCAAAAGGATGGTGGGGAAATAAGGTAGCAGTAATCATGCCTCGCTTTCAGGTTCTGTATGAGTCTACACTAGCAGTCCGCGTAAGCAGACTTCCACTTCATTGACCTGTATTGGAGGTCCTTCGTTCACTTCAATCTTCAAAGTTAAAAGAGAGAAAAAAAAACAACAAGAAAAGCAATATATACTTTGCCGTTTATACAACTGTACAAATAAAGTGCATACAAGTAAACCCAAAAGTGTAATCCCAGGTAAAAAGACCAAAAGGAAAATCCCCCGTTTCAGCTAGATGCCTTCTTCAAGGGAATATTTGGATGTAATATAGTTCATGTGGAAAATAATAGCAATTACAAGCTCTTAAATGATTGTAAAAGGTATAAAGCGCCTTCTAACAAATTAATTAAATTGATACTTACTTTAAAGGTTCACCAGTATAATATATATATATATATATATATATATATATATATATATATATATATATTGATATATAAACATACCACCAGCTCGATAAGAAAACATACAAAAACTCAAAGAGATCAGTGACAGGGAATATACCAGCACACACTCGTAAATATACAGCCTTCCACAGAATCTAGCCACCAGTAAGACACTCTATGGGGTGTCTCGTGGCTATTCCCTTGGGATAGAACTTAGTGGTGTTCTAGCAAAACCACTAACAGATTTATTTAACCAACCATTGTTAACAGGAGTAGTCCAAGAAGATTGGAAGTTGGCGAATGTTGTGACCATTCACAAGAAAGGTAGTAGGGAAGAGTCGGGCAACTATAGGCCAGTAAGCCTTACTTCAGTAGGGGGGAAAGTCAGGGCCGGTGCAAGGGTTTTTGCCGCCCTAGGCAAAAGTAAAGTTTGCCGCCCCCCCCCCCCATATGACATCACAATGCCCCATGTTAACTAACGCAAGTGCTGCAGTGCCGCCGTGTTTACATTAAAAGGCCTGCAGGGACAGGCTATAGACACCAAAACCGCTACATTAAGCTGCAGTGGTTCTGGGGACTAAAGTGTCCCTTTAATGTGAGGTAAATTAGAGATTGGTGCCACGAATAATATACTAGATTGCCTACTTACAACCAGATGAGGATGGTGATGGGCTCTAGCTGCAGTCTGGCTCCACTCGTCTGGTGTAGAACAGGCTCTCTGGAGGCTGTTTGTGTTCTGGGAGAACGGAAAGCAGCTCCATTTTTTTAAAGGCCCTTTACACAGCTCATGGTCTGGGCCCCAGGGTCCACCTTCATGTTCCACCAAATAGTTTGTTCACAGGAGTAGGGGATGTCCTGATATGTGTGTAAGGAATGCATTGTGTGAATCTGTGTTTGTATGTGTAAGGGCTGCAATGTGTGTTTCTGTGTATGTACGGGATGCAGTGTGTGCATCTGTAAGGGGTGCATTGAGTGTGTGTAAGGGGTGCATTGAGTGTGTGTAAGGAATGCATTGTGTGTTTCTGTGTGTGTAAGGGATGCATTGTATGTAAGGGTTGAATTGCTTGTGTGTGTGTGTCTGTGTGTGTGTGTAATACATTGTGTGTTTTTCTGTGTGCAAGGGGTGCATTGTGTGTGTGTGATGGATGTCAATCTCTCCCCCCTCCCTTGTCACTCTCTTCTCCCCCTCTCCCTCCCTCGTCACTCTCTTCTCTCCCCCCCCTCGTCACTCTCTTCTCTCCCCCCCTTGTCCCTCTCTTCTCCCCCCTTGTCCCTCTCTTCTCCCCCCTCTTGTCCCTCTCTTCTCCCCCCTCTTGTCCCTCTCTTCTCCCCCTCCCTTGTCACTCTCTTCCCCCCTCTCCCTGTCCATTGATTCTCCCTGTCCATTTATTCCCCCCTTCCCTGTCCATTTATTTCTCCCCCCCTCCCTGTCCATTTATTTCTCCCCCTCCCTCTCCATGTATTTCTCCTCCCCCCCTCTCTCTCCATTTATTTCTCCTCCCCCCCTCTCCCTCCATTTATTCCCCCCTCCCTCTCCATTTATTTCTCCTGCCCCCCCTCCCTCCCTCTCCATTTATTTCCCCCCCTCCCTGTCCATTTATTTCTCCCCCCCTCCCTGTCCATTTATTTCTCCCCCCCGTCCATTTATTTCTCCCCCCCTCCCTCTCCATGTATTTCTCCTCCCCCCTCTCTCTCCATTTATTTCTCCTCCCCCCCTCCCTCTCCATTTACTTCCCCCCCTCCCTCCCTCTCCATTTATTTCTCCTGCCCCCCCTTCCTCCCTCTCCATTTATTCCCCCCCTCCCTGTCCATTTATTCTCCCTGTCCATTTATTCCCCCCCCCTGTCCATTTATTTCTCCCCCCCTCTCCATTTATTTCTCCCCCCCCCTCTCCATGTATTTCTCCTCCCCCCCTCTCTCTCTCCATTTATTTCTCCTCCCCCCTCCCTCTCCATTTATTTCCCCCCCTCCCTCCCTCTCCATTTATTTCTCCTGCCCCCTCCCTCCCTCTCCATTTATCCCCCCCCCATTTATTTCCCACCCCCTCCCTCTCCATTTATTTCTCACCCCCCCCCCTCCCTTTATTACCCCCACCCTCCCCTACCTATGTTGTAGCGTGGCCGAGCTCTGTACTGTCCGCGGGTACAGGGAGCTTTTGTTTCCTGTACCCGGACGGACTAAAAGGAAGTGAACACTCAGTGTTCACTTCCTGTTAGTCCGTCCGGGTACAGGAGACAAATGCTCCCTGTACCGGCGGATCACACAGGGCTCGGCCACGCTACAGTGAGGGAGTGACAGCAGGAGGGAGCGCTGAGCGCTTCCCTCCTGTCAGCCCCTCTCCTCTGGCTGCGCCCGGGCGAAGCTGCAGCCGCCTGAGGCGCTCTACAGAGCGCTCGGCGGCTGCAGCATTAGGGGGGCCGGCGCTCCTGGCGGCGCCCCTTCCCAAGGGGCGCCCTAGGCGGCTGCCTAGTCCGCCTTAATGGTAGCGCCGGCCCTGGGGAAAGTGATGGAAACCATGTTAAAGGATAGGATTGTTGAACATCTAAACATACATGGATTTCAAGATCAGAGACAACATGGGTTTACTTCAGGGAGACCATGCCAAACTAATCTTATTGATTTTTTTGATTGGGTAACTAAAATTATAGATCAGGGTGGTGCAGTATAATGGGATTTGTCGAGGACATTTAAATGACGGGTTTAAAAATCTAGACTACATTGTACAGCACTACAGAATCTGATGGCGCTATATAAATAACAAAATAATAATAAATAATAATAATAAATGTTACGCCTTGCTTGCAGGTTTGAATGCCTCTGTGTGGCTCACTTACAAGCATTTACGTGGTTAATGGAGAGTATAGAGAAATAATTAGAATTAACTAGTGGCGAATGTAATAGGCGCTCACCCTTCTCCAGTATGGATTTGGGAGACGCAATAAGTGACACTCTAGCTGTAGAGGAGTACAAGTTTATATTCTTTATATTCTACGGTAAAGAAAAAACACGCTATCTCCAGCTCTTATTATAACGGATAACCAGTTAAATACCGCCCTTGAAAACGGGGCACAGCAACATTAATCTGTATAATCTGTATCTCTTTATTTATGTGTTTACAATGCTCTAATATGGGCACACCATCCAAATAAAGGGAAGAATATGGACTTTTATGTGGACATTATTAAGGACATTCTTTTGCCAGCACTTTGCCCTCGAACAAAATGGCGAAATCACCCTCTGCATATGTGGAAACCTGAACACGAATCTACATCACAGAAAAGGAAGCTGGATCCCACGTGACCGGGAAGGAGGCATCATCGAATAGTGGGATGGATAGAGACTATTCAGATTCCCGGAAGTGACATCACGCGCTCGATTTTCCGTGCGTGCGCGATGACGTCACCAATAAGGGATAGAGTACTTTGAATTTCCTCATACTCCCCCATGAGAACGCACGTGATTGGCTGGAATGCGGTCCGTTTCCTCCAATCCGGACGGAAGCAGGGATATTTAAGTATAACAAACCAGGATGGAAGTCACCAATTGAGAAAGCCGGGTGAGATCGGCGAAACGCGTTTTGGACAACTACCAGGATATTGTATGTATTTTAAATGGTTTTCAATGTTCGTATGAATAAATCTTTATTGAGTTACATGCATCTGGTACATCTTCTATCCTGCTGAAAGGGGGAAGGAGTCATCCCTAAAAAGGACTCACGGGCCATTACACTTAGAGCCAGGTTACGGGCTCTTACTCAGGTGAGAAGAAAACCTCCACCTTTATTTCTGATACCAAAAGTTATAAGGATTTCAACACCAGGGCGAATTTTCCCTGTTTTCTTTTTGTTCTTTCTTGAGGAACATACAACAAACGGATCGAATACTACCCAGATATCTTACATACCCTTAAGAAATTGCTGGGGAGTAAGTGATTAATTACTAAGCGCTACACACTCTCACTATCACATATTGGTTGTGTATATAGTGGATTTATTGTACAGCAACATTAATGGAGATATTTTCAGTGTTGGCCTTAGAAGGTCTATCCGCACGCTAGGCCCTTCTACGGCCCGCATGGATTATTTGGAAATTTATCTTTGTTACTATCTGTAGCTGTGCACATTTGTTCACTGATGACTGGCTGAGAACCCTGGACAAGAGTGAATGGGTTTGTAAAATTAATCCTAAGAGGTCGGTTCTAGGGAGAGATCCATTTTTCCTCAAACTGGTCCAAAGACGTTAGTCAAAAAATTTACAGGGATTCACAGATCCATAACCACTGGTTTAAGCACTCTTTTTTCATTATTGCTAATCTGCAAGTAGTATAAATTGTCTATGGAGAGACTTAGAGATGTTGAAGATATACATTCTAATACAAAAAACACCACTATATAATATATAATGTTTGCTATAATCTTTTTGTTATTTTCCTTAATGAATAGACATAAACCATAGAAATAGAATTTTTCCAGTAAAACTCTACTGCCCTCTGTAGGCGTTTATTAAGAATGCGATAGCTTTAACTTCATAACAGACATTGTAGGGGAAAATCTAAATTTTTAGGGTCTTTAAGTTAAAAGATTTTGGGTGAGGATACAATTGATTCATTTAATTACTCAGAACATAAAGTTGGCGATCTCTGTGTTTATATTTTGTTTGATAAAACCAAATATTATAACTATATTGATCAATTAAAGTAATATACCCTGTTCTTTCTTGTACAGGGGTTGGAGATATATCAATCAGCAACATATGAGGACATTCAAAATGTGCGTGTTTTATCATCAAAAAGCATGATCGGAGAGCATCCGTGCATGGAATAAGACAAAGGGAGTGCGGTCGCTAGCCCCCCCACATTTTAAAATACAGAGTCATGGGAGCTGTGGGTTCACTCTCATCAATATCCTTATATAATAACACGTTACAAGGTTGCCACCCAGTTCATACCATGAACTCTAAATCACATTACTTACAAATGACATGGAAATATAGGAAAGGAACCTAGCTTTTTATTAAATAATAGCTGAAACTCCATATTTACGAACCATGTTGTCCAGTCCTGGATAAATTCACATTTGGATTTTATTATGTCTCTAAAGGGTAATAAGTAAAGCTTGTGTTCAACTGATTATCATGTTAATACATGGGGGCTTATGTACAAAGAGCAATTATTGGGCATAATTCTAAAGTGGAACTATCGCCATGGAAGAAAATGGAATGTTGATGTTGATTGCTCTGAGTTTAGAACTCTACCCCAGCATTTCTCTTTTACATAACCCCGTATGGCTTGAGGGATCAGGGTAATTGTTACGCCCAACTGGTAACCAAAGTTTAAGTAGGGTTACTGTAAAGAAATCTTTGGTCAAAGAAAGACTACATGTGTCACACACCATACAGTGTGTGGTTATATTTGGAGATTTGGTCCAAAGACTGGACAGTATTCTACAGTGCAGTCGCTTCATAGATTTACAAAATGAGCACTAAACATTTTGGTGATATTCCCCCTAAAAACATAAAGTGCGAGTAGATTTGCAGTATTTCTGTATATGAAACAAAACAAAAAAAACTATATCGTAAATGATCACTAGACTTGAAAAGCAAGATAAAGATGTCCACCATTTGCACAGTACGGGTGGTGGATTTAATTTCAGGTGATAGCTGTACAGACACTGTTTCATGTAAAGGATTAAAGTATCAATTTGAGAAGGAAAAGCAATGCGGCTAATAATGTATGAGTCTTTTTTTAAATCTCACAGTCTTTGTAAATTCTGTTTGACCCAAAACAACAGAAAAAATTAGCTTCCCTATTGTTTATAAAACCATACTATCGTAGAAGGATGAAGATCGCACAGGTCCCTAAGTAGGTATCCAGTAGCCCCTAAACTTCGTTCTTCACCTAGGGACGGTAAATGGGGCCAAACAAATTCCTGGTTCGGGGGCCCCTGTCTAATCCATGGGAGCTAGGCTGCTGCCTAGTGTTGCCTTTATGGTTAATCCTATTCTGCATACTATGATCATGTCAACAGAAGTTATAACTACTGGTTTCCTCTGCATATAGTTAATGAAACATATAGCATTATATGTCATGAGACAGTCCCTTCTGTGAGTGTCTCCCGGGGTGGTAGATATGCGTACCTTGGAGCTTTCTAAGTGAACAGATTTAGTTTTTTCTTAAAACGATTCATTTGCGAAAATAAAAGTATAAAGTGACTCTGTCCTACTAGGACTGTTTGAGCCTGGGAACAAGGAACTGGTGTTTGAACCCAGTGATTTAATGTTACACCCCAAGAATTTCCTTGGAATAAGCCTATTACATTGAGCGGATGTCCTTTGGAGCTTACAATCTAGTACATATCTGGTACAGTGTAGTTGAACAAGAGACTTTGACAACTGCAGACATATCTGAGAATTAATTAAGTTCAGTGTTATAAAATGGAGCTTATTCACTAAAAAACTTTGATAAGCCAATAATCAACTTGAAATGTGACCAAATTTACCAAATTATTTCCTATTCGGTTATTTTGTGCCAGACAACTCACTGTTCAGCAAATAAGACCATAGGAGTATGGGAACATTTATATAATTATTGATTTTTTTAATATTTACCACTGGCTTTTAATTAGTGATTGGGGGAAAAAGATAAGAATTTGCAGCTTTCAGTCTTCACTTTCTAATCTTTTGGATAAAATGTCCAAAAAGATATTGTAAAACTAAACTAATCAGCAATGTATCTTTATTTCAGATGTATAAAAGCTTTGTGATTGAGTAAGCTATATATATGTTATGTATGCATAAATACATATTTATTATTATTCTTATTTTGCATCTAAATCCTACATGACTGTTGTTGTGTTTGTTTGTTTGTTTGCTTGTTGGTTTGTTATGAATGATCATGACGAAATGGTGCCCAAAAAACAGCGCTATTGAGCCTGTGTTTGTCTTAGAATTAAATTCAACTGCAAACAAGTGTCCAGCAATCCAAAATATTTGCTTAATGGCAAAATAAAAAAGGTGGTCCGTCATGAAAAGTAATATTATTGGTCCGTCCCTTCCCTTTACCAAACATGTTGCTCGGGCGGGAGAGGATTAAGAGGTCAAATGAGCCAAAATATATAAAGTGTGTGACAAGAGCATTAAATTTATGCTTACTAATCTTTCAGATCGCACCTTGCCAAGATAAGGAACGTCATAGAATATTTAAAAATGTTGATCCCAAAGTAAATTAAAAAAGTAAATCTTTTATCATATCACAGTAATTTAGCTATATTGCTGTGCTATATTAGCTATGTTCCAAATTAATCTTATTCTATTTCTTAAAATGAGGAAAAGTCTCGCGCCAGAGCTTATTTTAGGAATTTGTTGCAACGGGGCTGGATATTTTTGCAAACAATAAATTCTTTTTTTTGTGTTATAATAAAGCTAATTAATTTTAAACTAACAGGTATCTTGTAAAATCCAATCGTAACACATCAAAAATTGAAGAGATTGTCAGACAGACTGACAGACAGATTATTATGTTATTATGGTGCTAGATGTGTCTTAGTACCCTGAGGTAAGTATTGTAACCATTTGAGAATGGTTTGACAGATTAACTGAGGTCCACCGGGAAATGGTCACCTCCTCGTCTAGAGATTGGAATCTCCTTCTTGGAACTTCCATTAACTTTGTGAGCTAAGCCCTGCCATACAGGACTGACTCATTGGCTGAGATTAACCACCAGACTAGCTCAGTCCAGGGAAGTTCCTGGCCTCAGAGGAGGCAGTGACCAGTGGACCCCAGGAAAGCTATCAAACTGCTCTTAGTACAAGGCGAAAACTACTACAGTGGGCTGTAGCGGTTTTGGTGCTTGGAGGATTGCTGTAACAAAAGTATCTAGTAATTATCAGATCAGGATAAATGGACCTGCAATCCCCTAGTGTCATACAGCAACTAGTTAAAAAAATATAAACTTTAATTGCATTTTATTTCTATAAAATGTGGTTTAAATGAGGTTATCTAGCAGGTTAGAAAAGAGCAGCACAGGTTAGTGTGAAGCCCCATGTTAGAAAAGGACATCAAAGGTCAGTAAGGGGCCACAAGCCTCCTGTGCGCCTATCATGTTCCTGTGCTTAATATGCAATAGTATGTAAGGCAATGAATCTGCGTATTTACACTCTGTTGAATATATCACACAATGTATTAATTCATAACGGTGATACCGAACACTCCGTCAGGTACAGAGATACAAAAACAAAGACTTCCAGGAGAAACAGTTGACCAATCCCCACTGAATATATTCATAACTATCACTACTATTTCTCTGATGTAATCATTTACCGGAAATTCCAGATCAAACCAACAAGGAGCAATCCACAATTAAAAAAATAAAATATTGTATAGTTTTATTCCAAAATATTGTGTGTAGTAGGTGGAGAAGAAGGTTAGCATACATATAGGATTATATAATATATATTGATACAAAGTAATAGAGTCAGGTTTTATGATCTTCTGATTCAAGTTCTGTTAGGTGATAGGTCCATTTTGGAGGAAAAAAACAACAACAAAAAACACGTGTATTACTTTAATTATTGGACGAAGACTTTTCAGATAGTTTACAAAAGGCTAAATTCTGCTCAATTTTTAATCTGGCTGATAAAAATTTTTAGAGGTTCACAATATTCACTGTCGACCAAACTGAAACTCCACTGAGCCAAATGTATTCCTGATATGTGAGGGTCATTTGAAAGCTCCAACTGAAGTGTAACCAAATGTGCCTGTTCTAACAACGGATAAGGTAGGAGTAGGAGGAGGGATGGGGTATTGTTAGACTGGGGTTTGGGTTTAGGGAAGGATGAGATATAATCAGACTGGGGTTTGGGTTTAGGGAGGGATGGGATATTGTTAGACTGGGGTTTGGGAATGGATGGGTTATTATTAGACTGGGATTTGAGGAGAGATGGGATATCGTTAGACTGGGAATTGGGTTTGGGGAGGGATGGGATATCATTAGACTGGGGTTTGGATTTTTGGAGGGATGGTATATCATTTGACTGGAGATTGGGCTTGGGGAGATATGGGATATCATTAGAGTGGGGTTTGAGTTTGGGGAGGGATCGTATATCATTAGGCTGGGGATTGGGTTTGGGAAGGGATGGGATGGGATATCGTTAGACTGGGGATTGGGTTTGCGGAGGTATGGGATAACATTAGACTGGGGTTTGGGGAGAAATGGGATATCGTTGGAGTGGGGTTTAAATTTGGAAACAGATTGGGTATTATTATAGGATTTGGGGATGGACGGGGTAGCATTATAGAAGGTTAAGATTTGGGGATGGGTGAAGTGTTATTATAGAGGGCCATGATTTGGGGATGGATGGGTTATTGTTATAGTGGGGCTGTGATTTGGGTATGATGGGGTATTTTTAGAAGGGGCTGTGATTTGGGGATAGATAGAGTATTGTTATAGGGTGGCTGGGATGTAAGGATGGATGTGGTATTGTCATAGAGAAGATTGTTATAGAGGGGCTGGTGTTTGGGAATAGATGGGGTATCCTTGAGAAGGTATTGTTAAGGTAAGACCACCACCTCTACCAAGAACAATATGAAAGCCCTGATAAAGTCTTTGTCTCCTCCAGACTCAGTGAAGGTATGAGAGAATCTATACGCAAGTAATGAGCACTGTTTATTAATCTTATTTTATACTCATATTTCTCAGGCATCAGTGCTGTGGAGTCACATGCATTGACTGCTCAGAAGTAGTCAGCTTACCCGTGAAGTTCCATTGGAACTGTCCTGAAACGATGGACCTTTCCACAGCTTAAGAAACATTTCTGAGGCTTCTCAGTTGCTCCAGGCATTTGCTCTGATACTGGAGAATCTTGTTTATTATCTGAAAGCTGGCAATTTCTACCCATCACTGGGATGTGGAAAATGACCACTCTGGCCCAAGTTCCAACAAGTCTTGAATTGCACAGAAGGCCCCTGGCTTTATGATATCGATGGCTCTTTAACTGCATTAGGATTGATATAACGTTCATAATTAGCCTAATTTGTGCAAAACCCTGTTTATACTCACAGGTTTGTAATTTTAAAGGCTACGATACTACGTTACAGAGACATCAAGCCCCAGGTTTCAGCTCATCTGATGTTTTAGGCACTTGGTTTTCCGGTCCAACTCCATATTTGTGACTATTCTCACACGGTCTGGAACACAAACAATACTGCAATATTATAAATAAATGTATGTTTCCTTCGTTATCGGTTTGCTGTCTTTCGATCCTACTGTACTGCTAATGTGCAAAAAAAACATGTGTAAATACTAAATAGCTGGGGGGGTGGGGGGGAATAAATCATGAAGCACCCTCATTGTCTGTCTGCTTTAGGGGAAATGATTGGTCTTAAGTGTCACACAGTTCTGCACTGCTCTTTTTAGGGGCAAAAAGATAGAGTGGTCAAGGGGTTTGACAATGACAGAAAGAAAAATATCTTTAAAAGGGTATGGAAAAGACAAAAAGGAAGATCTGAGCAAAGATTAATCAAAAGGATGGTGGGGAAATAAGGTAGCAGTAATCATGCCTCGCTTTCAGGTTCTGTATACCCTAGCAGTCCGCGTAAGCAGACTTCCACTTCATTGACCTGTATTGGAGGTCCTTCGTTCACTTCAACCTTCAAAGTTAAAAGAGAGGAAAAAAAAAAACAACAAGAAAAGCAATATATACTTTGTCGTTTATACAACTGTACAAATAAAGTGCATACAAGTAAACCAAAAAGTGTAATCCCAGGTAAAAAGACCAAAAGGAAAATCCCCCGTTTCAGCTAGATGCCTTCTTCAAGGGAATATTTGTATGTAATATAGTTCATGTGGAAAATAATAGCAATTAGAAGCTCTGAAATGATTGTAAAAGGTACATAGTGCCTTCTAACAAATTAATTAAATTGATACTTACTTTAAAGGTTCACCAGTATAATATATATACATATATATTGATATATAAACATACCACCAGCTCGATAAGAAAACATACAAAAACTCAAAGAGATCAGTGACAGGGAATATACCAGCACACACTCGTAAATATACAGCCTTCCACAGAATCTAGCCACCAGTAAGACACTCTATGGGGTGTCTCGTGGCTATTCCCTTGGGATAGAACTTAGTGGTGTTCTAGCAAAACCACTAACAGATTTATTTAACCAATCATTGTTAACAGGAGTACTCCCAGAAGATTGGAAGTTGGCGAATGTTGTGACCATTCACAAGAAAGGTAATAGGGAAGAGTCGGGCAACTATAGGCCAGTAAGTAGAGTCCTAACCTCAACATCTGAGGAAAGGGATTTAGGGGTGATTATTTCTGATGACTTAAAGGTAGGCAGACAATGTAATAGAGCAGCAGGAAATGCTAGCAGAATGCTTGGTTGTATAGGGAGAGGTATTAGCAGTAGAAAGAAGAAAGTGCTCATGCCATTGTACAGAACACTGGTGAGACCTCACTTGGAGTATTGTACGCAGTACTGGAGACCGTATCTTCAGAAGGATATTGATACTTTAGAGAGAGTTCAGAGAAGGGCTACTAAACTGGTTCATGGATTGCAGGATACAACTTACCAGGAAAGGTTAAAGGATCTTAACATGTATAGCTTGGAGGAAAGACGAGACAGGGGGGATATGCTAGAAACATTTAAATACATAAAGGGAAACACAGTAAAGGAGGAGACTATATTTAAAAGAAGAAAAACTACCACAACAAGAGGACATAGTCTTAAATTAGAGGGACAAAAGTGTAAAAATAATATCCGGAAGTATTACTTTACTGAGAGGGTAGTGGATGCATGGAATAGCCTTCCAGCTGAAGTGGAAGAGGTTAACACAGTATAGGAGTTTAAGCATGTGTGGGATAGGCATAAGGTTATCCTAACTATAAGATAAGGCCAGGGACTAATGAAAGTATTTAGAAAATTGGGCAAACTAGATGGGCCGAATGGTTCTTATCTGCCGTCACATTCTATTAGGTAGAGGAACAGCCTAAAAGGGATATATATATTATATATATTAATTGTGTTACTTTTTTGATTTATTGTTACATCTGTTTGTTACTTATCATAGATACACATCTTTTTATTTGGATACAGTCACATATCCAGGTGGCATTCATCTCACACTTCGTGTGAGACTAATTGCCTTCTTTTTGCATATGAGATAAGAAAACATGACTCATCAGACCAGCCAACCTTCTTCTATTGCTCTATGGTCCAGTACTGATGCTCACGTCCTGACGGAAGATGCTTTCAGAGGTGGACAAGGGTTATCATGGGTACTCTGACCAGTCTGTAGCTGCACAGCCCCATACGCAGCAAACTGAGAGTCACTGTGTGTTCTAACACCTTTCTATCATGGCCAGAATTAAGTTTTTTTTAGCAATTTGAGCTACAGTAGCTATTACGTGTGACCAGGCCAGATGGGCTACCCTTTGCTCCCAATTAGCATTATTGAGACAAGGGCACCCATTACCCTGATGCTGGTTTATCTGTTGTCCTTCCTTGTACCACTTTTGGTATTTATTAACCATTGTGTACCAGAAACACTCCACAAGATTTGCCTTTTTGGAGATGCTATGACCCATTCATCAAGACATCACTATTTATTCCTTGTCAACGTCACTCAGATCTTTTAGTTTGCAAATTTTTCCTGCTTGCAACACATGAAATTCAAGAACTGGCTGTTCACTTGCTGCCTAATATATCCCACCCCTGGACAGGTGCCATTGTAACGATAAAATCAATGCTATTCACTTCACCTGCCCGTGATTTTAATGTTGTGGCTGATCAGTGTGAATATATATATATATTATATAGCTTCAAGAATCAAGTTTATTTATTTTTTTTCATTTTAGCTCCTGTAGCCTATTGGGGTGCCACCCTTTAAATCATCTGTTGTATCTGGGATATGCTGATTTTTTTTCTTCCTGTGTATTAAAAATCATCAGCAAAACCAGAGAAATGAATTTAAAAAAAAGTTTCACACTAAAATCACTAAACCGTGTCCTTATTTTTTTGTCATCTATAGTATGTTTTTTTTTAATTCAAATTCATGTTTGATATTAAATCTTAGCATGTAAAAGAATAAAAATTAAAAAAAATTAACCTAATACGGCCATGAGAGCCTATGAACACCTCGGCCATGAGAGCCTATGAACACCTAGATAATGTCAAAGCAGTTTATTGCATATTAATTCCCATCACATGGAAACGCTGCATAAATGTAGAAGTTCTTCCTGACGACACAAGAAATAGGATGTCAACCATATCCCTATTAATAAGATTATGTATATAACATGACTCTAACCAGACCACTGCCAGCATTCACCAAAGTTTTCATCTCAGCTTCTACAAGCTCCACATCAACTGTGCCACACCATGGATTCAGGTATGGATCTACCTCAATGTAGCCCGATCAGATATAGAATATGGAACTAAATATCAAGCTGCTTTGCACAGGAACTTTTAGAATGAACGGGAACAGCTAAACATTGCCCTCTAGCTGGTGCTAAACTACATTTTCCAAAATTCCCTGGCTGATGTTTTTGGAAAATGTTCTGTAAAATGATCACTGCAGGAGGGTTGTGGTGGGACATCCCTAGATTACAAGGTTTGGTTATTCTAGGTCCATATTCATAATGTCACACTGGCTAAATTCGTTTGGGTCTTTCGTGTAAGTCGAGTTAGCCATTCGTACATCAGCTTGTGCAGAAGATTCCAATGATAATCTGTACATTCACCATTTTTGATGATGTAGACTGGTAAAATTCATGAATCTATAGATTATTATTATTGATGGAACTTCTTAGCAGGTGTATTCTGAGATATACAAAGCAATGAAACTCAACATAAATATTACTGGTGGAACTTCGTGTTTTACCTCTGACTACTAATCTCATGGAGGCAAATTCTCTGCACTGATTTAAATCCAACTTTAACTCTAAGCTAATGGTAATTAAGAGGACTTGAAGCCTACAGATACACTAACACAATAAACAGTAATTCAACAAGGTTAATCTTTTTGAACCCATTTGTAGCCTGATAGAATGTGAAAGTCTTTGGCCTACATCAGTTACTTTTTAAATACTTAGATGGGTCAGAGTTAGAATTCTATTTACATTATCCCACAGAAGATCACCTCGAGGTGTCACCAGACATCAAGGAAACAAATGCACCTTAGTTTGATCATAACATCTTTTTTTTCCCAGGACAGAGCTGTAAATTAGAGAAAGGTAAATGTATCTTTGTACGATAAAATGCTCTGACGCTACCATTGATTACTAGCAACGAATGGTATTATATAACCACTTACTGCAAACATTTTAACCAAATTTAATACATTGTTACAGTTAAACAGAGATACCTCCGAGAGCGGGTTTTTATGCATAGTCAACTGAAACTATGTCTTAAATTTCAAGTAAAGATGAATATCTGTAAACACTTAACCAGTGATCATGTCTATTTTAGTTGACGTTAAAAGTATTATTCATTGAAAATGTATTTGGATTTTGTAGAATATTTGAGGGTTGCCATTGTAGATACTACAATATCAAGTTGTCAAACTAAATACAGGAGTATAAATTTAATTTAGTATAAGTTAATAGCCATCAAGACACAGTTAGCAGCCGGCGTGATTGATTTTAAGGGCTACAGTAATGGCTCCTTAGTTCTTAACACTTAGCTAAAACATAATTGGTTGCAATCACTTCCACAACTTCTTTGATTGGACGTCAAAGTGAGCTTTCTCTCTGTTTTCTCCAGGGTTTTTCTCTCCTCTCGTATTCCTGGTTATATTGTCGATCCAGAACCATTTTCATGTTAGGGCTTTTCCATCAGTGCCTTTGTCAAATCTCATTACAAATGCTGTGAACCGGGCCCAGGACCTTCATCTGCTGGCTGCAGACACATACCGGGACTATGTAAGTACCCATTATAACAAACATTTGTGACAGATAGCATATTACAGTAGTGTATGCAAGGAAAAGGCTGTCTACCCCAAACCCTTCTCCGTCATTGATGCAATTCTTTAGAACCCCTATGTCTACAGAAGTATTGTTAGCTATGATGCTTTTTCTTGGTGAAGAACATCAAACATTGGACAAATTATTGGCCAATTCATAACCAATATCTTTGCTAGATAGCTTCCTAATTATTGTAAATTAAATGTGTAGCTGGTAATTAGAAATGTGAAGTGCAATTTGTGTCTTTAAAGGAACGTACCTACATCCCAGAAGACCAGAGACATTCAAATAAAAATTCCCGCGCTGTATATTGCTATTCAGAAAGCATCCGTGCCCCATCAGACAAGGACAATACCCACCAAAAATCTGTGAGTACACTGCTGGAACGTGTAGAAACTAGAAAGCATTATTGATTAGGAAACTACGATTTTCGTTGAGCGGCACAAAATGATATGGGTGTTATTTAGTGATACCACAGCCTGTATTTTGTATATTTCATATTTCTGCTCTACCCTAGAAGACTTTTCAACTAATTTTGCTTACATTTGAATTTATACTGTAAGTTTGCTGGGGGTTGTAGTCTCTCTGTGTAGACCTGTCTTGCAGGTAAAATCATCTGGTGAACTGGAAAAATATTGGTAATTCCTATTTCAACAGTTTGGTCCCTGTATCCTTATTTTATTATTACACATATATATACGACACCAATTAATGGTACAGCCATAGATACGTTGACTAGTAAATGTTAGTGTGACATGCAAACGAAAAGATCCAGTAGGTTCTGAGATCTCTACCGACAGCTGGAGAGGGAAACGGATAGGTTAAACACAAGTTGGCTATAACATTAAAGAGCAGAGCAGCACCGTGGGTTTGAACAGGTTCAGGGAAGGAGAGAGTCAGATTGGATGGTAGTAAGCTTCAGACATATGAGGCAGCATGGTAAAAAGGTATGGAAAAGGGAGACATTTTTGTTCTTCAATCTACCACCTGAAATATTTAATTTATGCAGAAACCACCAGGTTCGTGATCAGCTTCTGACACGATGAAGGGTTATAGAGACCTTTCACTGATAATTCAGTGCATTGAACCTAAATTATTTTTCCAAATGGACTAGAGCAGTGAAGGCTCACCTTTGCACCAAATGTTTTTTTGAGTATATTTTTTAATAATTCTCAGATTCTTGGACATCAAGAGAAATTGTAATTTAGAAACATCTTGGATGCTGTCCGATGCACATTTCTCATCAGAAATGCCAGATTTAGAGAGTGCAAAGGATTGCCATCCCAGGACTAAAATACCTATTACCCAATCAACTAATTAGCAACGCTTTAAAGGAACACTTTAGTCACAATAACATAGCTCACGGCAACGGTTACAGAACAAAAAGAATGTGGCGCTGCACCAGACAAAAAACAGGGTGTCCCTTCGCTTGCCACTGGGCTAATGCAGAGTTGACTAACCAATTAACTAACTTGTCCAACATTGGGCATCAACAATAGTCTTTGAGAGCTGTGGGCAAGTGCAGCACAATGAGCTGCAGTGGTTATGGTGCTTTGGCAGCCTCCTAATCATACACGACTCTCCATCATATGTAACCTTACTTTTGTCAATCACTGCAGGACATGGAGCTACTGCGCTTTTCACTGACCCTCATTCAGTCCTGGCTAAATCCCGTGCAAGTCCTCAACAGAGTATTCACCAACAACCTAGTTTTCGGGAACGCAGATAACACGGTGTATGAAAAGCTGCGAGATATGGAAGAAGGGATCCTGGCCCTGATTAGAGTGAGTACGAAATGTGGCAAAATATTAATTGGAAAGACGTAGCCAGTGCATGATTTGTTGTTTAAAGATTACTCAACTTGATATGAAATTTACTTCTGCAAAGAAAATGAGGATTCTTCCAATGATAGCCAAAGCTTCCTTTAAAAAGATACAAAACTTTGCATGCTTTAAAGACAATATCATCAAAGCAGAGAAAAAGACAGAATTTGGAAATGGGAGGGAATAGTTTGATGGGTATATGTGCTCATTGTAAGATTTAGATGGTTGGTTGAAAATTATTACGAAGAATAATCTTCAGAAATGCTGGGCCATTTTAAATTATATTTAGCAAGTATTGGTAAAATGATAAATGTCTGTTGTCTGTTGTGTTAGGGACAAAAAGACCATATATGGAGCAAGAGATAAGCATAAGAGTAGTTTAAAATACGAGAGCAAGTCGGTTGTGGTGTGCCAGAACCGATGATGTGGTAAGGCCTGTAAATAAAAGAGGGACCACACAAGTGTAAAGGGGAGGGGGGAAAGGAGGATATATTGAGTAGTGGGAGTGGAGGGAGGGCCATGCAAATCGCTAGACCACGAACGGTGTGGAGTAAAGCAAGGGTTCCCTTTAAGCAGGGAAAACACATGCCCATCCCACAATTACAGGCCAAACGTCCTTAATATTTGCATTCCAAATCTTAATGTGAATGTTTTAAATAAAAAGTACATGTTTTTGGACAAATGTAAACATTGCCATTGCTCACAGCAATGTTTTATAGTGTCCAAATAAAGGGACAGCATCTGTGCTCTAAAACCTCAACATTAAGATGTAGATGTTCCCTTTGATATTTTTAATGCGTTATATAGTGCTCTTTAAAAATACTGGTTAACTACATCCTGTAATGTCAATTTAATAAATCTAAAATTTTTGGTCCTATTTAGATTTACGTTTCCATTGCATCTTTCTTTTTTTAATTGCATTATGGGGAAAAAAAATCTCTATTAATATATTACTATATACTGTGTCAATATTTGGAGAACATGTATGACTTTTGAATGACACTCAAACGTTTGGATGGAATTCATGCTAAGTGATTGAGATTGCAGATTATTTAGTTATTTTTACAGTGGGAGAGGAAATTAACTGGTTTTGTTATTATACAGGAAATGGAAGAAGGGAACGCTCGTAGCTATGACCTCATGAGACTCACCTACGATAAATTCGACATTAACCAGCGCAGTGACAATGCTTTGGTGAAAAACTATGGTCTTTTGTCGTGTTTCAAAAAAGACATGCACAAAGTTGAAACTTACTTGAGGGTCATGAAGTGTCGGCGGTTTGTTGAGAGCAACTGTGCAATTTAAATATCCTTTTCAGGATAATAATTTTACGCCATTCCCTTTCCAGCCAGAATCTCGTAACAAATATTGGGATATTGTCACTAGTTTATCTCGCAGAAAGAGGATAATCGTTTAATTTAAGTAGCATTACTTTTACTATTCTAGCCTGAAAAAAAAAAAGAAAACTGTGTGTGTCGCTTGTGCTTATAAATATATATTGTATTATCCGTGTAAAATTGTTGTACAAGGAGCGTCAATATGAAAACAAATAAAGAATGCATTTAAGTTCAGTAGTGCAATCCAATCCATTGGTACTGTGTTTTATCTTTTAGTTAATAATAATATGAAAAGTATTTAACCAAAAATTGTACATTTAACTTATTCTTGGGTTATAGGTGTTATCATTTAATGGCACTCACATTTTATAGACGTCAAATGGGAAACACCTTGTAGAATAAACATATCTAAAATTACCAAAAATAATACAAAAAAAAAAGCCACTCTAACGCCTTCATTCGGATACATCTAATACGTGGGGGAAAGACTATAGCAAAGCTATAATCACCGCTCTATGGGAGAGAGGGTCTCCAGGGATATATTCACTGCAGCCTGGTATGGTGGAAGAGGTCCTCTGAGATCCCAGTCAAGCTTCGGAGACTGGGTCTATAGTGCTCCACTGTCCCTGGTAGTAGCGAGGAAGCTGACCTGGCGAGAGTACTCAGTCGGAGTACAGAGCTCTGTCACACTCACCTTTTTAGTTGTCCTTAATGCACTTCTTCAGCTTTTGCAGGCAGAACCCTCCCACACCAGGATGAAATGCTCCAATCCGAACAGCTCATTCTGGTCTATTGCCATTATACCAAAGCTGATATCAGTTTATACACAGATTGGTGCACTTATTAGTGAACCAGGGTGTGTTTTATTATAATCTCAATACTACTAGCTTTAAGGAGGAGAACCTCCCCTATTGTGCCTGTTGCATGCGCATGAACAACAGTAACACAACGGACACGGACAATGCAAACTAACAGGGTTATTTTACTAAACTGTGAATTCAAACAGAATTTCTAATTCAAGGCCAGAATAAGATAACTAAAAGCATAGCTGACTTGGAGAGTTTTTTTTCAGTTTGACTATTTTAACCTTAAATTTGAAATTCACCTAAGTAAAAAAGAGCTAAGAGTTCTGGGCTGCCTGATTGACAGCCCTGCTCATACTGTCTCTATTAACCCACTCCCAGAAATGGAGGGTGGGCTCGGAGAGCTGTTAGCACCATGACATTTGCAGTAATGCCAAGTGCTTAGACTATCACTTTAAATACCACAGGTTGAATGTATTGAGCCCTTCAAACAGATCCCTTTGAAGGGATAGAACAGTTAATCTGGTAGTGTTCAAGTAAACCATATACACGAAACACAGTTTGACTCAAGATATTTAATATAAAAAAATTTTAAGATACATTGTATAACTTATTTATTTAGAGAACGAAAACAGTAGATCAATATTTTACAAAACACGTCTCAGACGTCACATGTCATTTGCCATAGTCTCATCATAAAAAGTGAGTTCGGACAAGCTTTCCTCCTCCCCGTCTTGATTTATTTGCGTCCATGTGAAGTCGTTTATCTGTAAGAAAAGAGGGGATTAGAAGCAATAATAAGAGCAATACTATCAAAGTGTTTTATTAAGAATAAATATTTGGATTCCACTATTAGTCCAGTTAGGTGTTGGCTCCGCAGGGAATAAAACATTCAATATTGAAGCATGACCACAATAAAACAAAGCAATCAAGAGATAGTTTAAAGGGGAAGCATCAATCACTGTGAACACTCTGCTTATGATTTTGCCAGACAACAAACAGTTGTATAGTCATTTACGCATGCTAGCTAAACCTGTTAATGGGCTGACATACCGAATAATCTCACATTTCCAAAATCCCTCTATGGCTCAAACTGCTCCTGGTGTGAATGGGAAGCAATGAAGTCTTGTTTATATCCATGAGAAGGCATCATGAGAGGTTTTCTGGTATTTTGAGTCAACATTGATTTTTAATGGGGACTCAGTAAGGGGTTAATTCAGTTGACTTATTCAAAAACTATATATGAATCATGGTAGATGGAAGTTGGTTTGTCTGCATTATGCAGTTTGTAACTTTTACAATTTTATTAACCCTTTAGTGACCAGATAATTTTTAAATTTTCTTACCGTTAAGGACCAGAGCTGTTTTTACATTTCGGCGGTGTTTGCGTTTAGCTGTAATTTTCCTCTTACTCATTTACTGTACCCACACGTATTATATGCAGTTCTTCTCACCTTTAAATGGTCTTTCTAAAGATACCATTATTTTCATCATATCATATAATTTACTATAACAAAATTATAAAACATGACAAAAAAATAAACACTTTTTCTAACTTTGACCCCCAAAATCTGTTATGAATCTACAACCGCCAAAAAACACCCGTGCTAAATGGTTTCTAAATATTGTCCAGAGTTTAGAAATACCCAATGTTAACATGTTCTTAGCTTCTTTTTTTTTGCAAGTTATAGGGCTATAAGTACAAGTAGGACATCGCTGTTTCAAAATATTTATTTTTAAAATGTATCAATAAGGACATTGTAAACACTGTAATCTGTCATAAATCTCAGAATCACACCTCCCATGTACATTTTTTTTTTTTTTTAAAGTACCGTATATACTCGAGTATAAGCCGACCCGAATACAAGCCGAGGCCCCTAATTTTACCCCAAAAAACTGGGAAAACTTATTGACTCGAGTATAAGACTAGGGTGGGAAATGCAGCAGCTACTGGTAAATTTCTAAATAAAATTAGATCCTAAAAAATTTATATTAACTGAATATTTATTTACAGTGTGTGTATGAGTGCAGCGTGTGTGTATGAGTGCAGCGTGTGTGTATGAGTGCAGCGTGTGTGTATGAGTGCAGCGTGTGTGTATGAGTGCAGCGTGTGTGTGTGTGTATGTATGAGTGCAGTGTGTGTATGAGTATGTGTGCAGTGTGTGTTGCAGAGCTTTGGTGGGGAGTGGGCAATTTTTTTATTATTTTAATATTTTTTATGATTAATTTTTATTATTTTATTTTATTTAATTATAATTTTTTTTATTATTTTATTTGTAATATTTATTATTTTAATTTTTTTCGTCCCCCCTCCCTGCTTTATACATAGCAGGGAGGGGGGCTCCTTCCAGGGTGTTTTAGTGGCATTGGTAGTTCAGTTGGGGGGAGGAGGGGGCTGTCAGAGAGTTTACTTACCTCTCCTGCAGCTCCTGTCAGCTCTCTCCTCCTCTGCGCCGGTCCGTTCAGCACCTCTATCAGCTCCCACTGTAAGTCTTGCGAGAGCCGTGGCTCTCGCGAGACTTACAGTGGGAGCTGACCGAGGTGCTGAACGGACGGCGCGGAGGAGGAGAGAGCTGACAGGAGCTGCAGGAGAGGTAAGTAAACTCTCTGACAGCCCCCACAGCCCCTGTCTGTATTATGGCAATGCAAATTGCCATAATGCATACTATTGACTCGAGTATAAGCAGAGTTGGGGTTTTTCAGCACAAAAAATGTGCTGAAAAACTCTGCTTATACTCGAGTATATACGGTAGATAACCCAGGGTATTTATTATGGGGTATGTCCAGTCTTTTTTAGTAGTCACAAACACTGGTCAAAGTTAGCATTTATATTTGTTTTTGTGCCCCTTACTCGGGTCTGTACCGCAACACATGGCGGCGATCACCTGGTCATAGAGGTGCAACTTTGGTATGTACGCCAGTGCATGCAGATACACATACACTAAAAGGACCACTATAGGCACTCAGATCCCTTCAGCTCAATGAAGTGGTCTGGGTGCCAGGTCCCTCTAGTTTTAACCCTGCAGCTGAAAACATAGCCGTTAATCCAGCCTCTAGTAACTGTCTCACTGACAGCCGCTAGAGGCGCTTCCGCGATTCTCACTGTGAAAATCACAGAGAGAAGACACTGGATGGCCATAGGAAAGCATTGAGTAATGCTTTCCTATGTGCGATTTGAATGTGCGTGCGGCTCTTGCCGCACATGCACATTCGGAGCATAGAGGCGGATCGGGGCGGAGAGATCCCCAGCGCCAAGGGAGCCCGGCGTTGGAGAAGGGTAAGTCCTGAAGGGGTTTTAATCACACACACTCTTACGAACAGACACGTACACACCAGCAAACAGACACACACATTTACTGACAGACACACACATACACACTCACTTACAAAACATACACTCTCACTGACAAACACACTCACTAACAGACACACACAGTAACACACACACACTCAATGACACACAAACTAACACACACACACACACTGACACTCACTAGCAGACACACTCAATAACAGACACACACAAACACACACACAGTAACACACACATAAAAACTAACACACTCACTAGCAGACACACACACACCGTAACACACAAAAACTAACACACACACTACCACTACACACATACATACTCACATATTTTTTTTATTTTTTTTATTTATTTAATCCCCCAGTCTCCCTACCTTTGGGAGTGCGGAGGGGATTCCAGATTTTCCTGGGGTCCAGTGGCGGCCGGTCCTGCAGGCAGTGAGGGAGCACTGATCCTCCTGTTCAGCTCCCTCGCGCGCCGCTTACTGATGCCGGAGCTGGAGTGACGTCATAGGGAGCTGGGCAGAGAGCGCTCAGGGGAGAATGCTCCCTCACCCACCCGCCTACACCACTGCCAGCCTCGGGGGGCCCTGAGGTGGCCAGCTTCTGGGCCCCCCAGGAAAAGAGGCTGGCAAACTGGCGTACATACCCGGGTCGCAGGGCGGCCGGGCCCCCTGGTGGGCCGGGCCCGGTCGCAGCTACGACCCCTGTGGCCGCGGTATGTACGCCAGTGGGGGTGCTGTTATACTCTGGAGACTTCACTGAACACAAATATTAGTGTTTCAAAACAGTAAAACGTAGCACAACAATATCATCAGTGAAAGTGCCGTTTGTGTGTGAAAAATACAAAAAACTTCACTTTCACTGACAATTTCATCGCTGTGATATGTTTTACTGTTTTGAAACACTAATATTTATGTTCAGCAAAGTCTCCCGAGTAAAACCGTACCCCCAATGTACAGGTTTTAGGGTGTCATAGAAAGTTACAGGGTTAAATACAGTGCTAGCAAATTAAATTCTCTGGACTTTTGGCCTGGGTTGTCAGCCAGGTCCCTAAAATTATTTTTCAGCAGCAGGGAGACTGCCTGACCGTCCACGGTCTTGAAGGACTGTTTTTTGTCGGATGTACCTAGTACATCCGCGGTCCTTAAGGAGTTAAAAGGCATTTCAAAAAGAACTGGTCACAGTGTGTGGAGAAACCATTCAAAGCAATAAGGTCTACATATGTCGAAGTATATACGAAGTATGAGAAATTGATGCACAAGGTGTAACATAATTTAAATTACCTGGATCAGTCCCTGGAGCTCATCTTCTGTCAAACAGTCTACAGGATCATTGCTGGAAGCCACGTGTTCCACAGCCACTTTTCCACTCTCTGAGAAAACCAAAGAATTTGCATCCCACTCTTTAAACTGGCTTACAGACAATCAGCCCAGGGGCAGCATCAAGGTTCACATTTATAATCTACTGGTTTCAAAATTACTGGTGTCCCCAAGAAAGGACACAGAACAGGTACGTTGATATGTGGAAGTCCAGGTAACGGTAATAACTCTGCATTGACTTTTAGTGCTGATGATGTTTAAAGGAACACTATGGCATTAGGAATACAAATGTATTCCTAATGCTATAGTGTTGCAATAACTATTTAAATATCCGCCTCTCCACAATGATATTAAACCTGCTTTATTTCCCCTGGCGTGTCACTCTCCGTAGGAAAGCACTGGCAGGCTAGTGTGCGTTCATGGAAAGTTAAGGTGCAGCGCAATCAGCATCTCCTCAACGAAATGCATTGAATCAATGCATCGCTATAGGGAGTGTTCAGTGTCTCAATGCAGAGCCAAACCCAGGACATCCCTCCAGTTGCTGTCTGAGTTAATGCCACTAGAGGTGGCGTTACGCAGTAATGTAAACACTGCTTTTTCTTGGAAAAGGCAGTGTTTACACTGCTCAGCCTGCAGGGACAGGATCTGTGCCCCAGAACCACTTTATCAAGCAGTAGTGGTTCTGGTGCCTATGGTGTCCCTCTAACCCTGGCTAGATCGGAGTGACATGCCCTATGGGTTTCAGAGGAAGAAGGTCAAAGAGTGAGTAGTTATTAGAGCAATGGGAAACGTTCAATTCTATGGCTTCATTACTCTAATAGGGTACAGTCACTTATCAAACTGTAAAGTTCGTCCTTCACACAAAAAAGGATGGACAGAGAATACAGTTGTAACAGACATGGGAATTCTCAAGTCGAAAGCACTTTGACCGTAGTCTTTGCTTTGTAGTCTGTGCCTGCATCCCCCCTTACCCGTGTCCCGTATCTCTGTATCTTTTTTCTATCTGTACATTTCAATTGACCTTTTTATTGAATTATTTAGGCATGTCAATTCCAAATAGCAGTTTCTCCCATGAGAAGAAAAATCCAGTGTGAGATCACCAAAATGCCCTTCCATCTCACTCCGTAAAAATAATATTTATTCTTCATCAAACTACAACAGATGTATGATCTAGGCTGCTTTACAATATACAATGTATGATTTATTATTTAGATTTTAAACCTCTACCTTTCCCAAAACCAAGATAATGTGGTCACGTATCAGACTAATAGGAACATAAAAAATTAAAAAGGAATATTTTATTTTGATTTTCCACGTCTTTTTCAAATAATAGATCTGGCCTGCTGCCAAAATAACAGATATTGCATTCTTTCAGCTAAATGTAGAAATCTTACCAAAAATCACTAAGAGGATTTTATGAAATGCATCGGTCAACGCTTTTTGAACAGCATATTTCTGCAGTTTACCACTTTTCATGAGAAATTCCATTGGATCTGAAAGATTTTAAACATTTTCCTTGCTAGGTTAATCAAAAGCATATTATTTGGAACAATTGCTGCTTGGAAGATGTGTTAAGCAATGGTTTCCATGGTAACTAGAATGAGATTGGCTTGGCAGGGAGAGTCAATATCACACGACTGGCTACTTACGGCATGGATCTATTACATGAATTTTAAAGCAGTTTGAGGACATAATATTTTAAGATAGGATTTCAGGCAATGCTATGAAACCACGACCTAATGAAAAACTACTTAATGCCATATAATGAAGAGGGGAACTGCTCTCATTATTCCCAAAGTGCGCCAAAAAAGAATAGGCACCCCCGATCACTGGTTTGGCGAGTCCACAAGTGTCACTGTATAGTCGAAATAGTAGGTTGGAGCACGCAAATGTCCTCAAAGTGCAAACATTTATATATATATATATATGCAAGCTAAAAATTACAATGTTTCAGCCAATAAATGCCTTGGGCAAGTTAAGACTTGTCCACATCCATCTGTCCACGTCTATTGTTGGCCGAAACGTTGTCATTTACTGCTTGTTGTTCATATTAAATCCTGCATCTCATAAGAAGCTTTGAGTGCCCGGACCTTCTAGTTTGGAAAGACTAGTTAATGACTTGTAAATGGAAAGAGGAGAATGGGTCAATCACATGCAGGGCTATTAAATAAATTGAGAATTGAACAGGGAACTGGAAGTTTTAGGTCATAATAGATGATATGGAAAAATATATGAGTTTCAGAATTCAGCCAATTTAGCCTTAAATTGAAAATGCTTTTATTAGGTCTCAATTTAGTGAAAATTCGATGGCAACAGCATTTCCCTTCGAACAAAGATTAAGAAATGTGATCAAAATAGCTTATTTAAAGTAATGGCAGTTTTTATGGACCACAGTGCTTCTGACTGTGCCAAGCCTATCTAAGCAGTGCCACCAGGTCACCTGCGTGAAGGAAAGGCAAAGCTTACTTTACCAATTATACATACCGTTTGATTTCTCCACTTCTTCTTCAGCAACCCCCACTCCTCTGCTGCAGACATCATACCCAGACAGCATCACTTCCAAAACACACATGTACCTCACCTTCCTCTGCTCCTGCGTATCACACTCATCCTCTAGTTCGTAAAGGCCAGAGATATTCTGGAGCTGAAGGTAGAGTGCACAGATGTGGAACAAGGTTTTTATTTTATGTCGAAGTATTGCATTGATCTGTCATTAAAGGGACACTATAGTCACCAAAACAACTTCAGCTTAATGAAGTTTGGTATATAAAGCATGCTCCTGCAGCCTCACTGCTCAATTCTCTGCCATTTAGGAGATAAATCACTTTTGTTTCTGTTTATGCAGCCCTAGCTATACCTCCCCTGGCTGTGACTGACATACCCTGCATAAAAACAATTGTTTCATTTACAATTAGATGTTTTTAAAGGACCACTCTAGGCACCCAGACCACTTCAGCTTAATGAAGTGGTCTGGGTGCCAGGTCCTTCTAGGGTTAACCCATTTTTTCATAAACATAGCAGTTTCAGAGAAACTGCTATGTTTATGAATGGGTTAAGCCTTCCCCCTATGTCCTCTAGTGGCTGTCTCATTGACAGCCGCTAGAGGCGCTTGCGTGCTTCTCACTGTGATTTTCACAGTGAGAGCACGCCAGCGTCCATAGGAAAGCATTATGAATGCTTTCCTATGTGACCGGCTGAATGCGCGCGCAGCTCTTGCCGAGCGTGCGCATTCAGCCGACGGGGAGGAGAAGAGGCGGATCGGAGGAGGAGAGCAGGAGGAGATCTCTCCGCCCAGCGCTGGAAAAAGGTAAGATTTAACCCCTTTCCCCTTTCCAGAGCCGGGCGGGAGGGGGTCCCTGAGGGTGGGGGCACCCTCAGGGCACTCTAGTGCCAGGAAAACGAGTATGCTTTCCTGGCACTAGAGTGGTCCTTTAACTTGCTTACAAGTTTTTAGCTCCTGCTCTGTGAATTTAAGTATAAATCACATACAGGAGGCTCCTGCAAGGTTCTAGCTAGCATATATAAACAGAGCAGGATATAAAAAAAAATCTAAATTAAACACTGTGCAATAAAAGGAAGGATAAGCAATCGATGATTCTTTACAGGAAGTATTTAGAAAGGCTGTGTAAGTCACATTAAGGGAGGTGTGACTAGGATTCATAAACAAAGGGATTTAAAGGGACACTATAGTCACCTGAACAACTTCAGCTTAATGAGGTTGTTCAGGTGAGTGCTACAGCTCCCTGCAGCCTTTTTCTTGTAAGCAGTGGCGTACTAAGGGGGGGGCGGCCCGCCCCGGGTGCCACTGACTAGGGGGGTGCCATGACGTCCAGTGTCATGTGTCACCCCCCATCATTACGCTGCGGCGGCTGCGCACAGCCGCAGCACCTTTGCGGCCCGGCGGGACTTACTTGAAGGAGAAGGGGGAGGAGTGTTGCGGGCCGCGGCTTCGCGCACCGTGATGACGTCGTGCGCAGCGCCGTCAGCCCGCCTTCACGGATATCCAGCTGAAGGTTCCAATATCCGGGCGGTGAGGCACCCAGTCGGTCAAGGCATCATCAAAATGTGAGTAGATTAATTAAGGGGGCTGTATTAAGGGGGGTGTGAATTAATTAAGGGGGTGGATTAAGGGGGGTGAGGATTAATTAAGGGGGTGTATTAATTAAGGGGGGAGTGAGGATTAATTAAGGGGGTGTATTAAGGGGGGTGTGGATTAATTAAGGGGGTGTATTAATTAAGGGGGGAGTGAGGATTAATTAAGGGGGTGTATTAAGGGGGGTGTGGATTAATTAAGGGGGTGTATTAATTAAGGGGGGAGTGAGGATTAATTAAGGGGGTGTATTAAGGGGGGTGAGGATTAATTAAGGGGGTGTATTAAGGGGGGTGAGGATTAATTAAGGGGGTGTATTAATTAAGGGGGGAGTGAGGATTAATTAAGGGGGTGTATTAAGGGGGGTGTGGATTAATTAAGGGGGTGTATTAATTAAGGGGGGAGTGTGGATTAATTAAGGGGGTGTATTAAGGGGTGTGTGGATTAATTAAGGGGGTGTATTAAGGGGGGTGTGTATTAATTAAGGGGGTGTATTAATTAAGGGGGGAGTGAGGATTAATTAAGGGGGTGTATTAAGGGGTGTGTGGATTAATTAAGGGGGTGTATTAAGGGGGGTGAGGATTAATTAAGGGGGTGTATTAATTAAGGGGGTGTATTAATTAAGGGGTGTGTGGATTAATTAAGGGGCTGTATTAATTAAGGGGGGAGTGAGGATTAATTAAGGGGGGTGAGGATTGATCAAGGGGGGTGTATTAATGGGGTGAGTATTAATTAAGGGGGTGTATTAATTAAGGGGGTGTATTAATTAAGGGGGTGTATTAATTAAGGGGGAGTGAGGATTAATTAAGGGGGGAGTGAGGATTAATTTAGGGGGGTGTATTAATTTGGGGGGGTGTATTAATTAAGGGGGAGTGAGGATTAATTAAGGGGGGTGAGGATTAATTAAGGGGGGTGTATTAATTAAGGGGGTGTATTAATTATGGAGGAGTGAGGATTAATTAAGGTGCGTGTATTAATTAAGGGGGTAGTGAGGATTAATTAAGGGGGTAGTGAGGATTAATTAAGGGGGGTGTATTAATAAGGGGGGTGTATTAATTAAGGGGGAGTGAGGATTAATTAAGGGGGTGTATTAATTAAGGGGTGTGTGGATTAATTAAGGGGGGTGTATTAATTAAGGGGAGTGGATTAATTAAGGGGGAGTGAGGATTAATTAAGGGGTGTGTGGATTAATTAAGGGGTGTGTATTGATTAAGGGGGTGTGGATTAATTAAGGGTGTGTGTATTAATTAAGGGGGTGTATTAATTAAGGGGGTGGATTAATTAAGGGGGAGTGAGGATTACTTAAGGGGGGTATATTTATTAAGGGGGGTGTGGATTAATTAAGGGGGGTGTATTATTTAAGGGGAGGTGTGGATTAATTAAGGGGGGTGTATTAATTAAGGGGGAGTGAGGATTAATTAATGGGGTGTATTAATTAAGGGGGTGTGGATTAATTAAGGGGGGTGAGTATTAATTAAAGGGGTGTATTAATTAGGGGGGTGTATTAATTAAGGGGGAGTGAGGATTAATTAAGGGGTGTGTGGATTAATTGAGGGGGGTGTATTAATTAAGGGGTGTGTGGATTAATTAATGGGGGTGTATTAATTAAGGGGGGTGTATTAATTAAGGGGGGAGTGAGGATTAATTAAAGGGGGCTGTGGATTAAAGAATTAAGGGGGAGGTTTAAATAATGGGGGTGCAGGGGTTTTTTGATTAAGGGGGTTGCAGTATTCTATTTATTAAGGGAGGATGTGCACTGCAGATTTTTGTTTTTTGTTAAGGGGTTGTGCAGGGTTTTTATAAGGGGTGTGTGCAGGTTTTTTGTTATTAAGAGGGGTTGTGCACGTTTTTGTTTTTTATTAAGGGGGTGTGCAGGATTTTTATGTGTAGGGAGTGAATGAAATTTATGTGATCGGGGTGCAGGGTTTTTATGTGTAGGGAGTGTATGAAATTTATGTGATCGGGGTGGGGGGGGGGGGTGCCACACTCAGGGTCCGCCCCGGGTGCCAAATGCTCTAGGTACGCCCCTGCTTGTAAGCACTGTATTTTCTGAGAAAATGCAGTGTTTACATTGGAAGCTTGGAACACCTCTTGTTGCAGTCAATCAGACGGCCACCAGAGGGACTTCCGAGTTCAGAGGCCCTAAAAAGGCCTCACGTCTGACGTATTCACGCATGGGTGAATACTTCAGACGGGCTATCAGCACACAAAGCACTGTGAACGCGCTTTGTGTGCCGAGGCTGACAGCTGAAGCCCGAACCCACAGGGACTCTTTCTGGCCACAATAGTGGTTGAAGGGGGGGGGGGGGGGGAGACCTAAAATTATCAATAAGGGGGGGTCCCCCCCCCCGAGCTCCCCCCCCCCGAGCTCCCCCCCCTCTTTGTATTTAGGGCCCCCACCCACCGCTCAGGGGTGGGGGCCGGGGGGGGGGACAGTAGGTTCCCCCCTTATTGTTAGTTTTAGGGCCCCTAAAATTATCGGTGGGTGGGGGCCCTAAAATTATCAATAAGGGGGGGTCCCCCCCCCCGAGCTCCCCCCCCCCGAGCTCCCCCCCCTCTTTGTATTTAGGGCCCCCACCCACCGCTCAGGGGTGGGGGCCGGGGGGGGGGACAGTAGGTTCCCCCCTTATTGTTAGTTTTAGGGCCCCCACCCACCGCTCCGGGGTGGGGGCCGGGGGGGGACAGTAGGTCCCCCCCCTTATTGATAATGTTAGGGCCCCCACCCGCCGCACAGGGGTGGGGGCCCTAAACTTAAAAATAAGGGGGGGTCCCCCCCCTTTGTATTTAGGGCCCCCACCCACCGCTCAGGGGTGGGGGCCGGGGACAGTAGGTCCCCCCTTATTGTTAGTTTTAGGGCCCCCACCCACCGCTCAGGGGTGGGGGCCGGGGGGGGACAGTAGGTCCCCCCCCTTATTGATAATGTTAGGGCCCCCACCCGCCGCACAGGGGTGGGGGCCGGGGGGGGACAGTAGGTCCCCCCCTTATTTTTAATTTTAGGGCCCCCACCCACCGCTCAGGGGGTGGGGGCTGTTAGCTTTAGAAAGCGAGCTGAGCTGTCAGTCAGACAGCTCAGCTCGCGAACGCGCATTCCGCGCACATGCGCAGTAAAGCGCTGAGGTTCTTCATAGGGCGGCTGTCAATGCCGCTCTATGAAGAACGCGATTGGTGCAGCGCGAAGCCGCACATGCGCACCACATCGCGATGACGCTTCTCTTTTTGACGAAAAAGGGGGCGCGGCATGGCTGGGAGCTCGGCGCTGGAACGGAGGTAAGTTTTTAATATAAAAAACACCTCGAAAATTATTTTTAATCAATGAAAGTACATATAAAAGCAAGAAGGAAGGCTGGGGGACCTGTCTTTCTTGCTTTTATATGTTGACTATAGAGTCCCTTTAACTCCAAAATGGCAGAGGATTGAGCAGGAAGAGTGCAGGGACATGATCTTTACACCAAAGCTGCTTCATTAAGCTAAAGTTGTTTTGGTGTTTTACCAAATGAATAAATACCAATAAAATACACTCATTTGCCTTCATGATATAGAGTACGTTTTAAAAGTCATACATGTTTTTCTGCATCTAAGAAACAGGCAAAATTTAGCATTTTAATCTCTTGGTGAATTCTCTTCTGTAAAAAGTTGATTTCAACACCCATAATGGTGAACTATGCAAAAAAAAAAAAATAAAACTCTCTAAAATCTTTAGGGTGTTTTCATGTGCAGGAGAATGAGAAACATACACAACACATGGACAAATTCTGTCCGGGGAATTCTTGAAGTCCTTCCATTCCCAAGACAATGTCTTCCTTTTATGAATAAACAAAAAAAGTGCTTATGAGAAAGAGGGGGGTGGGGGGGTGGGGGGAATAATTAAATTTCAAGCAGGATAATAGAGTAAAAGAGACCTGTCCATAATCGAAATTTTCAAATAATCATTAAAATTTTATGATTGAAGTTTTTCAAGTCTATTCTTGCAAGAATTGACATATTTTGGGTTCACACTATTCTGCGTTTAACTTATACAGCTTCCTCCTGGGAAAATCTGTGGCTCCAGTTGCAGTATCAATGAATCCCTCTATCCTTACTAGACCGAGATAAAGATGGCATATAACACATGCAATGAACACTAATTATCTTCAAGACTACAACAACAGTATTGTATCTATTCCAAAAATGTTGCGTTTTCATAGTAATAATGCAAAACAGCAGCATTACAAGGGAACCTCTGGGCGACATTACAACTTAAAGGGGCACCATAGTGTCTGGAACACAAATGCGTATTCCTGACACTATAGGTCTAAAATACCTGTTTAGGTTGTTGGCCCTGCTAACCTCAGGGTTAGAAAGGTGATTTAATCATCTTTTTCCAACGCAGTGTGGGGCTCCTTGTGTCTGGCCCCATCCTCAATCTGCCTCCTTTGCTGACATCATCAGATTTAATGATTTCAGCCAATCCCATGCTTTCCTATAGGAAAGCGGCAGTCCGAGGCTTCGTGTTTGAAGAATCTGAGAGCAGCAGAAGGACAGGAGCAGAGCTAAGCAGCATCAGAGAGAAGACTTTGGGGTTAAACCGTTTGTAAACAGTACCATAACAACTTTACTCTGATAAGTTGTTATGGTGTCCAGCGTGTTACATTAAGAAACAGTAATAGATAACAACAGTACTCCAGCTAAACTTGATCTACAGCTTTCATACTGCCCTGAATCATGTCTGCAGGGAGATCATCTCACAAAATAACCAGGACTTACTGCAATTATTCTCTTGGACCAGCCATTGAACCCCAGGTAAAAGTTGGCCAGATCTTGGCACTTGCTGCTATTCAGTGCCAGGGATTTGTACTGAAATACTTTCTGTTTGTTGCAGACTCGCACCTAAAGAAAACGGGAACAAATTATGACAGAAACTAGAGCAGAGCAGGTTACGTTCAGAATAAAATCACATAGGGTCATCGGTGAACCCGTTCCCATTCCCCACTATCCATTTCCCCATATATGGATACCCTGCACGCACAAGGAACTGAAGCTACAACCCGTAGCTACTCTATGCTAGGTGGCGCTATCAAATTCAGCCCGACAGGGGTAGCCACTCGTGCTCCATATTAAATTATAGAAAGGGAGGAGAAGAGAAAAAAAAAAAAAAGAAGGAGGAGATCTACTTAATGTCTCTCCAAATATGTCACCTTGCGCAATAATTGCTGGATTGAATAACGCATACACTCATGTATCGGTTTCCTGTTTTTACAATTTTTAAACCCACACCAGGTGCGTGATAACCAGTAGGCATGAGCCTCCTTATTATAGAACCTAGGCAATGTCAATGCACATATTTAATGATGGAGAATATAAAGACATAATTAGGGATTATTCTAGCTTTAGTGACTGAATAATCAAAATTTTATTAACGACAGGAGGCGAATATTTGCTTTATCTTTCTTTACTGAACCTCCCAGCAGCAAAGGAACAGTTAACAGTAATGTAAAAAGTTCAACCAATCAGATAGTATAACAGTATTACCGTATATACTCGAGTATAAGCCGACCCGAATATAAGCCGAGGCCCCTAATTTTACCCCAAAAAACTGGGAAAACTTATTGACTCGAGTATAAGACTAGGGTGGGAAATGCAGCAGCTACTGGTAAATTTCTAAATAAAATTAGATCCTAAAAAAATTATATTAATTGAATATGTATTTCCAGTGTGTGTATATAATGAATGCAGTGTGTGTGTATGAATGCAGTGTGTGTGTATGAGTGCAGCGTGTGTGTATGAGTGCAGCGTGTGTATGAATGCAGTGTGTGTGTATGAGTGCAGTGTGTGTGTGTATGAATGCAGTGTGTGTGTGTATGAATGCAGTGTGTGTGTGTATGAATGCAGTGTGTGTGTATATGAGTGCAGTGTGTGTGTATATGAGTGCAGTGTGTGTGTATATGAGTGCAGTGTGTGTGTATATGAGTGCAGCGTGTGTATGAGTGCAGCGTGTGTATGAGTGCAGCGTGTGTATGAGTGCAGCGTGTGTATGAGTGCAGCGTGTGCATGAGTGCAGCGTGTGCATGAGTGCAGCGTGTGCATGAGTGCAGCGTGTGCATGAGTGCAGCGTGTGCATGAGTGCAGCGTGTGCATGAATGCAGTGTGTGTGTATGAATGCAGTGTGTATGAATGCAGTGTGTGTGTATGAGTGCAGTGTGTGTATGAATGCAGTGTGTGTATATGAGTGCAGTGTGTATGAGTGCAGTGTGTGTGAGTGCAGTGTGTGTGAGTGCAGTGTGTGTGTGTGTGTATGAGTGCAGTGTGTATGAATGCAGTGTGTGTGTGTATGAGTGCAGTGTGTGTGTGTGTGCAGTGTGTGTGTGTGTATGTGTGTGTTGCAGAGCCTTGGGGGGGGCAATTTTATTATTTTTTTTACATTATTTTAATATTTTTTTTCATTATTTTTTTTTATTTACTTATTATTTTTTTTCATTATTTTCATATTTTTTTATTATTATTTATTATTTGTAATGTTATTTATTTATTTTTTTTATTATTATTTTATTATTAATTTATTTTTGTTTCGTCCCCCCTCCCTGCTTGCTAGCTGGCCAGGGAGGGGGGCTCCTTCCCTGGTGGTCCAGTGGGGTTGGTAGTTCAGTGGGGGGGGGGGGACAGGGCTGTGGGGGCTGCAGAGATGTTACTTACCTCTCCTGCAGCTCCTGTCAGCTCTCTCCTCCTCCGCGCCGTCCGGTCAGCTCCCTCTGTCAGCTCACACTGTAAGTCTCGCGAGAGCCGCGGGAGCTGACAGGAGCTGCAGGAGAGGTAAGTAACATATCTGCAGCCCCCACAGCCCCAGTCTGTATTATGGCAATGCAAATTGCCATAATACAGACTATTGACTCGAGTATAAGCCGAGTTGGGGTTTTTCAGCACAAAAAATGTGCTGAAAAACTCGGCTTATACTCGAGTATATACGGTATATGATGTCATCAAACTCCTCCCATATCCTCTTTCTTGCTGTGGTCGATGATATGTCTGTGTCAACCGTGTAAACTGTAACGATGAACTGCGGACTAAGTTGGAGTCCTGAAGTAGTCAACATGTGGAATCTTCAGCGTGCTTGAAGGAGCCGTATATACAAAGGAAGGTATTTTTCACACTAAGGGAATAGAGAAAAGACGTGAGAGTATAGGTTCTCATACTAGGTGAATGTATGGCATGTATGTTAAGAACAAATTGTAGTTACTCTTTGAATATAATATTGAATATTTCAAACACTAGATTAGAAGTGTTATGGCGTGAACCTATGGCAGATGGTGTATAAAGTGTGTGTAACCAGTAGACTGGAATGCATAGTAACTTACCTGGGCGGGTGTTAGAAAGTGAAAATAAAGAAGGGGGGGGGGGGAAATATTCGCCTCCTGTCGTTAATAAAATTTAGATTATTCAGTCACTAAAGCTAGAATAATCCCTAATTTTATGGCAAGACAGGAGGCTTCATATTTGCTGTTTTAACGCTCCTATATGATAGAAGATGCAGCATGTGTCATAGGTTTGAAATAAAATGTACGAAATGTGGACTCTCTGGACCAATCTGCAGATGACAAAATGTCTGAGAGGGAGCTCCCCGCGAGAAAGGCTGAGGATGCGGCTGCTCCTCTGACTGAATATGCGCCAAAATTTGAGTCAATGCCTGCTTGCGCTAGTATCCATCTGATCCACCGTGCGACGGTGGGTGCGGATACCGGTTTGTGTGGTTTTACATAAGACACGAGGAGGGGTCCCGTAGGGGGGCGTAGAGTAGTGGTGGCATCTAAATAATGCCTTACGCAGAGTGCCACGCAGAGTGACTGTCTATTAGGAAAGTAATGTAGAATACGGAGGAAGAATTAGTTTTGTTCGTCTGGTGATGTGAAACTTAACGCCTTCAGGCGAGAAGACTACTGCGTGGGGATCAAATGCTCGGATATCCGAGACCCTACGGAAGGATACCAGGCATAGGAGTAAGGCCAGTTTGGCCGAAACTTGACGTAGCGACAAATTTTCATTAGCGGTCCAGGATTCTAAAAGGGAAAAGACTTGAGTGATATCCCAGCAACAAGAGTATTTAGGAAGAGGGGGTCTGGCTAACCTGATCCCTCGTAAAAGTCTACAGACTGAAGGATGTTTCCCTATTGACGCATTGTCAATGGGATTATGGGCCGCAGAGATAGTGGATCTATAGACATTAATTGATCGATAGGATTTACCTTGATCAAATGGGGTAAACAGAAAATTTTGGATGATCGTCAGAGGTGCTGAAAAGGGATCGGTGTCCCTTTCCAAACACCAGCTGACCCATGTCTTCCATGCAGCGATGTAAGCTCGACTAGTGCCTGGGGCCCAGGAGTCCCATAGGAGAGCCTGAGTTGTCTCCGAAAGTCCTGAGACGTTTCAAGATCCCCTGAAACGGTCCAAGCTACAAGCTGGAGCCGGTCCTGAAGGGCGGGTGGGTGAAAGTGCCCTGTTGGGTTCCTGAGGATGTCGGGTGATCGAGGTAGAAGAATTGGATAGTTCACTGATAATTCTAACAGGGTTGGAAACCAAGTCTGGGTTCTCTTTAGTGGAGTGACAATGACTATCGTCACTATTAGGGCTTTGACCCGGTAGAGGGTGCGTTGGATCATGGAGATAGGTGGAAACACATAGGCTCCTGTCTCCGGCCAAGGATGTAGAAAGGCGTCGACTGCCCATAACTGGGGTCTGGGAGCCAGCTGATAAAGGCTTTCGTCTGGCGGTTCAGACGGGATGCAAACAAGTCCAGTGTAAGGGGCCCGCGAAGGCAATTAATTTGGTGGAACACGCGGGGGTCTAATTGCCAGTCGCTTACATCCCTCCAATGGCGAGAGAACCAATCCGCGACTAGGTTGTCCGTGCCCGGAAGATATTCCGCTCTGATAGATAAGTTCCGTTCTAGACAGAATTGGTAAAGATCTTTGGTCAGATCGGATAGTAGCTTGGATCGGGAGCCTCCTAACCGATTCACATAGCGCACTGCAGAGACGTTGTCCATGCGCAGTACTAGTGAACAGTTGAAACAGTCTTTCGCGAAACTGCAAATTGCGAAAGATCCTGTAATCAATTCAAAACAATTGATGTGCAGTGCTTGTTCGGATGGGGACCAAAGTCCCCCTGTGGACCCTTGGGCGCATGTGGCGCCCCATCCCAGGAGACTGGCATCGGATTCCAGAATGAAATCTGGTTGTGATCCGAAGATGGCTTTGCCATTCCAGGCTTCCATATTGTGAAGCCACCGGTAAAGTTCTATATGAACTTCGTCTGCCAGTTGGATGTACTGATCGTAGGAGGTGGACGGTGTAGGTAGTATGTCTTGAGCCGTTGCATGGCTCGGTAGTGTAAAGGTCCTGGGTAAATGGCTTGGATAGAGGCGGACAGTAGGCCTATAGTATGGGCCAGATCGCGTAAGCGAATCTGATGGGTTGATAACAATTTGCGAATGTCTTGTGCCATTATCAGGATGTCATCCAAATATATGATGGATCGAATCCCCTGTGATCGGAGTAGCGCCATCACTGGTTTCATCAGTTTCGTGAAACATCATGGTGCGGAGCATAGTCCGAACGGGAGGCATGTGAATTGCCAGATTTCCTCTTGCCAGAGGAATTGAAGGAAAGCTCGATGGTTGCGAGCAATAGGAACTGTGAGGTATGCGTCTTTGAGATCGAAGCTGGAGAACCAATCTCCCACGCAAAGGAGGTCCCTGAGTAGATGGATGCCCTCCATCTTGAAGTGGCGATACCTGACAAAGTGATTCAGGTTTTTTTAAGTTGATAATTGGGCGTAGGTCTCCAGTTTTTTGTGGCCAAAAAAATGTTGCTTAGAAAAGTATGCGGGAAAGGGGATTTCTCTATTGGCAGTTTTTTTACTAGCTTGCGCAGTTCGGTTTGTAGTGTCAGGTTGTCTGCTGCAGACATCTGTAGTGGTGTAGGTGAGGTGTCCTGGAAGGGGTGGAAAGGAAATCTATTTGAACCCTTGGACTGTGTGTAGGATCCATAGATCCTGAGAAAGTAACTCCCACTGTTGGAAAAACTGGTTAATCGACCTGCTATAGGTACATTGAAAGAAGGGAGATTTATTACCTGGAGCAGCTCTTCCGCGTAGGAAGGCAGATCCACGTCCCCGGATAGACCCTCTATTAGTGAATAGTTGCCTGTGGTAGGGTCGGGGTTGTCCCGATTGCCAATAGTTTTCAGAGGGGCGAGGCCTGTAGCCTGTGAAGGCGATTCTGCTGTTCGTTCGGCCTCTATAACGTCCAGCTCTCCCAGAAAAACGGTCTGACTGAGAACGAAAAATCCTGCGCAAGGAGGATTGGGCCTTATTTAGGGTGGTGAACACCGCTACATGTTTGGAAAGGTCTTTCATGAACGAGTCCCCAAACAGTAATCCATTGCCTCTGGTCCCAGTTCTTGGGAGCTCAGATCGGCTAATTTTGCATCCAGTTTGTACAGTGCCGCCTAGCGTCTCTCGGTGGGCCCACTCTCTAACTGGGTTTGGGTCAAATCTGGCGTGAGAGCTACCTGGTTTGGAATGGTCGGTCGAGGGCACTCGGCTCTGAGTTTTGCCCTAATTTCTTTGTCCAGTGGTTTGCATAACCACATTTTACAAAAGTTGGAAATGTGCTCTGGTGGAGCCCATTCTGCCGACCGTGGGTGTCTGATGACCCTGGGGTCAAATAAAGGGACACCCGAAGCATCCAGAAGGATGTCTGAATCGGGTCCTTTTGATTAGGTAGTATAGCATCTAGATTTTTATGTGTGAGAGGTTTCCTTGACAAATTCCGATGGGGTATCCCCTAGCGCATTCGCCGAGGGGGTCCTCATCAGAATATCCAAGGAAATAATAGTCAACCCCGTCTAACGTGTGGGATGTAGACCCTCTAAGGGGTTAAAGTTAGCTTGAACGGGGCGAGTGGCAATCAATTTTTGGGACTTGGCAGGAGCCTTGCCCTTGCCCGCAGACCTACTCTCCCCTTTCCAGGGGCGTTTGCGTGTAACCTCCTGATCCGAGGGTTGAGAGTCCTCGGAATCAGAGTGTTGACGTGCAGTAGGGGTGACTTCGGCCGAAGTCTTCTCATGAAAGGCTGCTAATGCCTTGGGGATGGAATCTGCAATGGTTGAAACCAACCAGGCTCTGAGTACCTGGGATATAGCGGGCTCATTATTGTCAGACATGGTATGTCTTAGAGCGGTTGCCAAACAGTTAAGTATATTAATTTGAAAGAATGGAGTTGAATGGGGTTCACCCAAAATTATTTCAGAGTATAGATGGGGGTCACCCAAAATATTTGTGTAGTTTAATACGAAGGCGGCACTCAATATTTAGTGGGGTTGTGCACTAAAATATACACAAGTGGGTTGTACAACTATGATAGTAAACAGTGGGGTTAACCACTTAATTATAACCATAGACAGTGGGGTTCACCACTGAGTAGTAATAAAGTGTTGTATCACTTAATTATAGTGTATTTGTATAAGGGGGTCACCCTTAACAGTAATATTGGTGTTAAAACACCTTAAGAATTGATATTAAAGTGTTGTATCACTTATAGTGTATTTGTATAAGGGGGTCACCCTTAACAGTAATTTTGGTGTTAAAACACCTTAAGAATTGATATTAAAGTGTTGTATCACTTAATTATAGTGTATTTGTATAAGGGGGTCACCCTTAACAGTAATATTGGTGTTAAAACACCTTAAGAATTTATATTAAAGACACTCAATATAATGAAGTGGCAAATAATAAAATGGTGGGGGTCACCCACAAAGCCTTCCTTTATTTAGTAACAACAATGTAGCCCCATGTAGCTAGAGCGCAGCTAAGCGGAAAAAGGCCTTGACAGGGGTTAGGAGGCGGGCTTAGGAGGAAGTAAGCAAGGGTTGGAATTATGGGTAAGTGGGATTGGCTATTTAAATGAGCAGCCATTTTAGATGAATCATTCTAACTTTCTACCTGGTTGAGTTTGTGTTCACCTCGGTGCGCGCGGACTTTGCTTGGTCGGATTTCTTTTGTCTCCTCTGCAGGAACAATGGACGATGTGGAGCGCTTGCTGGAGGGGATCAGGTCGGCTGCACGGCATCAAGGGGCGGACTGGTTACGGGCACAGCTTGGCCCTGCCCTGGCGGAGGCGGCGGATCGGGTCGGTGATGGCGGGAGACCGGTTCGGGCCCGGAGGCCCCCGAGGAGGTTAAGCCCGGGTGCGGGGCCCGGTGAAGTTGTACCCAGCGGCAGTGGTGTTCCGGTTACGGCTGGCAGCAGGCCCGGGAGCCGCGTGGTCGAGGCCTTGCCTCCCCGCGTGCGGACGGAGCCTCGGATGAGCGCTAGGCGGCGAAAGGATGCCGTAGACGGGGGCGCTGCTGCTTGCAGGTCGGAGGCGGCCGGGCGGCCCCCTGGTGCTTCGGGACCCACGGAGGGGAGGCCTAGGAGGGCTTCCCCCCCATCCGACAATGGAGACGATGATGAGTCTGGAACCGGGAGTCCGCATGGCAGGCCTGGCAGGCATCAGGCAAGTGCAGGGGGCTCCGGTCGGGGCCCTCTTGGCGGGAAGGTCGCTCGGGGAAGCTCTGCCACTAGGGGGGACAGGAGTAGGCCGGCTGAGGGTGCCCAGGCCGTAATTGTAAGGGGGGAGGGCCCTGGGGCCCCTAAGCGTAAATGTGGCTCTAAAGGAGTGAGTTCCAAGGGCGGTGGGGGTTCTCGGGAGGGGGCCAGGTCAAACAAAGGGTCCCCCGTAGGGGCGGTGGGTAGTTCAGGGCCATGGGGGTCGGGTAAGCAGGGGGGAGTAGGAAAGGGGGCGGGGGCGGGGGAGGGGGTTTCGGAGGTGGTTAGGCAGGGGCGTAGGGTAGGCCGGGTACCGGGACTCTCCGTAGTGGGGGGGCGGCGAGGGGGTCCGGGTTCTGGGAGTAGTAGCGGCAGTCCCTCGCCCGTTAGATCTCTGGGGTCCCGGGATGCTCGAGGGCGGTCGGATCGGCACTGCTCCCCCTCGGATAGCTCGGCAGGGGAAGGTGCGGCACCCCCTCGATATGGTCAACGGGGGCGGCCTGCTAGTAGAGACGGGAGGAGTCGTAGCCCCAGGGGTTCCCAGGTGCCACGTGGTGGTAGAGGTCAGCGGGAGGCTTCGGTGCAGAGCAGGCGCTCCCGGGGTCGGGACGGGAGGGGTATTGATGTTCGTTACCCCCTACCCAGGACTTCTTCTCCTTGTTCTAGATTTCGGAGCCGTTCTACCTCTTCACAGGCTGGGCACCGGGTAGGCTCCCCGGTTGGCGAGATGGCGGCGGAAGTTCCTCTTCCCGGACGTCAGGCGAGCTGCGCAGCAGCCCCCACCGCTCCGGTGTCGGGGGGCTTGGCCGGTGAGTCCAGTGGGTCACTACACTCTAGCGTGTTAGTTACCACACTTCAGGCACTACTCCACTCGTTGGGGGCGGGGGGTGACAATAGCGGCGTTGGTCAGGTGTGGGCTCCGGGTGCGGTGGCTACGGATTCTCGGAGCGGGGATTCCACGGGGCCTAGTGCGGGCGGGGAACTGGTGGTGCCGCAGGACGTAGGGGAGGTTGGGAGTGAAAGGGCTGAGTTGTCCGGGGGTATCCCCGACGCGGCTAGACAGCACGCGTATGTATCTTTTGCGGGCCCGCTGGGGGTTCATTTGAAGCAGGACGTGAAGGATAAGATATGGAAGGGCGAGTTCTGTGAGATCTTCTCTCTCCTCCCGTTAGAGGACTTTATTGACCTCAAGGAGGAGGATAAGAAGGATGAGAAAAAGGAGGAGGAGGAGAAGAGGAAGCGGTACCGCAAGATACCGAAGTCCTTTGGCAATTGGTTACGGGCCTTTTGCGTGCTGGCTAGCGTGCTCGGCGAGAAATCGCCGGGGTTATGCTCATCTTTGTTCTGCTATTTGGATGGCATTTGGGAAGCGTACCGGACTTACGGGGGGTTGGCCTGGTGGCGGTACGACGAGCAGTTTCGGCAGCGGCTGGCGGCTAACCCGGGTATGTGGTGGGACCAAATGGACCTGCCGCTCTGGATGAAGCTGATGATGGCGCAAAAGGCGCAGCCCTTTCAGAGCTCGGCCGGCGCCAGGGGGCAGTCCGCCTCGTCGGCCACCTTACAAAAGGTCTTATGCTGGCTCTATAACGAGGGCCAATGCAAATGGGGAGCCAACTGTCGTTTCAAGCACGAGTGCTCCGGCTGCGGAGGGGCTCATGGGCTCAACCGCTGCTTTAAGAAGGGTAAGTCCGGAGGCGCCGGTGCGGCTGTCGCAGCCGGGGGAGGGGGTGCATCCGCTTCCCCTGGGCTTAACCCCAGTGAAGCTAAGCGCGATGGAGCCGTGGCTAGGCCGCTACGGTAACAGGGCGGACGCCGCGGTGCTCCTAGCGGGTTTTGCGACGGGGTTTTTTATTCCGTTTCAGGAGCGGCGAGGGGGTCCGGGGAGGCTGCGCAACCTGAAGTCTGTGGCTGACTTCCCGGACGTGGTTAGGGAGAAGCTGGGCAAGGAAGTCGGGCTGGGCCGCATGGCGGGCCCGTTTGCCGTGCCTCCGCTGGAAGGCCTGCGGGTTTCCCCTCTTGGGGTGGTCCCCAAGAAGGAGCCGGGTAAATTTAGGCTCATTCACCATCTCTCTTACCCAAAAGGGGAGTCGGTGAATGACGGTATTAATAAGGAATTGTGCTCGGTGTCATATGCTTCTTTCGACCGGGCGGTCGATTTGGTCAGGCGGGCAGGGCGTGGGGCCCTGATGGCTAAGGTGGACATTGAGGCCGCTTTTCGGCTGCTGCCGGTCCACCGGGACTGTCATCACCTGCTGGGATGTTTCTTTGAAGGGGCCTACTTCGTGGACTTGTGCCTGCCCATGGGCTGTTCCATTTCGTGCTCTTATTTTGAGAAATTTAGCACTTTTCTCGAATGGGTGGTACGGGTGGAAGCGGGGAATCGTCTTATTGTGCATTATCTGGATGATTTTCTGTGTGTGGGACCAGCTGATTCCCCGGATTGCCTGCGCATGCTGCGGACAGTTGAGTGGGTGGCGGGCCACTTCGGGGTCCCGCTGGCGGCGGATAAGACTGAGGGCCTGACCACGTGTTTGAGTTTCCTGGGTCTGGAGATTGACTCTGGGCTGGGCGAATGCCGGCTGCCCCGGGATAAGCTGGAAAGGCTTCGAGGGGCGGTGGCTGCTGTTGCTGGGGCGCGCAAGGTGACTCTGGTGCAGCTCCAGTCTTTGATTGGGTTGCTCAATTTTGCGTGTCGGGTCATCCCGATGGGGAGGGTGTTCAGTCGCAGCTTGTCGGCCACTACCGCGGGGGTTAGGTCCCCGCACCATTTCATACGGGTGTCGGCGGCCATGCGGGCGGACTTGGGCATCTGGGATACCTTCTTGCGGGAGTTTAATGGGACGGTGTTGTTCCGGCAGGAGGGCCAGTCATCGGCCGAGCTGGAGCTTTTTACGGATGCATCAGGCAGTGTAGGCTTTGGGGCATATTCGGTGGCTGCTGGTGTGCGGAGAGGTGGCCGGAATCTTGGGGTTCGAGCCCTCTTATGCGCAACTTGGCTTTCCTGGAGTTGTTCCCGTTGGTCGTTGCAATGGCACTATGGGGTGACAGGCTGCGCGATCGGAAAGTGGTCTTTTTCTCGGATAACATGGCGGTGGTTCACGCGGTGAATCGTCAGTCGGCAGCCTCGAGGCCGGTGGTTCAGCTGCTTAGGCGACTGGTATTGCTGTGTATGTCCCAAAATTTTGTTTTTCGCGCGCGCCATGTTCCCGGCTATTTGAATGAGGTGGCTGATGCTCTGTCTCGTTTTCAGTGGTCCCGTTTCTGGCTGGCGGCGCCGGGGGCATCGAAGGAAGGGCAGGCTTGCCCGGACGAGATTTGGCAGCTGGGGGCATCCTGCTTGGAGGACTCGTGAAGGCTTCTCTGGCACCGGCCACTTGGGCCTCGTACAGTAAGGTTTGGGGCTTGTGGGAACGATCGCTGGACGGGTTGGCCATGGACAGCGGGGAGGCCCTGCGGGACGCTTTCCTGTGGTACACCTGTCAGTTGCTGGCAAAAGGGCCGTCCCCTGCCGTGGTGGATAGATCCATGGCGGCAATGGCGTTTTGGTTTCGGTGGCATGGGAAGGAGGACTTTACCAAGACCTTCGTCATCAGGCAAGCCCTGAAGGGTTATCGCAAAGGACGCAGGGCGCCAGATACCAGGCGCCCGGTTTCGGTTCAGCTACTGGGGGATCTGGTGGGTCTATTGCCTGAGGTTTGTTTTGATGGGTTTGAAGCCTCGCTGTTCAAAGTGGCGTTTGTTTTGGCGTTTTTTGGGGCGTTCCGAATTGGGGAATTGGTGAGTGCTAGTAAACTGGTGCAGGGGGGCCTGCAATTTTCGGGGGTTCGTGTCTTGGATAGGAAGGTAGTAGTGCACCTTGGCAGATCCAAAACGGACGTCCGCGGCGCGGGCCGGGACGTGACACTGGGGGCCCTGCCGGGCTCGGCTTTGTGCCCGTTGGCTGCTACGGTGGAATATCTGGCGCGGAGGCCGGCGGTAGGGGGATCCTTGTTGGTACATGCTGACGGATCGTCCCTTTCTCGATTCCAGTTCACAAAGGTTTTCCGGTTGGGCTTGGGCAAGTTGGGGCTTCAAGCTGCACGATTTGGAACGCACTCGTTCCGTATTGGGGCGGCCACGGAGGCGGCACGGTTGGGCTTGGGGGACGAGGTGGTGAAGCGGATCGGGAGATGGGAATCGGTAAGATTCCGTTCCTATGTCCGGTTGGGTCTATTGGAATAATGGAATGGGACTGTTGTACTACACACAAAAAAAAAAAAAAAAAGAGAGGTTTTGTGTTATGATATGGTGGGTAACTGGCTATGTTGGTGTGGTTCACTGTGTTGGTTGGGGCTGGGGTGGGGGTCTCTGTTGGACTTCCCTCATCATTTGTTTTCTCCCCCCAGGGCGTGTGGCATGGATCGTGGGCCATTCGTTTGTCTTCTGGGCCGAGAGGAGGGCCGCAGCTCGAGCGCAAGGCCAGCAGCTGGGTTTTCCGAGAGGCCAGCTGGCAGTTCGTTGGTTTGGGTATCGGGGATTTTGCTGGGGGGATGTTTGTGGTAAACTGTTTGGGATGCTGGCAGCGGGGTGCACGCCAGACTTACTGGTCCTACATGTTGGGGGTAACGACCTGGGCCTTACGCCGCAACGCCGGCTGGTGAAGTGGATGAAGCAGGACATCAATAAGTTGAGGGGCCTGCTTCCGGGGGTCATGTTGGTCTGGTCGGAGATTGTCCCGCGGCGCCGGTGGCGGCACGCTCGGGATCCGGTGGCTATGGAGAGGTGCAGGAAGAAGGTGAATAGCTTGATGGCAAGCTTTGTACGGAAGGTAGGGGGTGTAGTGGTACGGCACCTGGAGCTGGAGGAAGGGTTGCCAGGATACTACCGCTCGGATGGTGTTCACCTCTCGGATGTGGGTTTGGACCTGCTCAACTTGGGTTGGCAGGATGGTATACGGATGGCTCTGTTTCTTCGGGGTGGCGGAGCTCAGACAGCTTAAGGGGTCAAGGTCTGAGCTTGTGGCGGGACGGGGAGCTGAAGGAGAGGAAATAGGCTCCCCTGGATGAACGTGAGGTGGAATAAACAGATTGTGGTCATCGGTGGTTGAGAGGTTTCGAGTCCTGGAGGTGGCTCAGAACCTGGTGGGGCAGGGGTATCCGGGTATACCCCTGCCGTGGTTAATGGATGGTTGGCACTTTGGTATAAAGTTGGTGTATGTTATAATTATGTATATGTGTTATTATATGGGGGTCATTGCCTTTTGTATGGTAGCCGAAGGAACAGGATGCGAGGGGGCGGAGTCTGGGGGGCAATGACCCATGTTTACCTGTTAATTTATTATCGTTATTATTATTATTATTATTAATATTATTATAATTATTGGTTAATAAAGCTGTGGACAAATTTCCCCATACTACTTAGTGTCTGTGTGTTATTGGGTTAGGTTATGGGGGTGGTTTGTCCTGGATTCCGACTGCCCAAATGGCGACTATAAACCTGTCATGTAGCCCCATGTAGCTAGAGCGCAGCTAAGCGGAAAAAGGCCTTGACAGGGGTTAGGAGGCGGGCTTAGGAGGAAGTAAGCAAGGGTTGGAATTATGGGTAAGTGGGATTGGCTATTTAAATGAGCAGCCATTTTAGATGAATCATTCTAACTTTCTACCTGGTTGAGTTTGTCCCACCCACCCTCCCTTTGTTTGTCTGTGTTTATTTAACCCGTTTCTTTCACAGCGGCGGGACGGGGAGCTGAAGGAGAGGAAATAGGCTCCCCTGGATGAACGTGAGGTGGAATAAACAGATTGTGGTCATCGGTGGTTGAGAGGTTTCGAGTCCTGGAGGTGGCTCAGAACCTGGTGGGGCAGGGGTATCCGGGTATACCCCTGCCGTGGTTAATGGATGGTTGGCACTTTGGTATAAAGTTGGTGTATGTTATAATTATGTATATGTGTTATTATATGGGGGTCATTGCCTTTTGTATGGTAGCCGAAGGAACAGGATGCGAGGGGGCGGAGTCTGGGGGGCAATGACCCATGTTTACCTGTTAATTTATTATCGTTATTATTATTATTATTATTATTATTATTAATATTATTATAATTATTGGTTAATAAAGCTGTGGACAAATTTCCCCATACTACTTAGTGTCTGTGTGTTATTGGGTTAGGTTATGGGGGTGGTTTGTCCTGGATTCCGACTGCCCAAATGGCGACTATAAACCTGTCATGATAATACAGCAGGTGTTGGAAAAAATCCTGAGAAGGAAATAAAAGGGGGGAAAAAATCACTAAAATAAATTAAGGTATTAGCACTTTAAGGTGCTATAACAGAAGAGGAAATTAGTACTTACCAGATCCGAAGGCTCTGGTGACTGGAACGCGAATAAAATGGCCGCCGCCAGCAAAAGGGCGGGAAACAATGCACTTGCTAAGTGCTGATGCGAACGGGCGGGGTAACGCGAGGGCGCGAAACTGAGAATTGTAAAAGCAGTAATGAGTCGCAGGAGGAAAAACCTCCTGTGATTTAAAGGGGAAACCTAAATAAAGTTTAATAGGAAATTAACAAAGTAGTCCAAGATTGAATAGAATGAAATTAAAAATAAATAGAGCATAAATGTTTCCACAGAAAGTGTTGTTAAAGTGATAAGTGAATAAAGTGTTAAAGGTATATGACCATTGTAATACATTTTTTAATTGAAATATTGTATTAAAGGTTAAATGATACAGCAATATAATTGGAGTAGACTCACCTGGGAGGCAAGCAGCAAAGAAAGAGGATATGGGAGGAGTTTGATGACATCATATAATACTGTTATACTATCTGATTGGTTGAACTTTTTACATTACTGTTAACTGTTCCTTTGCTGCTGGGAGGTTCAGTAAAGAAAGATAAAGCAAATATAAAGCCTCCTGTCTTGCCATAAAATTCAGTGTATTAAGCATCTGTAGTCTCAATAGAAAAAAAATTACAAAAATGTCCTATTTTATACATCAATCAAGCTCTACAGATTAAACGTATAAATCCTCCTGTGTCCACTAATCACAGACCTAAACCTTCTTGTTAACCATATATCCTGAATATTACCTGTGCAAAGCTTAATATCATTAAAGTGGTATTTATTAGCCTTTGTCAAAGAATTATTCCTTTTAAAATTATCTTCAAGTGAATCTGATATCTCATACATTTCTAGATTAGTACATGTGTGCAAATGCCTTTTTTTGTGTCTTCCAATTGTTAATCTTACATTACATTTTTTTATTCTAGTACCTTGCTCTGCTTATAACCATATATGATAAAACTAGGTCACCTTCTATCCTAGTAACCCAAACAGTGTCTAATCCATGCTCTCCATGTTATGCATCAATCATCCTCTAAAGTTTAATCCTGTTATGTCTAATTCATGCCCCTGCAGTCTAACTGCTCAATTCTCTGCCATTTAGGAGTTAAACATAGCCTGGTTTATGCAGCCCTAGTCACATCTCATATACATGTGACTTACACAGCCCTTCTACACATTTCCTGTAAAGAGAGGTCTAATGTTTAAACTTCCTTTATTGCACATTCTTTTTTTTTAAATTCTTTATTTTTGCGTGCCAGGGTTAACAAAAAAGTATACATCGCCACAACAGCGGTGATAAACAATATAAAGACAGATGATATAACGTTTTGTCATGGTTAGCGAGGAACTTGCACATTTTTATAATTTGATACGGAACACTTATAAAAGGTATAGCACCCATGTGTGTCGCCCTGTTGGAACAGACATTTTAACAGTAGCCGGGTGGGAGCTTCATAGCGTCAACAATAGCAAAGAGAACCGGCATTCGCAGTAAAGCGAGCGACACATGTTGGGTGTGTTTAAATAAAATATGGTCTGCTACCCAGGGGTGGCTAAAAAAAAAGGTGAGCGTCGGGAAACAGACCATGTAGTGTTATCCCCCATAGAGGGTCAGTGACACCATAGGGTGTTTGCGAGTTGCTTAAGTTTTCTTGGGGGGGGGGGGGGGGGAGGGTATTTAAAGTACCTGTGGGGCATTTCTGGCGGTGACCAGGGCTCTAATTGATTATCTGGGTGGGATTTTAAGCAGGGTACCTGCCGGTGTACAGTACAGTATGGCCGGGGTCGCCGGTAGTGTGTGGTCATATGACTCAGCGAGGGTTAGCTCTGATTAGCCTATTCGGGGAGTGAGCATAGAGATAAAATATCTCAGTAGCTGGGCAAAAACAATAAAGCACGTCAGTACGTGATGGTCAATGAAAAAAGCAAACAAACAACAATTTAAAATAAACATTGGACTGTAAGAAATAACAGCGGTGGTATAGTTGGGTATGTCCCGTATTAAAGAGAGAGGCCTACTCAGCCAGGTTATCTCCCTGTCGGCATTCTCAGCCTTGGAGTCAGGTTAAGTCTCTGGACGACAATGAGGCTCGGGCCGTGCGGGGTGTAAATTCCGGGATTGTGGCTGGGTTTAGGTGAGCTAGTCCTGAACCAGAGGTTGTGCTTGGGGTTAGGATTCCCAGCTTACCCAGTTGTTCTTCCAGCTCCTTCGAGGTGCCCGCACGGAACGTTTCTCCTTTTGCTTGGAATCGGACTATTCTTGGGTGTCCCCACCGATAGGAGATGTTGTTTGCTCGCAGAAGCTGCAGAAGTGGACGCAGGGAGCGGCGCCATGCTAACGTGTTTCTGGTGATGTCTGGAAAGATTTGCAGCGTTGCTCCTTCAAATTCCAATGAAGACTTCTCTCTCACCGCCGTGAGGAGTAGGGCCTTATCTTGCAGAGATTGGAACCGCACGATGAGGTCTGGCGTTGCAGTTGTCGGTGCGCTCGTGGGCTTCTGCAGGCGAAACACGCCATCGAGCTTAATTGCCTTCGCTTGTTTGTGAGGGATGAGTGCAGCAAAGAATCGCCGTAGGAAATGTGGCAGGTCAGAAGTCTCCAGCATCTCCGGCACACCTCTGATCTTGAGGTTGTACCTTCGTCTCACATCCTCCATAGCGTCAAGCTTATTCATGGCGGTACCTTGTGCCTGCTCCAGTTCTTCAATCTTCTTCTCAGCCCTGGTTAATCTCGAGTCATGGGCACTGCGCGCCACCTCAAGCTGGGCGATCTTCGTTGTAGCGCCTTCCATGGCTTTTTGGAAGTGGGCCATGTCTCCCGCTATGTTGGCGCGGAGCTCCGCAAGCATTGTTTTCAGCTGAGCGGCGGTGACTGGGTCTCTATTTTCCGGGTTGCTTGTTCTGGGACCCGTGCGAAGTCTGAGGGCAGCTCCCTCCTCCGGCTCGGCATAAAAGTCATCAGATGAGTACGAGGAACCTTCCTCGAGGGACGCCATCTTGTCCCATGCGGCCTTCTGTGTGTTGCGGAGCATCTCGCCTATGTCTCGGCTCGGTATGCCTGCGTCCGCTTTAGGCTTTTTATTTTTTCGACCCATAATGGTGTGGGTGCTTAGGGCAGAGTGGGTAGCCCGCTTGTTTGCCAGGTAGCCTTAGAAAAATAGCCTTTTAGGGCAAGTTATAGCAGAGCTCGGAAAAGTGTGGCCGCTCTGGTTCGCTGCTAGGCTCCGCCCGCACATTCTTTTTAAGTTAGAATTTCTTATCTCCTGCTCTATTAGTAACCAGCAGGGGCCTCCTGAATTCAATGACATTTTCAATAATTGAACAGTGGATAAGAACTTATAAAGTCAACACTCTGTGCTGTAAGATCTGACTGAAAATAAAACCACAATTTGTTTCATGAAGGGTGCGTGAGTCTCACCCAGAGGAGGTGTGTCTATGGCTGCATAAACCGAAACAAAAGTGATTTAACTCCTAAATGGTGGAGAACTGAGCAGTAAGATTGCAGGGGCACGATCTAGACACCAAAATTGCTTCATTACGCTAAAGTTGTCTTCGTGCTTAGAATGCCCCTTTAAACAGAGCATAGTGACAAACAATTTCGCACATGGTCATTCTCTCCCACCATAGACCGTTTGATATTTCTGGCACATACCTTGAGAGGAGCGCCTTGAAAGAGGGGCTTACGATCACATCGTTCTTGGGCCGTGCTGGCACTGCGAGACGAATAGTATTTAATCACTGCGTAGTAACCAGGTTCACTAACCCCGGCATTTGGCAGAAGTTTAAGGGAATACAGAGGACCAAATTGGGAAAACACGTTTAGAAGAGAACACTGAAAAATGAAAAACATTATTTACAATTTGATTAAGGCAGTCATTCATCTAATCAGCAACACACTCACAGACGCATACATAGCTAGTCATTCAAGCACATATGCATACACTAACGCACAGCCACACAGGTTTTACAGGAAAGCAATACCCACATGTTCGTCTCTCCTCCAGCATGTAGACAAGTAACAAACAATGCAAGCAAGATAAATTACCAAGTGAACCAATGCTGGTCCCCAAATGTCTTTTTTTTTTTTATAAATCTACATTTTGTGTAGCTTTATAGCGACTGGTTAAGGGAAGTGTTTGTTTAAGTTTTGTAAATAGAAAATATTAAGGATCAAATTACTGGGTATATCGTGTTTGTTAATTGGGAATTCAAATTGCTCGATGAAATCGCTCATTTGCAAACAGCGAGCAACCAAGGCCGTTTAACACGGTGTAATGTGGCTGTTTATTTTATTGATACTTTGCCCTGGGAAAATTTATAAGCCTGATGTTTACTACCACGGGAAATTAATAGTTGTACTCACATAGCTCTTGTGAATACATATATATATTTAAGAAATCCCCTAATTATTAAGACTGTTCGTTCAGTCCTGGCTCTTACTTTAGGACAGTTTTGGAGCCCATGAATTACAATAATAATGGCACACAGATGGGTACAAAAAGATACAGGCAGTAAGGCAGATGAAAATATGTGAACATACCCACTTTGCAAATATATTTTAAGAAAAAACTCCAGGCACCATAACAACTTTGTTGAAAAATAACAACTTTGTTAGAATTAAGTTGCTATGGTGATAGGAGGCACCTTGTAGAAGCCTAGCTTTAAAGGTTAAACTGTTAACGAACGGTTTAAACTCAAAACTCAATAACCAGCGTCCAACGTCAATCGCACTGTCCTTCCATTGCTCAGATTATTGAAAGAAGACGCCTCGGACAGGGGTGCCGCTGATTGGCTAAGAGTGTCGGCTGAGGTTCTAAGCAAATCAGTAGCTTTTGATTCACAAACCGGCTTCAGAAACGTAACTATATTTCTTGCGCGGTTTTGTGAATTTGATGAGCTGGAAAAATAGCCAAGTGGAAGTGTTACCGTAACTTGAATCTAACATTAGCAATATCTTTTTTAGTTTCCATCAATTCTTGTTTAGAAACAAACCATAAAAACAAAACACCCATGCTGTTGGTAAAAGTAAGAATCAAATCATGATCCTAAATAGACCTTAGTGTTGTACAAAAAGACAGACAAAATTTAACTTTAATTTTAGGGGTGTGACCAGGGGCGGGTAGTTCTGAGAAATTTTAGGTGACTTACTAATAATATATGCAACTTAAAATGTAATTTTGGACAAGAACAATGTTTATTTACACAGACTGCCTTCTAAATACATTTATTGTAGTTTAAAGACACTTTACTGGGAGTATTATTGCTGTAGAGCTCAGATATAAAAATCGGAGACTCCAAGAATACTAAGCCCCTACAAAAGAGGGACATTAAGATATATATGAAGGGCAGAGTGATTTTAGAAATCAAAATATGGACTGTACCTCCTAAATAGGGACACTTGGGCAACATGAATTGGGAGTTTAGCTAATAACCCTGTGAAGTGAACGACACTTACCGTAATTATTTACTAAACTCCAAGTTATGCCATAAATACAATACAGCGGTTAAAACCGCCAAGGTGGAAACAGTGTTTGGAGATTTTTATAGAACAACTGTAAATTTGCCTAAAATATATCTCTTTTTTTTTTTTTTTTTTTTAATTTGCTATAGTTTATAGCCTAGTCTTGTCCTTGTGTGTTCAATATCACATTGTTAAGCTGTAGGTATAGTTCACAGTTTGGTAGTGGATAATGCTGCCTTTGTGTTTTCAAAGATTTTATTATAAAAACAATAATAATTATATTACATTGCTTAACTGTAGTAGTGCATTAATCAGGTTTATTTTCTAAAATGTAAACAAATGTGATGCCACACATTACATAACAGCTGCAGTGAGAGACATCATTAGCATACTGTGCCACACACATGCCATGTTAAACATTCCTATCTCCATAGCCAGAACCAGCTACTGCTCCAGTCACGTGATGCAGTATGGGCAAGGGCGCCCACACTAAACATGGCGCCGGTAGACTCATTCCCTGCGCGTTACTCACGTATATGTCACCCTCCGCCAGCTGTGCCCCTATATTCCACACAAAGACCGTTTTGCTGCTTTCGGTGGGAACCGTAAACCCCACCACCTCCGGCTCCATCCCCGCAGCCCGCCAAAAAAAAACGTGCGAATCACCGGTGTTCCCGGCAGGTCACGTGAGCGGGCAGCCATCTTGGAGGGGACAGAACCAGGAAGTAACTAGTCGGCCATATTGGTTTTGGGTACTTGCCCTAAAATAATATTTAAAAACAGTCATTATTGACTATAGCATAGAGCAGCATGCATAAAGCAGCTTAGTCACCTGCTGTTTATATAAACACACATATTTATCTACACACACCAATTGAAAGGAAAAAATATATACAGCAAAAATACAGATATCCATTAAATAATTCCATTAACCCCTTAAGGACACATGACGTGTGACATGTCATGATTCCCTATTGTTTCAGAAGTTTGGACCTTAAGGGGATAAATTAATTCAGCATATGAACACACTGATATGTACATTGCTTGTATGGGAGAGCCAGAATGGAACAACTTTGCAGTTACTTTTTCATGAATGAAGCTACTCAGGGCTAAAACTGTATGGGGGTCACAGTATAGGCTTACTGCTGAAAAGCTACAGAAAGCAGATATAACAGAGACATTTATGGTGCGAGAATATTATTTAGTTATTGTCCGCATGCGTAGCAGGTTTCACGTGTGTGCACAATGTACTATGTTCTAATATTTGGAGCTGGTAATAAAGGTTTGCCAAAATAAGGATATGCAGTCAAATGGCAAAAATAGCCAAGTTGTGACTATGGATGAGTTGAAGAATATTTGGCTGATAACCCTCCCTTTTTGCAAATTTTCCTTCTTTATATTTTGCGAACCGTTTGTGTAGTTATGCTGTCAATCACAGAACATATATTGCAATGTATAGCTTAGAAATCGATGTAATACCGCAGAGATAACAGTATAGCGGAAAAATAAAAAAAATAACTAGTAAAATTAACTTGTTTTAAATCCCCATCATTAACCCCTTAAGGACCAAACTTCTGGAATAAAAGGAAATCATGACATGTCACACGTCATGTGTCCTTAAGGGGTTAAATCACCATCCCTCTGACTCATTGGGTGGGTCCCATTTTAAATCCCTATAATTAAACCAGCCTGTCAACTTTTATAAACAATATCTACCTTGTGTGGAGGTAAAAGCACAGGATTCTATACAGAATACTCTGGATGTAAACAATTGCTAGGAATATGTGACTGAAGATCACTGCACTTGTTTCTCTGCAATTCTAAGATGCCCAATTCTCGTTATGAATGTAACTGTACTGTGCGTAGTGCGCACTTAATTCAACCTGCAAATATAGTGAGGGAAGAGTCGTCACCCCCATGGGTTTTAACTGCACAGTAATTTCTATAGCACCAACATATTCTATAGCGCTGTACAAGTAAGGAATATAGACAAACAGTATACTTATACTGATGTCCTAAACCTCCAAAGAGCTGGTTATTGAGATTGGTTGCCCGTCCCTTTTTAACAGCATTGCATGACTATCCACAGCACGTTTTATTTCTTCGGATATTCGTCACACAAGAACCCACTTACGCAGCGGTAAATCTGATATGTACTACATTATTTAAGACTGGTATGGCTTACTGAGAGAATCTTGTAAGTACTTGGAAATGACACCGAAACAGAACCCTCTGCTGTTAAGCTTACCCGTTGCACCAAATGTAAGAGCGAAAATTTTACTAGCCACGGGCCAACGGAACATATTTTATACCAATACTCTTCAGTGAAATGTATTTTTTTTTTTTTTTTTTTTAGACAAAAGATCACAGAGGCATACAGAAACATAGAAACATAGAATGTGACGGCAGATAAGAACCATTCGGCCCATCTAGTCTGCCCAGTTTTCTAAATACTTTCATTAGTCCCTGGCCTTATCTTATAGTTAGGATAGCCTTATGCCTATCCCACGCATGCTTAAACTCCTTTACTGTGTTAACCTCTACCACTTCAGCTGGAAGGCTATTCCATGCATCCACTACCCTCTCAGTAAAGTAAAACTTCCTGATATTATTTTTAAACCTTTGTCCCTCTAATTTAAGACTATGTCCTCTTGTTGTGGTAGTATTCTAAAAAGCTTGTCCAGTTCACAGATGGTACACCTCAGCACTCCCAGCTGTTAATTTCGGAAGAAAAAGCATACAGCGTCATGAGAATTGTAGGTAGAACAGCGTCATTTACCATTATTTTTTCTAAATATGCTAAAAACAGTGAAACATTGCTTAGTGTATGCTCGATGAGGTCCATTTAAACTGGCTATCAGCCGACAGTGTTTGGTGTCATTATAGAGAGTCACATTGTTTAAAATATCAGTATTTTATATATTTGACCTTTTTTTTTTTTTTTTTAGATTTTATCGTTAATTGTAGTCATTGTAGTATAACATAATTATTATCCTCCTTCTGTCCACTTCTTTTTTTTGTTTTTTTTCTGCAATAGTGCAACAGTACACAATGTAACCCTGTAGTGGTAATTATTGCAGTTTATTAAAAACTGCAATAATTATCTGCCAGGGTTAACTCCACCTCTAGCGACTTTTGGTCACCCAAAACCCCATAGGATAGATTTATACAATGCTTTCCTATGGGGGAGGTCCTAAAGCAAACGCAGCGATCGCCACGCATGCACATTAAGAACTCCGGACTGACATCAGCGATGAAGGAGCAGAGGCGGAGTATCCCTTGGCGCTGGAATCAGGTAAGTGACAGGTTTTTTTTAACCTCTTCTGCACAACGGGGAGTGGGAGGAGGGCTGCACTATAGGCAGATTAAGTGCTTGGAATACAACTTTGTTTTCCTGGCACTATAGTTTCCCTTTCATTGTTAGTACAAAGCTAGTGGCAGCACAGTTTGCCATTGGTTGTATGACTAAGTGCTACAATCCCAAAACCATGTGCAGAACTTTATATGTAATGTTTACCATTCCTATAGAAAGTTATGACTGATCCAAGATTGTCTTTGGGCTTTCCAACCATTCTGGCGAAAGATAACCTTTTAAAATATACAGACACACACACACAAAAAAAAAAAAAAAAAAAGGAGGGGGATCCAGTTCAGCATCAGATTTAAATACCTACAACCAGATTTTAACCAGAGATATCTAGGGATTTCCAGTTATGCTGGTTGTCTCCTAGCAATTCAAGTCACAATCTTATTGTAAGTGCTAAGATAACTGCTGTCCAAGGTCGAACATTGTTTGTGTCAGTTGGAACCATGTGTCATTTTTACATAAAATATACAAGAACCCGCTGAACAGGTTTTAAATTCAACCGCATAAGATACAAGCAGTGTAACTCTTCCACCACCAGTACGATTTCCAGCAGTAGACCACTGTCTCCCTTGATGTGCTCAACCTTTCAAAGTGATAACAATGGCTCTCCCGATTAGCTTTCTTCTGCAGGTGGTAAGGCCTCACCATTAGTTTACAGTGGTGAGTGTGTGTGTGTAGGTTAACTACCAGGTAACCTAACCAAACCATAAATAGTCTCATCCCAAATCCCCCTGTATTTCTTTATATTTTGTGCTCTGCGTACCTCAAGCTCCTCCACAGACCCATTGTAGATTTCTGAGAGTGATAGTTCAGCTATCATACTTTTACGTTAGAGAGCTCAGCACTGGACAGCAACTCTTAGAAACACCTGCTACGCAGATGTCATAGCGGTTATAATGGTGTAGAAAAATACTGCAAATTGGAGTGGATGGATAGAAACGGTGTGCTTATGGAGCATTTAACAAAACCACAACATATAAAGGGATACTATGGGAACAGTGTGTTAAATTTAGAAAAAAAATTATCTACGGCTGTTAATAGCCTGGTAGAGCCTGCAAAGGCCTTGTGTGTGATTTATGTTCAATTAACAGAGCAAGAGATAAACACTTCTAAAATAAGACCTGAAACTAGTGTTTTATTTTTTTTTTTAAATTCTTTATTTATTACAAGGTGTCAATATCACAAGCAACAATAACAATATTTAACATAAACCCATGTGAGTACATCCAGGCATGTATATAGATATATAATTTGCGTAAAAGTACAGTAACAAGATATACACGGCAGGGTACATAGGAGTTGACGCTTGCACAACCGCCACGAATGACCACACTGGTTCAAGGTGCTCCACCTATATTTTTGAGAAATATAAAATAGAGAAAAAAGAAAGAAGGAGATAGATTCGACTGGTCCCATCGTATGATTCGTGTTAACCGGAACAACATGGTCACGGCTCATGTTGAGCCACGTTTTACGCAGGTATAACTCCCTATTCTGCCCCTTAGCCGAAGGTAGTCTAGGTGGAGATTTCGTCTAACCATGTTAATTCCCAAGCATTGGGAGCTCCCTGAAAACAGGGTGAATAATGTAGCGACAGATATTAAGGGATAGAGGAACCAGTCAAAGTCCAAGAGGGAAAAAGAATGATAGAGATAGGAAGTAACCTGAGAGACAATAAAATAGGGGAACAATCTAAGGATGAGTCTAGGTGGGGGGGGGGGGGGGGAAGTGGTATTGGGAGGAAATGGGGGAGGGGGGAGAGGGGACGTTAGGACCCTTCAAGTCAGTTAAATATCAGTACCCAAGATCCTTGTGATGCATCCTATTTTGACGATAAGAAGGTGCGTGACTTCCATGGAACCATGTACAGCTTGCATATCTCCCGGTGGGAACCTGAAAGTCCCGCCGCTGGAGATAAGCATGGAGTGGGGTAACAGGTGCGGACATTCTAGGAGAGGTGGGGGAATGGGGGGATGAGCCCTCCCCCCCACCCCTAATCGCCCACTCCACTATCTATCCATGGCGCCCAGACCCTTTCAAACTTTGAGAGCGTGCCTCTAACCTTAGCCGTCAATTTGTCCATAAGAAACGTATCCTTAACCTTTTGCAGGACAATATTAATTGGGGGAGTAACACTTTGTAGCCACATTTGCGCCAGGGCTCTTCTAGCAGCCAGATTTACTTTATGGATCAATAACTGTTCCGTCCTGGACCAGCCTTCCAGAGGTCTGGCCAGAAGGAAAACCCATGGGTCTAGTTTGATCTCTCTACCAAAGACATCTTTCAGTAACCCCGCTATTTGTTTCCAGAATTGCTGAACTGTCGGGCATTCCCACCACATATGTATATAACTTCCCTTATGGCCGCAACCTCTCCAGCATAAGTCCATGGACATTTTATGCATTTGACTGGGGTGGTGTACCACCTGAACATGGTCTTATAAGCTTGTTCCTGCATGGAGACACATATAGACGAGGTCGCAGCGGCTTCCCAGATGTCTTGCCAGTCTACTCCCTCCAGTTCCTCTCCTAGGTCAGCTTCCCATTGGGAAGTATAGGTGAGTGCCCCCCACTCCAATGTGGACGTACTAAGGTGTGCGTACATGGTAGCGATAAGGCCTTTCGGGAACTGCTCCCGAAGGCACATGTTTTCAAAGAACGTGGGCTTTGTCAACGCAGCGGTCCGAACTGCCGGTGTCTGGGCATAATCTCGGAGTTGTAGGTACCTGAAGAAGTCAGACGGGCGCAATGTGGCCTTAGCCTTCAGTTCCTCAAATTGAAGAATCGAACCGTCTTCGTACAAATGACAAAGACGTTGAATTCCAGCGTTCTCAATACCCCTGAAATCTCTGGCTTCCAATCCCGGGCTAAAGGCTGTATTCCTTAGATATGGGGCCAATGGAGAGGGTTGGGTGGTTAAACCGTACTTAAGTGACGCGGCATCCCAGAGTTTCATAGAGTTCGCTATGGCTGGGAAGACTCCAAATCCACCTGTTATGGTACTTTTTAGCAGTAAACCAAAATGTTTAAATGTCTATCTGTTCCTGTCCAAATCAATAAAATAAATTGCGTATATACGCTGAAGTAATTAAGTCTGACACACAAGGTTCAGGTTAAAATAACTTCGAGAAAATTTATTGGCAAGTGATTAAAAAGTGGACGCGCAGGTCCTTTTAAGAGACATTTTACGTCATCATTGATTATTAGAATATCAGTAAGTAAACATCATTAATTGGATTAATTGTCAAGTGTCGGGATTAGTGTCCACCTATCAATATTATTAATTGGCTCAAAAGACTAAGTGGTTAATCCCGTGTCCACCCACCAAGAGGTGGGATTGTTCTGGACACGGGTGGGGGACAAGGGGTCTTGAGCGTCATTTTACACGGTCGGTGATCTCAGGCCTCGTGGCCAGGTGCAAGGTCTCTTATGAATAGAACATTTCATTACTACTGTGTTCGCATGGCCTTCAAATTATACTATGTTGCAAATCTAAGGGAAAGTCAGCAATTCCTGTGTTAATCATGTCTTTACAGAAAATACAGTCTTTGTTCTATTGTATTAGATGTGCTGGGAAATTCTGTCATGTAAGGTGATTTTAAAATGAACAAGTTAGGTTATGAGGACAAAATGGAAGATTGAACAAGTCAGGTTAGGAGGACAAAATGGAGGATTGTCACAGTATAAAGTTAAAATGGAGTTAGTGCAATAATTGAATACAAGTACAATAAGGTTTTTTAAATAATCCCACATCAGTCCCCCCTATGAAATGTTAGATTCTAAGAGATAAAACTTTATTAAGTTAGTACCAGGAAGACGTGTTAACCCAAAGGCACAGAAACCCCGTGGCCGCTAGCTAGGTGTTAATGCAAAGTGCAAGGCTGTCCCTAGATCTGACCCTAATAGGCTAACTCATCCGTCAGTATGGCTCTCGAACACTTCACACCCACGGGTATCCCATGGCAGCTAACCCACCACTTCTCCACACGGGGTCTTTACCATTCACTGACAGATGCTGTCCCTGGGCTAGTCCCTTCCTAGAATTCCTGCACTTTATCAACAAAAGGGATTGTTTGCAGCGGCAGACAGGGTGAGTTGATGTCTTGGAAATCTTGGTCATCAACTTCAAGATGGGTGAAAGTGGGTGCCGCTTGGTCAACAGTCTTCAGGAGGGATTTTCTCAGACATGGGAGGATACAACAAAAGAGAAGAGCAAAGAGAAAAAGAAAAATTAGTATAGCCATACCAATATGCATTAAAGCCTTTTGCCATCCTGTCATCCAACCAAACCATCTTTCCCAGGGATCTTGTATCCCAGAATTCCTTTTCAACTCTATAGACAGGTCATTTAATTTTTCTATGGCTAATGTAACTTTACCATTAGGGCCTGTGTTTTCTGGGATATAGGTACAACATGTCAAGGTGTCGGGCAAAATTTTACAAACCCCTCCTTTTTCGGCTAAGATCATATCTAGGGCCATTCTATTCTGGAAAGCCATTTGGGATGTGGCCTGCAATTGTTCGGCCAATCCCTGGAGGGCGTCTCTGGTATAATTAACAAAACGCTGTTGATTATAATAAATGTAATTTATCCAATTTAAATTCTTGTTTGTGGTAACTATGGCAAAAAGTGATTCAAATCCCGCAGCAACTTCATCTCTCGCTTTAAATTCATTGGGCACCCCCCTAGGCACCCCAATGGCATCAATATAAACATGAGGATCAAAACTTCCTTTCACTGGGGCGTCACGCTTAACCTTAGTGTGCCTGGACTCATGGGTGACGAGGTGTGTGTCAGAGATGATATGTATAGGCATAATAGCTTTAGCCAAAGTACACTCCCCCCACCATTCCTTGTCCATTCTGGATCTTAGCTGTAAATCCCCACACAACCAGTAGATATCCCCTAATGACCTGGTGTGAAACTGCAACAAGTTCATAGAGACACTCCTGTAGGTAGCACAATACCCCTTAGAGAAGTTACCCAAGAATTTACCAATTCCATCATAATTAGCATAACAAGTGTAATTACCTTTATACACGGTAATACCATCTGGGGGTTTGACATCCTTGGTTAGGAGAGGATACTCCTTTGTCCATGCAATACATATGGACCTGTTAAAATCATAGTGATAGGCAAAAAGGCTTAAAACACATTCCTCTATATCTACTGGCAGGATTAGAGGTACAGTACCCAGGTGAGGCCGGGCACCACCACACACATAGCATGCAGTCTTATTATGCTTATTAGCATTATATTTCATCCATTCTAACCATAAATTTACATCATTAAAACCTGTTTCAGCGGCCATGGTATCTTCAAAGGTGGGGTTAGCAATGGCCATCATGTCTTGAAAGGTCTGGATGTGAGGTTTTAATGGGTTAGGGACCATATGGGTGGCCCCTTGCCACTCAGAAGAGTTGCACATATCTTTTAAGAAGAAATGCCCTAATTTACGGTAGGAACCCTTTTTCCAATACATTCCCATCACATACTGGTCTGCATCCGTTGGGCTTGGATGCTCAATGTTAAGGATTAATTTCATTGGTGTACCCCCCCCAGGCTTTCTCAAAGTCATTCTCTGGAGAAGGGATCTACCTTGATCATCCACTTTAGATAGGGCACTTTTTGGTTTGTAACCCCAGGCAGGCCCGGCATTCCATCCCGCCGCCCCCCAGTGATTACAATTGTGCCCCCATTGTTTGTCAACTACACAAACATATGGATCTTTTGAATGAGGGATATCTCTGTAAATACTCTGGATTTGTGATGTGGGGAACGGGCATTCTACAATATCACAATAGTCAAAGGTGTAAGTAGCCACATGGGTGCATGATGAATTGTACCAGAAGGTATACCCACTAATATCTTTGGTGATGGCTACTTGTTGGGCCTTTATAAGGCTAATTAAGAAGAAGGTGTACCAGAGGTACATGCTTGTGCGGTATCTGCTTCCTCAGGGGCTGGAGATTTCTTGCAGTGGGAAGCGTGGATCCAATTTGGCCTACCGGCCAGTTTGACGGAGGTTGCGGTAATCAGGAGAACTTGGAATGGACCGTCAAATCTTGGTTCCAGGGTATTTTTCCGCACAAACTTCTTGACCAGAACCCAATCTCCGGGAAGCAGGTTATGGGTACCTGTATCCAATTCGGGATCTGGAATTGAAGAGAAAACTTGGGCATGTATTTTGTTCAAGGCACTTGCAAGTTCAGTTACATAATCTACTAAAACATCTGATTGGAGTTGTAACTGCTGCGGATAATAACAACCTAGTCTGGGTGCTGTCCCAAATAGAATCTCATATGGGGACAGTGAATGCTTCCCTCTAGGTGTGTGCCTAACACTAAATAAAGCTATTGACAGGCTTTCTGGCCAGGGCATCTTTGTTTCTTGTGACATTTTTAACATTCTGGCCTTTAGAGTGCCATTCATGCGCTCTACTTTACCACTACTTTGTGGGTGGTAAGGGGTGTGGAAGGCTAAGGTCACCCCTAGAGCAGTCCAAATTTCTTTAGTCACTGTTGCTGTAAAGGCTGGGCCTTGATCACTTTCAATGACTTCTGGGAGTCCGAACCTACATACTATCTCTGTAAGTAGGCGTCTTGCGGTTGTTTTCGCAGTGATATTGGCCACTGGGTAGGCCTCTGGCCATCCTGAGAACATGTCCACTATGACTAGTGCATATTCATGGGGCCCACTCTTGGGCATCTGGATGTGGTCAATTTGAATTCGCTGGAAGGGGTACATGGGCTTTGCCAGGTGTTTTGCAGGCACCTTGATTGGTCTTCCTGGATTGCATTTTGCACAAATGACACAGGCCTTACAGAAGCTGCTGATCAATGTTGTGATTCCGGGTGCTTCATAATACTTCTGTATGAGGGCGGCCATTAATTCCTTTGACAAGTGTGCAGGCCCATGTGCCCATTGGACAACTGCTGGATATAAATTTTTAGGGAGACAGAATTTGAAGTTGTTGTAATATACTCCGTCCTTTTGGACAGCTCCTTTCTTTTTCCATTTCTGGATTTCTTCAGGAGTGACTGCAGCTTGCTGTTCTCGCAAAATTCGCAAATCAGTAGGAAGAGTTTGCAGAGCAAAAATAGGGACTTCTTCTTCTTCTTCTTGTCCGGACACGTCTTCATCCACTTCCTGCAAATCCCTGGCTGCTAGCTTAGCAGCCTGATCAGCCAAATGGTTGCCCATTGCTTCATCTGTATCCAACTTCCCATGGGCCTTTACCTTCAAGACGGCCACTTCTTTAGGGAGTAGGAGGGCATCCATTAGCTCCTTGATTGCAGTACTATGCTTGACTGGCGTACCGGCGGTGGTAAGAAATCCTCTTGTCTTCCAGATTAGGCCGAAGTCATGTGCCACGCCTAGAGCATATCTTGAATCTGTATAGATATTGGCACGTTTTCCTTCGGAAATTTTGCATGCTGAAGTCAGAGCCTGTAATTCAGCTTCTTGCGCAGACATTGCTGGTGGTAAGGATGATGATTTGATAACTTCATCTGTTGTGGTTACGGCATATCCTGTATGGTATCTTCCTTCTTCATCAGCATATCTTGAACCGTCCACAAACAGGGTAAAATCCGGATCTGGTAATGGATTCTCGTGCACGGTTGGTAGGTGCACTGTCTCCATTTTCATCTGTTCAAAACAGTCATGAGGTGTTTCGGGGTCATAATCATTCACTATGACCAGATCTTGAAATTCTTTTTCTAGGAAGTGGCGTGGCCATGCTTCCAGAAGGTCAGTTGTTGGGTATTTGACAATACCATTTTCCTGTAGCTGTTCTTCATCCATGGTGGCCCATAACTTTGCCATGGGCCCAAGATCATTCCATGACTTTGTCTTCAATTTGGTAACAGGAATATGTGGGATAGCAGTATCCCAATGGCGGTAGAGGTAGTTAAGTTGTTGAGGTAGTTGGACCAAGACCATGCTATTGCCTTCAGAGTCACAATAGAAATCTTGAGCAGTGAGCTTAACATCAGTCCAATGGTAGAGCTCATCTTCATAGCAAGGCTCGGGAGTAATGTCTGGTTTGTACCACATGGTACAGAAGGCGTGATCTGGGCCTTCACAGAGAGGCTTTTCACCTTCATAAAATGTCAAATGTGGATGCATGACTTTCTTGATACATCCACAAAGCAGGTAAATGTAGGTTTCATCTGTGATAAATCCATAATAGATACCCCCCTCAGGGAGTGGAAGAAGAGTGGATGGGTTAAGAACTTGACATCTTTGGATGGAAATGTTGTCAGGTAGAAGAAGATGGCACTGGAGGCGTAGGTGTCTGGCTGGAGACACGTGCTTGAGCTGGACTTGGTTGATGATGGCAGAAATGTCATGAGGGGCCAAAACAACCAGGGGGTGGCCAAGGACCAGGTCTGAGGTTCTTTCTATGAGCTCTCTTGCAGCAAAAACAGCCCTGAGACAGGAAGGAGTCCCTCTGGCCACAATGTCCAGTTGACATGAGAAATATCCAATAGGCCTCTGGCGGCCTCTTAAGTCATTAGTTTGGGTGAGAACTCCTGTTGCGTGGCCTTGTCTTTCAGAGACAAATAATTTGAAAGGTTTGGAGTAATCAGGTAGGCCCAAGGCAGGAGCAGAAGCAATGGCACGTTTGAGAGCATTGAAATTGTCCAGAGCTTCATTAGTTAAACAGAAAGGGTCAGACTTAAGTGCGTCATAGAGGGGTTGCATGAGCAGGGAGGCTTCTGGGATCCATGCTCTGCAGTAGGAAATGAGGCCTAGGAAGGCATGGAGAGATTTTGAAGTTCTTGGAGTTGGAATATCCAGTACGGCTCTTACCCGGTCCCGGGTAAGATGTCTGGTACCTTGAGATAGGCAATGTCCAAGGAAAATTACTGAGGGTTGGCAGAACTGTAGCTTGATGAGTGAAGCTTTGCATCCTTGTTCTGCCAAATAACAAAGCAGGCTAATTGAGCACTTTTCAGTAGTGGGTATATCATCTCCACAGAGCAGCAAATCATCCACATACTGAAGCAGAACAACTTCTGGGTGCTCGGCTTGCCATGGGTCAAGGATGGTGGCCATGGCCTTTGCAAATTGACTTGGTGAATTTTGTGCCCCTTGGGGCATGACAGTCCAGGTATACTGTTGCATCTCATGGGTGAAAGCAAACAGGTATTGGCAGGATGGGTCCAGTGGAACACTGAAAAAGGCATTTGCTAGGTCAATGACTGTGAAAAATTTTGCAGATGGTGGGACTCCAGAGAGCAGAGTATGGGGATTTGGTACAAGAGGGGTGTCCAGGACGGTAGCTTCATTAACAGCACGGAGATCCTGAACCATCCTGTACTTCTCTGGCTCACCTTTTGGAGTTTTCTTTTTCACAGGGAATAATGGGGTGTTGCATTCAGATTTGCATTTCACTAGGGCACCCTTCTCCAAGAGTGCCTTGATGTGGGTAGAAATGGCAGCAGCCTGTGCTGGTTTTAATGGATATTGTGGTTTTCTTGGTAATTTAGCCCCTGGAATAAGCTTTACCACCACAGGGGGAACATTTAGGTGACCTATGTCCTCTGGGCCTGAGGACCATAACTTGGCGGGCACCTGTGTTTTTAATGCCTCTGGGAAATTGGACCTTAATTCTGCTGCTTTCTCACGGGGCTTTTCTAAATGCAGCATTAGAGGCAAGGAGCACAAGGCTGAGGTGTCTGATTCAGATAGAGGTGTGGACATTTCTACCTGCCCATCCGGGGTGAAGGTAATGGATGCTTGCAGGCGTGAGAGAACATCAGCACCTAACAGGTTAATTGGGCATGTGGAGGATACCACAAAGCGAGCTAGCAGGCTGGAGCCAACTCGGAGTGGAGTTGTTAAAGGGCTATGTCTTGGCTGGCCATCCACTCCGACACAAGAGACATCAATATTTGACAGAAAGGATGGATCTGGCAGGTCTTGTTCACGGAGAACACTACGGGCTGCACCTGTGTCAACTAGAAAGGTGGTAGGGTGGCCTTCAATGGGCAAAGTCACTGTGGCAAGTGGCCCCCCTTTATCCCCTGTAGACACTGCCATTACAGGGGTTACAGACACAGGCTTGCCAATTTCCTAATCATCGGGTTCCTCAATTATCGGAACCTCTTTTTCGGCCTTAGGGGCCGGGGCAGGCCTGGATGGCTTTCTTGGCTCTCTCTTGGGTTCTGGACAGTCACTTTTAAAATGTCCCTTGGCTTTACAATTAAAGCAGAAACCATCCTCTGGTCTGGTGCCCCTGGGGACAGGGGTACTGCGTGATACCATAAGAGGGGCAGAGCTTGGCCTTCTGGGGGTCTGGGCAGATTCTAAGCCCCTAGCAACTAAAAGTAGGGTATCCAGGGGAACAACCTTATATTCAGGGCGTGCAGCAATGATTCCCTTGCGTATAGAGTCTTTAACACCTTGGACAAACGCACCTGACAGCATTTGTGAATGAATCTTGTCAGTAAGATCAAACCCCAAATCTGTAAACATTTGATACAGTCTTGCATGAAACCTTTCCACTGATTCTCCTTTATCTTGAATAACATCAGTAAGGCCAGCAGCCTGATCTGCAAGTTTGTCCTTAGCCCATTCTCTTAATTGGGCGCAAAAAGTTACTCCGGAGGGGTAATCAACATCACTGCTGAGCAAATCTGTACTTAGGTGTCGGGCCATGCTTGGCCAATATGCATCTCCTGCTTTAATAGCACAAATGCTCAGTAGATCACGCCATGCGGCGGAATAAGTCTTTTGAATTTGAACTATCCCTCGGTAGAAGGGCATAGGCTGTTTTTCTGGGTCAGGGAGTGATTTCATTAGAGCACTAGCTTGAGTGGGATTGAAAGCAACATATTTAGGAGGGGCCCGTTCTCCCCGACCCTTGTGGCCAAAGGGGTCATCGATAGAACGATGAGTTGGGGCTCCCGCGGCAAGCTCCGATGAGACATGGGACACCCTGTCCATCTCGTCATCATCGAATTCTATGATATTGGCTCTTTTGCGCGGTGCAGGGCCCGCATGAGGTGAAAGGATCGGTGGTTGGGAATGAGCCCCAGATGCAGGGGTGGCTAACGAGTCATAACCTGGAGACAGGTAGTCACCGGGGATTACCGGCATCAGGGCTGAACTGGGGGCCGCCATATTGGAGGCGGGGAAAGGAGTTGCATTAGGATTAAGGGAAGAAGTGGCGGCCATGTTTGATATGGGCACTTCCGGGACGGACTGAGCCGGACTGGGCATGACCGGAACCTGGGGAGTGGCTTGGGGAAAGGGAGGGTAACCGGGGTAGGGCAGGGCCATGGGATATGGGAAGGGGTAGGGCCAGGCAGGGGAGGGCAAAAGAGTAGGGTGGGCAGGTACGGTTAAGGAGGTAGGATATTGGACTGGGGCGGAGCTGGTTATGGGAGAAGACAGGACGGGATTAGTGGGGATGGATGCAGAAAGAGGAGTAGCAGCAAGGGAGGGAGGGGTAGTTAGTTGGGCGGGTGCTGATGGAAGGGGATTAACCATGGAGAGGGATTGCAGGGAGGAGGTGGCAGATGAGATGTTAGGATTAGGCATGGAAGGGAGCGTGGGGATGGCTGGGGATGATGGGACTGTTAGAGAAGGGGAAGGGGTAAAGAAAGATCCATCAGAATTCAGGACCGGGCAGACAGGGGAGGTGGTGAGATGGGATTCGGGAGGATTGGGAGTGGGGAACATAGTCAGCTGGCTATCACCTATGGCTGACTGAACCTTGGGGATAGACATCCCCTGGGCGCCATTTTGGGGCGCTGGCTGAGGGAAGACCCCAGCAACACAATTTTTATGATACACAAACAATTTCACACCCTTGTGATTTATCTCTTCCTCAACCCAACCTTCTAACTGAATAGCCTTCGCTACTCTGTACCATGCTTCAGCAGTCTTTAATAAATCATTATCTGTAAGCTTGCCTTTCATTTCTGCTAGTAACTTGCGCCAACTTTCTGGTTGCAATCTTCCACATGTCGGTACAGCAATTTTACATACTTTTGCAATCTTTTCAACACCTTTAACCATCTCTTCACCCTCTCTGTTCTCTACTAAATCACATGCTAACCAGCCCTTACTGGGCTTATCTAAATCCTGTCCCATAGTCCCTTTACCCCTATACCAGCGTCCTAGATATAGAGAGAGAGAAGGAAAATTGAACAGGAACGTCTACAATGCTCGACTGCCACCTGAGAATCGTGGGACTTTCTCAGGTGCGTCTTCCCAAAACGTAGACTAGTCACTGAATCCGCCTACCCGGAGTGGTAGACACGGATTGGAGCGAGGTGAGGAGTGTGTGACCAATCACTTCTCTTTTAAGAGGAATGGGAGTGGATAGTATAATAATATAGAAAGTGTAGAAAAAGATGAAAGGCAAGGAAAAATCCTTAGAGACAGACACAGGAGTACATGAGACTCCTCATTAAACAACCAAGACAACAATACAGTTGAAATACAGTGCATGCATCACAGTTCAAATAAAATCAACAGTAATTCCTTTCCTTTACTCGTGTGCTTACTCCAAAGTCACCTCCCTCAATCCCGTAGTATCTTACTACCAACGGCCAAGGATAACAGCTAACACCGGTCCGAAATCCATATGCCTCCCTCGTCACAGCAGCCCACTAATGGTGTCTGCGCTACCCTCACCCTTGTAGTGCCCCTATAAAAACCCACTTTATAAGTCCCACTACTCCGTGGTGATGAAGACAGCAATGCCTGCCCGAATTCACACACCACAAAATAAAAATTGGAATAGCTCCAGCTCAGCGCTCAAAGCTGGAGGGTACCACCACTCTGCAAGCAGAGTAACGTGCACAGAGAAGCTAGCAAGGCTATCAAAGTGACACAAGAAGGATCCCCAGGAAACTATGAGTCTACACAATCTCCACAGATCCAACACACCTCTTTTTCCCTACAGCCCCAGCCACGAGGCTCCTAAAAGAGTTAAACAGGAAAAGATGACCCCCAGGAACACATCCACAGGTCAACCCCCCTTTTTCCCTACAACCACAGCACCGTGGTTCCTAAAAGGGGTAAAACAGGCAACAGAAGACCCAGGCAAATCCCCTCAGGTCCACCCCCCTTTATCCCAAAAGAGGTAAAATACAAACAGACAAAACAGAAGACCCAGGCAAATCCCCTCAGGTCCACCCCCCTTTATCCCAAAAAGAGGTAAAATACAAACAGATAAACAGACAAAACAGAAGACCCAGGCAAATCCCCTCAGGTCCACCCCCCTTTATCCCAAAAAGGGGAAAACAAGCAAGACAGAACCCCAGGCAAATCCCCTGCAGGTCCACCCCCCCTTTATCTCAAAATGGGGAAACAGGCAAACAATTCAAACACAATTCAAACACACCCAGGCAACAGATAGACTAAAATGCAGGTAAACAAATGAGTAACGAGACACCGGGCAAGATATTACCTGTCTTTGATGTCCTCCCGGGAAGCAGTCACAGACACGTGGACGGGTCAATCAAAGGGGCCGGAACGTACCGGTGGCTCTGCAGAAGTCTCTACCGTGTATCTGGAGGTGATCAATCTCCCTTCCTTCCCCCATGATTCCTCTGTCCACCCTTGTCTTCCTTAGGACGGCTCACCGGCCGGACATAGCCCGATGCCCCACGTTGGGCGCCAAGTTGTTATGGTACTTTTTAGCAGTAAACCAAAATGTTTAAATGTCTATCTGTTCCTGTCCAAATCAATAAAATAAATTGCGTATATACGCTGAAGTAATTAAGTCTGACACACAAGGTTCAGGTTAAAATAACTTCGAGAAAATTTATTGGCAAGTGATTAAAAAGTGGACGCGCAGGTCCTTTTAAGAGACATTTTACGTCATCATTGATTATTAGAATATCAGTAAGTAAACATCATTAATTGGATTAATTGTCAAGTGTCGGGATTAGTGTCCACCTATCAATATTATTAATTGGCTCAAAAGACTAAGTGGTTAATCCCGTGTCCACCCACCAAGAGGTGGGATTGTTCTGGACACGGGGTCTTGAGCGTCATTTTACACGGTCGGTGATCTCAGGCCTCGTGGCCAGGTGCAAGGTCTCTTATGAATAGAACATTTCATTACTACTGTGTTCGCATGGCCTTCAAATTATACTATGTTGCAAATCTAAGGGAAAGTCAGCAATTCCTGTGTTAATCATGTCTTTACAGAAAATACAGTCTTTGTTCTATTGTATTAGATGTGCTGGGAAATTCTGTCATGTAAGGTGATTTTAAAATGAACAAGTTAGGTTATGAGGACAAAATGGAAGATTGAACAAGTCAGGTTAGGAGGACAAAATGGAGGATTGTCACAGTATAAAGTTAAAATGGAGTTAGTGCAATAATTGAATACAAGTACAATAAGGTTTTTTAAATAATCCCACATCACACCCACCTCCTCTCATCCAGGGGAGAGTGCCACAGCGCTATTTGCGTGAGCTGGGCTGCCAAGTAATAAAAGTACAAATTCGGTAAGCCCAGACCACCTTTTGATTTTGCTCTGTACAGGATATTTCGAGATATCCTATGTTTCTTGTTTTGCCAAATAAACTTCCCTATGGCCTGCTGGAGCGCACCCAAGTCAGATTTAGTCAGCCTGACCGGCAGAGCCTGAAACAGAAATAGGATCCGAGGGAGCACGTTCATTTTCACCGTGTGGATCCTGCCGATCCACGAGATTGGTTTATCTTGCCATCTCTCCATATCCGTAATCAAAGTGCGGATCAGGGGTACATAATTTTGTTGGTGAAGGTGGTTTGGGCATGCTGTCAGCCGGACCCCTAGGTATTTGATATAGTCTCTGGCCACATGAATCTTATAGGTTTCCCTTATGTGGGCTATGTCCGAGTCTATCATATTGAGAGGGAGTGCGCTCGATTTGGAGAGGTTAACCTTATAACCGGCCAGCCCGCTATAGGAGTCTAATATGGTCATCAATGCTTCCATCGATGCCCCTGGGTCTGTTAGGGTCAGCAAAACGTCGTCGGCGAAGCCGGAGACTACATATCGCTGAGCTCCGATCTGGATTCCCCGAACTTCTTGCGTATCCCGTACTTTTTGCAATAGGGGCTCCAATGATAGAGCGAACAACAGAGGGGATAATGGGCATCCCTGCCTCGTTCCGTTGCCCAAACTAAAGGGTGTTATTTTTGATCCCGCTATCCGGACCCGTGCCTGTACATCGGTGTACATTGCTCTAATTGCGGACAGAAAAGTATCCGGGAGGCCAAAATGTCGGAGGACCTCGAACAGATAGGGCCATTTGACTCTGTCAAAGGCCTTTTCTGCGTCCAATGATAAGAGTAGCGTCGGGATCCCCCTATCTATCTGTCTCCATATGAGATCGATATTACGTCTAGTATTTTCGAACAACTGTCTACCAGGAATAAATCCCACCTGATCAGGATGGATCAAACGCGTGAGGAAAGGGTTCAATCGGGTAGCCAGAATCTTTCCAGCAATTTGGAGTCGTGGTTAATTAACGAGATCGGGCGAAAGTTTTCCGGGACCGAATCGTCTTTGCCAGGTTTAGGTAATAGTACCATGTCGGCCAGAGACATATCCCTGTCCGGAACGCCACCCTCCATGAGATCATTGAATAAAGTTTCTAATTGGGGCGTGATTTCTTCGCGGAAGGTTTTGTAGTAACTGCCCTCAAAGCCATCCGGGCCCGGTGCTTTGTTACCTTTCAACGAGGTGATTGCAGCGTCAATCTCCTCAGCCGTGATTCGTGCTCCTAGAGCAGCGGAATCCCCCCCTCTCAATCGCGGCAGAGTCAGATGAGATAGAAAATTTCTAGTATCCTCAGTTTCGCGTTGACGGGTCTCGTCATCGCATTTCGAGTGGTTGTATAAGTTGGAAAAGTAGTCCGTGAATACCCTAGCTACGTCGGTGGGATCTGTGCAGTTCCTACCAGCACTATCTTTAATCCTTGTTATATGCGAGTGGCCTTGCCTCGGGCGGAGAGTTTGAGCTAACAGTGTATCCATTTTATTGGATTTTTCATAATAGGTCCGTTTAGACCATGTTATAGCTCTAGCCGTGTCATCGAGGAGCGCCTCGCGAACCGACGCCCGCAGATCCCGGACGCCCGCTAATGTTGCGGGCGTCGAGGCAGCTTTATGTTTTTCCTCTGCTTTTCCCAATGCTGTTAGAAGAGATAACAACAATTGCGATTTGCGTTTCTTCTTCAACGAGGCTTCGCGTATCAAGATACCTCGAATAACCGCTTTATGGGCTGCCCATACCGTGGCCGGGCGGAGATCCGACTCCGTTTCCCTAGCAAAATAATCAGTCATTTCCCTCCTGACCACGTCCACCACTGTCGGATCTTGTAACAAAGAAGTATTTAACTTCCAGGTCCATGGGGATGCCACGCATAAATTATCCAAGGTCAGCGTGACCTCGGCATGATCGGACCAGGTGATAGAGCCTACCGTTGTATCCGTTACCTTTGAAGCTGAGTGAGAGTTTACTAGGAACATATCGATTCTGGAGTAGGTATCATGGGGTGCTGAATAGAAGGTGTAGTCGCGTTCAGCTGGATGGTGCGCCCTCCAGATGTCCAAGAGGCCCGTTCGGAGGATGAAGGATCGGAGAATTTTATCTTGTTCCCCTCTCCCATGTGACCGCGGGAGGTCGCCGCCCCGGCTCCGGTCAACGGCCGGACACGGAGCGGCATTGAGATCGCCTCCCACAACCACCATACCGTGCGGTAAATCACGTACCATCTGGGTCATTGTATCCCAGAATTCAGTAGAGGGGTCGTTGGGGGCGTAGATATTTAGAAAGTGAATCGCATGGGAGTATAAGGTCCCTGACACTAGAATAAAGCGGCCCGCTGGGTCTGCCACCGTTTTCCCCATTTTAAAGGGGCATCTACGGTGTATAAGCACCACTACCCCATTTCGTTTGTTCAAAGCCCTCGCTTCATGTACGGTGCTAAATACGTGATCCTTTAGAGCGAATCTTGCCGGTGTTGGTATATGTGTCTCCTGCAGGAACGCAATGTCAGGGTTCAAACGTTTGAGATCTCTGAACAGAAGGCGTCGCTTGCTCGGAGCGTTGAGGCCTTTGACATTTAAAGATAGTAATTTTAACGGCATCCTAACAGGTAAATGCCCACGCTCATTCTATGCACCAGGCCCACCCGGGGCTGACATGTACGTTGCAATGAGATGATTAAATGTATAGAGTAGTGGCCCGGTCCCCTCCCACTATAGCCGTATAGTGTGTAGCATCTATGGGTACCCACGTTCCCTTTCAGAGGACTTGGGAAAAGGATGAGGGGAAGGGAGGAGGGGGGAGGGGAGAGTACAGGAACAGAGAAGGAGAAAAATAGTGAAAGAAAGAACAACTGTGAAAACTTTCGCCTGGGCTTACCTATAGCCAGGGTAACATGGGGTATATGTTGAGGCGACCCCAGAGCATAGATCATGCCCCAGAGTAGCCCAAACATAGACCAACTGCAATAAGCACCCTAAGGTGCCCGATTAGACCATTATGAGGACAAACATATATCCAAACTATTGAAGCGAGCACTCGGAGGGGAGGGATTGGCAGGGAGAGTGAATATTTCCATGAGGCAGGTCCCTCCCTCCAGAAAACGGGAGCCGAAGTCTGGGAACCCCAGGGGGCGGGAACGGTCTGCAGACTCCCTATACCCTTATAGCATAGGACTTATTTGGAGGGGCTCTGGGGTGACCAAAAACAGTAGAACAGTGGGGACTGTATAAATCAGAGTGTATACGGGCCTGGTTTATTTCTCCGTGCCCGCGAGAAGATACTGGCTTTGATTACATTATATCCTATTAGACTCACAGGCATATCGTCAGTGTATCGGATGGAGAAGGATCGAGGCAAAGGCCTCACCCGCTCCACCAATCCAGCTGAGGAGAGATAAGAGGAGAGAAAAAATAAATAAATAAATAAATAAATAAAAGTAAAAATGTCACATGACAAAGTATAGTTCGCATAAATCCCACATATCACATCTACTGTATCCCACTCCGGTTAGGTCCTACCAGAGCAATAATATGGCCGAAGCTTTATACCCCCCGCCCTTAATGCTATCATTCCCAGGTATGCTTTTCGTTACGGTGGGGAAAGTTAAACATATCATAAGGTAAGGTACAAGAAAGGCCCCAAGCAAGTTACCAGGAACACTGCCCGCCGCCCGCCACATGAGAAATAAACACATTGTCACAAAAAGAAAAAATAACGGGTACCGGATCACGGCCTTAAGTCTTGTTGAGTCCGTAAGGGGGAGAACAACGGGTCTCCCCGGCCCCTGGGATTCAATAGATAGTACACCATGTGTGCAAGCCCAGGATGTGAGAGGGACCGGGGCGAGGACAAAGTTAGAGGGAGGGAGAGAACAGGGCAAAAAACGCTCAACCCTAACCCACCCCAGAAAGAAAAACCCACCCGCGGATGGGAGTGGGGCCGACCCGTGAGAGCCCTTACCCTAGGATTCTAAATCCCGGGCCGAAAAACTGAAGGAGGGGAACCGATGCCACCCTCCCAAACAACAGTGACCCTCCCGGATGATCTCACCGTTTGGATCCCCAGACTTCGGACCTCATACCGCCAGTGGAGAGCCGACCTCACTCGCCCGCCGATAACCACTCGCGTGGGAGAGCTGCCAGGACCTCCGTCGACGCCATCGGAACCGCAAAGCCGACAGGAACTTGGATCCCTAAGGCAACCAGAAAAGCAGCCGGGTCGCCTTCAGGGGTGAGAGCTTTGGTACGGCCGTCTTTGAATGCAAGTAGACGGAAGGGGTGTCCCCAGGCGTACCGAATGGAGTGCTTCTGTAGGAGTTCAGTTAGCGGGCGCCATTCCCGTCGACGCTGCAGAGTTGAGGGGGTAAGATCCTGATATAGGGCTATTTCCACCCCATCGTGTATGATCGAGCGATCCCTACCGCACCTCATCACCGCCTCTTTAGTTTGGAACGAGAGGAATTTAACAATGACATCCCGAGGCCGTCGGTCATCAGCCCTCTTAGCCCGGAGGGCTCTGTGTGCCCGTTCAATGTGCCACAGGTGATCCGGTATGTTGGGGAGAAGCGGGCGGAAAATAGCCAAGACAGTTTCGGCGAGGGAACCTTCCCCTTCCCGCTCCGGTAGGCCGCGGAGGCGAACATTATTGCGTCGCGATCTATTTCCCAAGTCCTCAATAGCTGATGTGGCCGTGAGTAGTTGGGTAGTCAGACTGTTAATTCGTGCTGCCGCTGTGTTGTGGGCGACTACAGTGGTTTCCACCCGTTGCTCCAATGCCGCCGTCCGAACACCCAAGGCCTGGATCTCTGCCTTAACCTCGGCAGTGTTACGGGCCATCTCGGTTGCTAGGTAAGTTCGCACTTCAGCCAGTTTTGTGAGGATTTGGCTGGCATCAGTTTCTGCGCCCCCCATGGCCACGCTACTACCCGGGCTCGAAGGAGATCGAGGTGTACCTTGGCCTTCCCGTCCGCCATCTTGGGAGCTCAGACGCATGGCTCGAGAGGCTGCAAACATCTCAGAGACGGTAGTGGTCGATTCGGTCCCCTTTTTTGTCTGTTTCCTCAGAGCTTTTCTATCCATTTTGCTTCCCCCGCAGGAAAATATAATTTTTCTGTTTGTCAGTGCACTTGTAAGCCGTTGGCACCGTGGTTACAGCGGAGCTCTAGCCGAACACGTCCAGCTCGTCCGGCTGCAAACCACGCCCCCGAAACTAGTGTTTTAAGGAGGTTGTGGAGCTAAAGCAGCATAAACAGAAAAAGGTATTTTAACTCAGCCACAACATTAAAGGACCACTCTAGGCACCCAGACCACTTCAGCTTAATGAGGTGGTCTGGGTGCCAGGTCCTTCTAGGGTTAACCCATTTTTTCATAGACATAGCAGTTTCAGAGACACTGCTATGTTTATGAATGGGTTAAGCCTTCCCCCTATGTCCTCTAGTGGCTGTCTCATTGACAGCCGCTAGAGGCGCTTGCGTGCTTCTCACTGTGATTTTCACAGTGAGACCACGCCAGCGTCCATAGGAAAGCATTGAGAATGCTTTCCTATGTGACCGGCTGAATGCGCGCGCAGCTCTTGCCGCGCGTGCGCATTCAGCCGACGGGGAGAAGAGGAGGCGGATCGGAGGAGGAGAGCAGGAGGAGATCTCTCCGCCCAGCGCTGGAAAAAGGTAAGTTTTTACCCCTTTCCAGAGCCGGGCGGGAGTGGGTCCCTGAGGGTGGGGGCACCCTCAGGGCACTCTAGTGCCAGGAAAACGAGTATGTTTTCCTGGCACTATTGTGGTCCTTTAAAACCACTGACAGGTGAAATGAATAACATTAATTATATTGTTAAAGTGGCCCATGGCATGGGGTGGGATATATTAGGCAGCACGTGAACAGTCAGTTCTTGAATTTCATGTGTTGGAAGCAGGAAAAGTGGGCAAGCAAAAAGATCTGAGTGACTTTTACAAGAGACAAATAGCAATGGTTAGATGACTGAGTCAAAGCATTTCCAAAAGGGCAAGTTTTGTAGGGTGTTTCTGGTTTCTAGTACCTACCAAAAGTGGTTCAAGTAAGGACAACCAGTGAACTAGTGCCAGGGTCGGGAGCACCCAAGACTCATTGATGCACATGGGGAGCAAAGGCTAGCCCGTCTGCTGCGAGAACACAGAAACCTACTGTAGCTGAAAAACTTTGTTAGCTGCGATAGAAAGATGTCAGAACACACAATACATCCTGGTTTGCTAGATATAGGGCTGTGTAGCCACAGACTGGTCACAAGAGTGCCCATGATGAACCATGTCCACAATCAAAAGTACCTTCAATGGGAACATGTGCGTCAGAACTGGACACTGGAGCAATGGAAAAATGTTGCCTGGTCTGATTAAACTATTTTTAGATCAGGTTTATCGCCGGGTGTGTCTTAGTCATTTACCTGAGGAACAGATGTCAGCAAGATGCTCTACAGAAAAAAAAGCAGGCCTGTGGAGGTAATGTTCTGCTGGGAAACCTTGGGCGGTGGCAATTATGTGGATGTTACTTCGACAAATACCACCTACCTGGAGATTGTTGCAGACCACATACATCCTTTCATGACAATGGTGTTCCTGGATGGCAGTGGCCACTTTTAGGAGGATAATGCCCCCTGCTACACTGCAAACATTGTTCAGGAATGGTTAGTCATGTGACCATTCAAGGTGCCACCTTGGCCTCCAAATTCACCAGATCCCAATCAGAATGAGCATCTGTAGGATGGGCTTGAAAAGATATTTTATTATTCAAGGCCCCACTTAAAGGATCTGCTGCCAATATATTGGTGCCAGATACCACAGCACACGTTCAGAGGTTTTGTGGAGTCCATGGCTCAATGCATTCCATCTGTTTTGGCAGCCAAGGAGGACCTACACGATATTAGGTAGGTGGTTTTAACATCTTGGCTGATCAGTGTATACACCAAAAATGCTTCATGATATATAGTTCAATGGGATACTATAGGCATCAAAACAAAAACTAGAATTTAAGCTGTGCACCCACAGTTATCTATAATTTTGTTCAGGAGAAACAGGGCTTTCATTTCACATCAAATATTTACATATGAAGCATACTTTAATATTAATAAAACCTTTAAAACATTGTTGTTTTTTTCAAGTTCTCCACGCCAATGCCATAATACTGTTAGATTGTACTGCAACAAAAAAATACACAGTAATGTCTCACAGTATCCAGTTACAGGGTCAAATATAGGGCTTGCCTATTTCAGTTTTCCAGATTGGTTTGCTGGGTACATGCTGCCTTTGAGACCATATGGAAATCAAGAATGAGAATTACCCCTGGCCAAAGTTAGAGTTCATATTTTTTTTTCCCCTCACACATAAACGGCACTTTCACTTCATCTTCATTACAAATTTTAAAACGCTCATTTGTGTTCAGCAAAGTCTCACGAGTTGAACAGTTGGGGGACTTCCTGACAACCCAGTCAGTACCGTAGACTGCCAGATTTGCTGCAGGGGGACTGCATGGGTTGTCAGGTAGTCCTGCCCATTCGAAAGGGAATCTAAGCTAAGGCGTACCATGCCGCCCTAGTGGCGATTAAGCCTACTTTTTCAGGAGTGCACGGTATGTCCTAACTGTGTTTAGGGGGTTAATTAAATAGTTTGAGTGAATATGTACAGATCATGTCCCTGTAATCTTACTGCTTAATTCTCTGCCATTTTGGAGTTAAATCACTTTTGTTTCTGTCCATGCAGCCCTAGCCACAACTCCTATGGCTGTGACTCTCACAGCCTGCATGAAAAAAAATAGTATTTCAGATGTTAACTTGTTTTATGAATTGAATCACACACAGTAGGTTCCTGCATTAAACAGACTGTGCAATAAAGGAACCTAAAATATCTCTGTTTATTTCAGGAAACATTCAGGAAGGTTGTGCAAGTCACTGCAGGGAGGTGTAACTGGGGAATTATAAAAAAAACTGAGCAGTTACAGTTACATAGTTGAAAAGAGACTTGCGTCCATCAAGTTCAGCCTTCCTCACACCTGTGAAGCTGCATGGGCATGATCTATACACCAAAACTGCTTTATTAAGCTAAACTTGTTTTGGTGCCTATAGTATCCATTAGAAAAACAAACAAAACATTTTTTGCTGTGTTTTTGAATGTACATTTAATGCAGACAAAAAAAAAAAATTGTCCACAAAACGCAAATTACTCCAATACAGACCTTTTTAATGTAGAGCATATCAGAGAAAATACAGCATGGTTAGAAAAAAAACAAAACAAAATGGATGATATCGATTTTGGGTCCAACACATGTTTCACACCTTTTTTTTTAAAATCCGTTTTATACAAGAAATAAAAGGAAATATAGCCTTAAAGCTTCAATGTTCATTTACGTGCGACAATATGAAAATGGTCTCATTTACAGACTTAAGTTTATATTTATATATATATATAGATTTAAAATTGTTAAGAGCTACATTTCCCAATCCCTGCGGAAATAAATTCTACAAAACAGAATGCTTTAAAACTAAATGGAATACCATAGGTTTATATTTTGAAGTTAAATGTATGAAATAAACGTGTGCAGTGCTGCAATGTTGTTATAGCCACATGTGTAAATTGTCCAACTCCCTGCAATCGATCCAATGAAGAAAGAGAGGGGGAAGGGGGGACAATCACAGCAAAGGAATAGACCAAAATGATATGTGTCCGCACAGAGGTTTATCTTGGCTCAATCATGGACCTTCACCGGGATAAAGAAAGCTGCAGTCCAAGGAAAAATGGACAGTTAAATGTTGACCAACGCTTACCACGGATGTCCTACTAGTGACCATGACTAGCAACAAATTGAGCGATGCGGCCAGCAGACTGAAAGCCTTTGCACAGGTATTTTCCTACAGAACTGGTGCTTGCTATAGCCACTAAAAAGGATTGAAATTAAGCTAATCCAACATTCAATTTTTCTTGTGATTAGATCACTTTCTTACCCCTCAATTTTAAATATACTTCCAAAAAAAACAAACACATTTTATTTACCGAGTGTCTTGGTAAAGTAAATTGTCAAACTTATAAAATCATTTATTTATTTTTCAAGGATCTTTGTTACAACCAAAAATATGATACGCTCAGCTTTCTTTTAAAATGGTGATACCCAAGAGCGTCTGAACACTAAGCCCAGAGGGCTTCCAGAAATGCAGTCTTTGTGCCCTATTGATATGGCTTCTGTGACCAATGAGCCCAGCCACTTGCTTGGTTACAAAGTTATTTTCATACCTGTTCAAATCCACACCTCCCCCTTACTTCATCATCCTGAAATCAAACACCAGTTCCTTAACTAAATGTAACAATGAGGGGCAGAGAAAAAAAAAAAAAAGGAAGAAAACAGGAGAAAATTATATATGTATATTAAACAAAAAAAAATATGTTAGTACATTAGAATAACATAACTGTACAGATTTCCTTCCAAGTAGGAAACATCAAAAAAAAATATCTAATTTAGGATGTTCCATACAAAATAATTAAAAAAAAAAAATATATAAGAGTGGGAGCAGACATCTCAGGAGCCACAAAAGAGCCAGGCTGGTGATATTACATGCACGCCAGTATGAAGGGGGCGGTTTGAGAAACTCATGTTACAGTGCGCCTGAATAAAACCACAAACTGGGAAGGCCATGCGGTGTGTGCGTGTAATGGCAGCGCTGGGAACAGGTCGAGGCATTCATAAAACAAATGGATACGTAGTGTGCATTCTAGCTTGAGAAATTCATTAATTTTCCTCTTCCATGCCCACATTTTGGGGGCTCTCTGGAATGGATTAGAAGAGGCATTCTACTAAAACATTTTTTTTTTTAAACCATTACACATCTCTGCAAATGCCCCCTAGTTGCTGAACAGACCAGCAGCACACTTTCCATCCTCCAATGCTATATATCCAAGAGTGCAAATAGCTACAGTGTATAGGAGGTGTAATGTGTCATTAACACGATTCAAAGACCAAACTAGCTGGAAATCTAGGGGTGGGGGAAACAAAAAAATAAAACACCTCACCTTGTGGAATAGCTCTGGGGGGAAAAAAATTACTGATTATTACGAGACAATAACCAGAGGAAACTTGCCATCAGGATGGTTTCTGATGCCTTATCAATCGTAATGATCTTAACGCAAAACACTAGAATCTTGGGTCTGATGGCACTATTCACAACAAGACCAGAGCGTTGCCGAATACATCTCAAAATACCGCGTTCACTTTTACCCATTGATTTACAAGAGAATTAATCCCATTGCTGCGGACAATGGAAGATATGCTGCAAAAAAACATCTGCCTGTCCCTACCACAGATTGATATGGAAACCTCTCTCTGCAGCAGTGAAGGAAGAGGTGAGCTGCACGTATGATCTTCAAGGAAAGGGTAGTGTTTTTTTTCAGAGGGGATTAATACTGCTAAGCATGTATAAGGCACAGTGTGAGATCGCTGCTCCCACTCGCACAGGCGCGCAAACACATACACTCACACGACACAGACGTGTGTGCGAGGAAATTACATGCCCGCCCGGGAGACAGCAGAGGTGCTGGCCAGCTCTGCCAAGATGCTGAACAGGATGAGAATTGGGTGGGAAGGGGGCAAAGGGGAGGGTGGTGTTCACACAGAGATCACTTCTGGTTCTTCAGCTGGTTAGAGAGCCAGTCCAAGCCCTCATAGAGACCGTCTCCACTAGTCGCACAGGTGGCCTGAATGTACCAGCTCCTTTGACGCAGAGAATGCAGGCCTAATTTGTCTGTGATTTCAGCAGCATTCATTGCATTCGGAAGGTCCTAGGGAGAAAAGGGGAGAAAACTACTTAGAAAGCAAAAAAGGAAATAAAAAAAAGCAACAGCTCAGCACTCAAAGGACTAACATTAAGAAGTCACACTAAGCAGAACAATGCATCATTATCATAGAGTGTAACCAATATCTCTGCTGAGAAAGGCTTATAAACTGCCGAGATATTGCAATGAATATATAAGAACTCAAGATGTCAAAAGGAGATCAGAAACAAGCAAGTGAACTTACATTAAACACCAACTGCTTTATTTCAGTAGCGTATTGGGCTCAGTTAACAGACCTACTGTTTGGAATCAGACATTTGGGACAGGGTCATCCTTACCTGTTTATTTGCAAACACTAAAAGCACTGCATCCCGTAGCTCGTCTTCTGCCAGCATTCTGGTTAACTCCTCTCGAGCTTCATTGACTCTCTCTCTGTCATTGCTGTCAACCACAAAGATGAGTCCTGCAGATGAAGACACAAAAACTGAACATTAAGCCACAGTCCAATATCATTCGTGCCTCACAGTACAGTAAAGGAAACTAATGAGAAGAAAGGCAGACAATAAGTGCAAGTTTGCACACTTGAAGGGACACGGAGCATCATGCTGTAGTGATTATGGTGCCATGAGTCCCTCGGCACGGTCACAGAGTAAGTTGTTTATAATGGTTTGACACCAACCTGTTTCTGTTGGATGCTGCAACAGCTATGCCATTATGAACAACTATAACTAAAGTGAGATGTTCAGATGTTGCTCTTTGCTAAATAATAACGCCCAAACTTCTTATGTTAATGCAGGATGACATGGGGAACCTAAAGAAGCCAGTGGACTTACGGCACTATGACCATCATAGGATGTATCTCTTCACAAAAAAAAAAAAAAAAAACAACCCTCAAATAAACTTGCTAAACAGAATATATTTTTTCTATTGCAAGTGGGATGTTTACTATGAAGCAGAGTACAACAATTTGGTGGAAAAAAAGGTAAAGTTTCAGGAAAAAAACATTACATGGTTCCGGTAGGGATTGATCCACTTTTAAAATTTTCTTAAGTTTTGCTCAAATGTAACGGATGACACCGGAGGCCCTATTGAAAGAGGTGTGCATAATCAAAGTATCTTGAGAGTTCTGATGCTTTATAGCTCCACACCTATTTTTTGAAACTGATCACCTGGTTCGTGGCTTTCTATATTTAGAGTTCGCAAGAAATATGTGAATATTTTTATTATATTGCTACCAAATTGTAGTTTGGGCATTTGTTTTGGATGTACAGGGTCAATAAAATGAAACAAATTTACTCAAAATTTCTATTTTAAGTACTTGTTACTCTGTATGCTGCATTGAAATTGTAACGGATCGCCTGGCACCCTGACTGGGTACCTCCGTTGAAGGATGCTCCTAGCGTTTCCTGAGGACTCCAAGCACTCTGGCAGACACCACAATCACCGAACCGAAGAAGCATATAAATCCTCTCAAGCATATGAATGCTGTAGATAGTTGAATAGGAAACCATACGAATAGGTTTACACTCCTAGCAGTCAAACTGGAACAGCATACAATAAATCCTCCCCCAAGAATGAAACGACAATTCAGCTTGAGGGTTAAAACAGGAACTCCAGATTTATTCACATCACCTCCTTTTCAGACATTCTCCCATGCAAGGGAGGGATTTACAGTATACCAATAGCATAACGGTTACAACGCACAGATTCCCTCCCCTCAGATAACCAGTTAACATAATTCACATGTACATAGTTTTACCCGAGTTTTGGATGTACCCTAAATACTCGGGGTACCTCCACAAATCTCCAGATAGCCCTAGTCTGGAGGAACAACATATGTGAAAATCAGCCCATTCGAATAAAGGGTTCGGGAGTTATGGGACTTTAAAGTTTTGACCGACCGCACAGGCAAAGTAACCGAAAATAGTTCCATGAGGTTTGTCCTTGCGGTCGGTCTCAGATCGTGCGTTAAAAGTCCCGAACGGATTGCCATCCAGAGTTATAACGAAGACCGGATGAATCCCCATATGTACATTAGTCTTTCTACCAAACGGCGGCTCGTTCGGTAGTTATGGCACGAATCCATGGAAGTCTGGGGCTCTCAGCGGTGTTTGCCTAGTCGAGTGTCCGATTTTAGTTCCAGACACTCGACGGCAAAACACCGCTGTTCGGGAGTCAAAGATGGCCGCCGCCACGTGTTCGTTTTACGAACAAAGGCCACCCAGCGCTGGTCAATTAAGCTGCGGTTAACCGCAGCTGCTGGGTGGTCAATTGATGGCACACTCCAGTTTCCAGGTGGTCCTTAGATCGGTACTTTGTTCGGTAGATTGGATCTACCAATCAGGCAGGCAATCAGGCTTCTCCAGTTCACAGTGGCGAGGGTAGTTCCACCACAGAAATATATCTGCATTCCAAATGGTGTATTTATTTAGATCAAGTTGCAGAGTGTTTGAAAAACAACTTTCAGATTGTCAGGTGACAGAAGATCTCCAAGCTAACGCAAACAGTTTGCAAACTCACTTATTGAAACAATCATACACAACGCAACGTACTTTCGCCTGGCCAAGAAAAAGGAGGATCAAATCAATCTTTCTTCCTGCCTACAGGATATCCAGTCGTGGATGGGAGCCAATTATTTAAAACTTAATGGCTCCAAAACTGAATGCATCATCTTCAGTAACCAGGAGGTGAATAGTATCTGTCCCTCATGGCTGGACTCGTTTTCTCCATCTCCGAGTCCTGCCACCAAGGTCAGAGATCTGGGAGTCATTTTCGACTCTAGGTTGACACTGAAGCCCCAGATCAATCAGGTGGTAAGCTCTTGCCACTACCACCTGAAGCTTCTGAGGTCTATTTTTAGATTTATTGCCCCCTCCGATCAAATCTCGGTGGTCAACGCCATCATCGGTAGCCGATTGGACTACTGCAATGTCCTGTACCTTGGACTGCCTCAGAACATCATACACAAGCTACAGTTGATACAGAACGCAGCTGCAAGGCTACTTACGGGTGTGGCCCGCAATGACCATATCACTCCATCTTTAAAAGCCCTGCACTGGCTGCCCGTTCGTGAACGGGTTCTGTTTAAAAATGGTTGTTTGGTATATAAGGCAATCCACGGTATGGGACCAGACTATCTGAAGGATAAATTCACACGCTATGCTCCCAGTCGATCCTTGAGATCGGCTGATTTAGCCTTATTGAAGATTCCAAATTTCAAAAAGAAAAAGTGCGGAGGGAGGACGAGTGATGTTCAGGGAGCGCAATTTTGGAACTCCCTGCCTCTGACATTAAGACTTGAGAATGATCTACTGAAGTTCCGCCGGAGCTTAAAAACAGTTTTATTTGCTCAGGCATACGGGATTACATGAAATTTTTAACCTGGTTCAAATGCATGTGATTATAATGCTGTTGTGTGCTGGATATTGTTTTGCTTGTTTTTGATTGCTGGTATGCGCATCGAGACCCTATGGGTAATAAGACTGCGTTTCTTAAGAATTTTAATAAATAAATAAATAAATAACGCTGAAACAGATTTTAACCCCCATGATTAGGGCTTCGTAAGCAAATTGGAACAACCATTTGATACCTCTTATTTTAAAGGGTTGCTCTAAGCATCCTAATGAAAACTGCGTGCCAACAGCAAGGTGCCTTTTACATAGGGTTATTGAGCATTTATAAAGTTAAAGGGACCCTCCACTCTAAACAACTGTGTCTCGGAAACTTGTTAGGGCACTGAGGTTTCAGAGATCCCTCTTTAGTTCACAATGTTAAACCCCTTTCAAACATCAGCTGACACACTCAGGCTATAACCAACACCCAAGCCAATCCTTTCTGATCAGCGAGGAAGACTTGAGGAGAACAGAAAGGAGGCAGTGTGGATGGCATCAAGGGACAGAATTTGGGGGTTAAACGGTTTGAAAACCTGTAAGGTAAGAAGGCAGCCAGGGACTTCCACCCCGGCCATTAATATTGAACACACTGGTCCTTTCAAGCCCAGATTGCCAACCATGTGAAATTGATGCTGTTCACACTCAAACGTGAACCAACTGTTGCTTTGCAGATTGAAATGCCAAAACCTACATACATACCCTGAGTGTTCTGGAAATAGTGACGCCACAGAGGCCTGATTTTGTCCTGACCACCAACGTCCCAGACAGTGAAACTTATGTTCTTATATTCTACAGTTTCAACATTAAAACCTGAGAGAGAAGAAAAACAGGTTAAGCATTGCAGGGAGCACTGAAAATTACATATGTCCTGTTGCCTGAGCGCCACAAACATTTACTGAAGAGTTGAAAAGGCTTGGTACCTATAGTTGGAATGGTGGTGACAATTTCACCAAGCTTCAGTTTGTACAAGATAGTGGTCTTTCCAGCTGCATCCAAGCCAACCATAAGAATTCTCATCTCCTTTTTGCCGAAGAGGCCTTTAAACAGATTAGCGAAAATATTCCCCATTGTAGTGTGTTTCCAACCTGGTAATGCAAAAGGAGAGCGAGATTAGGACAAAGACAGAAATGTTTAATACATCTTAAATGGACGTTAAAGGGACACTATAGTCACCAGTACAACTAAAGCTTATGTAGTTTTAATGGAGTCTATAGCCTGTCCCTGCATGCTTTTTAATGTAAACCCTGCCTTTTCAGAGACAATGCAATGTTTACATTGCTCCCTAAGGACACCTACAGTAGCAGTAACTCCGATGGCCACAAGAGATACAGCACTGCATACACTATTGAGGCGCTGAACATTCCCCGTAGATATGTTCTGATTTAATGCAATGCTGATTGGCACAGCACGCGTTTTACAGCGCATGAGCAATAGCCTCCCGATGCTTTCCAATGGGAAATCACTGGATTAGTTAAGGTCATCAAGTTTTATGATCTTAGCCAAGATGGCAGAGCCAATCTCAAGGAGACCCACACAGAACTAGAAAGGGGGGGTGAGTAAAATCATCTTTCACTCTTTTCACAGGGGGGCTGTGAACCTAAACAGTTATTTTATAACTATAGGGTCAGGAATACACATTTGTTTTCCTGACACTATTGTGCTCTGTTGAGAAAAATAAAAATCAACTTCTCAACAAAAGAAAATCAGGAATGGTTTCAGATTTAGCAAAAAACTGTTAAAAGACAGAGCTAGAATTATAGGACCCAGGACATTTTATCTCAATTAAGCAGTCTGGGTGCACTGGTTCTGTCCTTTAAATTGTGCAATGTAAAACACTGCAGTTTTGGAGAGCCAGCAGAGGCGCTTCCACGGTGCAGTCCGAGTAAAAAAAAAAAACTGTTAAGTAACGTTGAAGTCACCATAGGAAAGCATGTGTGCACTGTGCAGGCGGCATCAGGTCCCACACCTCCTCATTGTTGTTGCTAGAGGTAGAGGACTGCACCAACCAAAGAGCCTCAACTGGAAAAATGTGGGCAAATCTTTTCTTAGTAGCAATGATACCAGGAACCGAATTTCCCTGTCTCATGGTAATGACTCATACCATTTTTGAATGGTCTAAAATTCATGTGTCCCTCTGGCTTCTATGGTTCTTCCGATAATCTTGGATAACACTAAAGAAAAAATTTGCATCCAACTTTGGACATCATTCACTGACTTAGTATGTCAGCTGATGCTTTCAGTGTATGAACTAATTCTAACAAAATAAATCTTGTTTTGCAGATCAAAGATCTATCCAGCATTCTGAAGATATACTGGAGGCATATGCATAATCATTTGTGGGGTGGAGTACAGACTTCGTGTCATCTCTTTTGATGGCTAAATGACCGACATGTATGCTTATAATAAAGCAACAGACGACATACACAACTCCTGGCACTTTAGTTGCTATAGACCAGGATTAATTCTCAGCATATGAAATTAGCAGCTTCACCTTCAGGTCCTTATTTGACAGCCTGACAAGTCAAACATATTGTTCAGGAATAGTATCACCACACCATAACTTCAATAATCTGGCTCAATCACCATGTGGGATCTTTGCATAATTTGCAAAGATCCCTGACAGTGCGGTGGCCGAGGGGTGCAGTGGAAGAGGAGTTGTACTTTCCTGAACCAGTCCCCCGTGGCCACCGCTATTGTCTTCCTGTTGGTGTTCTTCGGCTTCTGGCGCGTTATCTGCCAGGAGCTCACACCAGCGCTGTACTTACGTGCATGCTCAAAAGTACAACACCAAGGTCTATGGATAATTTTGCAAGACTGTGGGATCCTCCATAGACGGAGCCTTCCCCCCACAGCCGTCACTAACTGCTGAGGGCTTGACAAAAGGTAGCCCTGCCGACTATACAGCCTACCTAACTTTGTCTCAATATATCTTTTGACTTGGTTGGAATTTCACTGAAATCTTAAAACCGTAAATGTACTTTTGTAAAGATGTTTAGCTTTATTAAATACTAATTTTGGATGGGGAGGCGGTAGTGCAGCTTTAAAAGGTTACATTCTCCCACAATTGACACATTTATAGAGCACAACTTAGACTGATTTAAAAAATTTAAAACCAAGCACATTGTTCGATTATATTAACAGATCGCGCTTTGAGTATATTTAGCTGATATCTATGCAATTAGTTTTTTTGTCTGGCCTCCAAGGCCACTAGGAGAGGAAGGGTAACAATGCACTGGCGTTTCAGGAGAGTCCATCGCCACAGCCCTAATGACTCCTTTCTTTACAGAGTACATTCCTCGGGTTAGCCAACAAGGTTTATTGTCTACAAAGTCCATTAAATTTGAGAGAGACTGAATCCCTGAATATGCTGGGCTGTGGGGAGGTTACCATGGTAACTGTGGACCTGCAAACAGTCAATGTACTGTGCCTGAAGCTTAAGAAATGATGCAGATATACAGCGTGTATGCATACAGTAGCTAGCACCAATCATTACTGGAATTACAAAGAAACGCTGAAAATGAGAATAATCAGATGGACAAATCGCGATACATTTATAAATCCTCTATTACTCAGACTTCTCCTCCAGCCCCAATATATGCTCTGGACAAAGCTACAATCTAACCATACAATTTGACAGAAAATAAATAATGCTTTAGTTTAGATTTTCAACTGTTTAAAAAAATAAAATAAAAATATATATGTATATCCCTCCCACGTCTTCTCCCCCAAAATGTTGAAAAGTCGGGAAATTTAAAGGGCTGCCTCTAAACACATGCTCAGCTTTACTTGAGGAGGGGAGAAATTCAGAGGAAAATCACCATGGAAACTCAAGGTTTCAAGCAGGAAAAAGATAACAAGGCACACATTTTAAAACATTTAGTATTACAACTACAGTGGGCTGCAGTGGTTATGGAGATTGGAGGTCTCCTTTAACACATGTACATTCGAGTCCGTAAAGGAGGTATAAAATCATTCAACCTCTATAATAAAGAAAAAAAACTATTTTATTTCTAGGCATACATAAAATACTCTGACAAACATTTGCTATTGGACATATTAGATGTAAAAAAAATAAATAGAAAAATGCCGTATTGGAGAGACTGTACGTTTTACCTTAAAGCCACTAGATAGACTGTGCTACTGCTTATGCAGCAAGAACAGAGAGTCAGACTCTGTTCTTGAGGTTTGATGTCCTTAAGCATTGCAAAAGGACATGAAACGTTGAATCAATGCTTCTCTATAATTGGACGAGACGTTTGCGAGATGTCAGCACGCTTGCGGACCAAAAAAAAATAAATAAGGGTAGATCAGCGACTGAATGGACCAAGCTTCCGCAACAGAAAAAGGTAAGTAAAGAGCTATTATTACCTTTGATTATTTAGAGAAGAAGAAAAAAAGGGATGGTACAGAGGTGACTGATGCAGGGACCTTTTAATCAGCATCTAGTAATTACGATACCTAGGCTGTCCCCTTTAACATTTACCTTTGTAAGTCAATCTGGATGTGGAATAGAATATCTTTATTAAAATTAGTGTTTAAATAAGACCTCTACTTATAATAGCAAATTATTGGTGGAAAAAATATTTACAATGGGATTCTAGTTATTTTTTTCCATTTCTCTGCGGCATGCATTTCCCTGATGTTAATTGGCGCTTTCCACTCTATTCTGTATTTACACCCACATTATATTTTATATTGAATTAATGGACAACAAAATAAGCAAAACACCCTATGGAAATGTGTGCTTAAATACTCCCTGCTGTTCACTGATGATTCATATGTGGGAGACAATCACGACAAGGTTGCAGTAAATGTGAAAGGCAAGTTCTTGTCTTGTAACACTTGAATACAAGCCAAATTAAATAGAAACGGTTACATCTGTAAAAGTGATAGCTGCTCAGTCCATCACCCCAGTAAATGCCAATAAACTGAGGCGGGGAGTATAAAAGAGGCCAGTATTAAACCCCAAACGACTGCAACGCAATTCTGTGTGGGCGATGTCACTGTATTCTTCATTATTTTGACAGACCCAATGAAGTCCATCAGATATGGGGTCCAAAATATTGACATGTTTGTGTATGTGGGGGTGTATACATGTATGATTACATGGTGTAGTCAGAGTTGGGTGCAGTGCATTATTTTTCAAATGCCAAAGATTGCAACACTTATGCAGAACCAGATAGTGTTTCGGGATGTTCAGAAAGCAGTTTGAAAGTACTCAGATAGAGGCCCTTTTTAAGTGCAGGGTTAGCTAGGATGATAAAACAGAATATCCTAATGCAGTGTATCCACTGCAACCAACTAGCCCAGAGTAGAATCAACTGTAGTACACAAGGAATTATGAGACACACAGATTAGTCTTTTGCGCTTCATTTGAGGTATATTAAAATTATGTGATATTTCAAGAATAAATCGAGACACTTGCTTAGTGCCCTACTAACTCAATTGTGTCTAACAGGCCAGGCTGACATCACAAAACAAACAAAAAGTAATAACTTAAAAAGAACAATGAGGCATTCAGCTCACTTGAACGTATTCATATAAATAATATGCAGTTGAGGAGTAAAATCTTAGCAAAGACCAAGCCCACAAGCTTTGCAATTGTTGCAAGTTAATATTCACTGAAAGATACTTCCTCAAAACTCATTTCCTGGAATGCACAGCTCACCGATGAGAGCATGTGACTAGCAACGTCTACCATATGACTGACGTAAGGAAACCGCATCAAAGAATAAAGCCAACATATTAAAGCAGCAGTGCCTTGGTCTGTGGCCTTTGCTGTATCCACAAAGTCTCCCAATGGTGACATTGCCGCTGGGGTCCGGAGGACAAGGGGGTTGACACATCTAGGAGTGTCAGGTGAAGAAAATATACAGTCAAAGTCTTATTATCTCTCTTGACTGGGTTGGAATTTAAGTGAGATTCCAACACAGTCAAAATGAGTATTTCAGAAAAGATCTCTCTATGAAATAGAATCTTTATGAAACACTTTCTTAAAAAAAAATAAAAAAATACCCACAACAAAGCAGCTCTTTAGGTTTACCACTACATTGAAAGTGCTACCGATTTATAGGATAACACACTACCACAACTACAGACCATAGTGATTATGGTGCCAGAAATATCCCAGTGCCCGATCATGTAAGAAGTCACAAGGCGCAAGTCTCAGCCTCTCAGGAGTTAAACCCTTCCACACGAGGCTAACAACACCAGACTTAAGGGGATAGAGAATCCAGCTAGAGCAGGGATAGGCAACCTACAGCACTCCAGATGTTGTGGATTATATCTCCCACGATGCTCTTACAGCCTTCATGCTGGCAGAGAATCAGGGGAGATGCAATTCACAACATTTGGAGTGCTGAAGATTGCCTACCCTTGAGCTAGAGAGTAGGCTGGCACCTAGTTAGATGTCAAATGCCCTGTACAGGTGCTTGGAGTGTCCCTTTAATTGTATTACTACTAAAGCTGTGATTTGCATATCTGCTAAATGAAAGATAATCTTTGCAACTGCTGTCATTCAACTTTGTTTTGTCACATCAGCACCATGTGATATAAAGTGCTACATAACAGGAGACTGGGGATTTAGTGGCAACGCTAATGGTGTAGGAAGGGCCACACCATCTGTGGGCACTTATTTATATAGAGAAAAGACACAGGTGTAGGCGCTCTCTAAAATGTATGGGTGAACGGCAGCAGTAAACCAGCAGGACTTCCCAATACCTGCTATTAACCAGAAAGTGCAAAAACAAAGTGGTAAACCGCGCGGTTTACCACTTTGTTTTTGCACTTATTTATATAGACATAATACTTGCTACTAGCGCATTAAAATGAGCAAAAACAACAAGAGGAAATCAGAAAGTGAATTCAAACCTCCAGGCTATGCATGATATGCAAGATGCTTACTCTGAAAGCACCTTTCCTATAACTCTGTATCAATCACAGTAACTTGAATGTATTACAAAAGATGAATATTACATAAACAATGTCAAACAATATTATTTTGTCCCCTGTGTTCCTTAATTGTTTTAGATTACAGGGCCTCCTTTTTTGGTAAAACTCACAATTTAATCTCCCTTTATTCCAGTGCCAATGCAGACTTCTCACTGCAGTCATATACTGGTTTGCGAAAGTCATCAAGATTGAGGATTTTTGTCCAATCCAATGCTTCTCAGAGAGAAGCATTGCAGTCACTGTGATATGCCAATCCAATGCTTCCCTATAAGAAGCAATTAATTGCATCTTAAGAAGCATTGGACACACACACAGCATCAGCATACGTTGGCAGATGAAATGTATGCACTTACAGAGATTAACCCCTTTGCTTCACCTCTGGCAGTGTCAGCCAGCCCAGGACTAGAGTTCCAGGCTGACAAATGTCAATTCCGTAGATCTTCCATTGCACAGAATGACAATCATTGGCAGAGAGTAATCAGCTGATGTTCTCAGCCAACGAATGTCAACCCCTGCGATCTTTGGATTCTTCAGTCCCGCAAAAGTCAAAGGCTTTGTGATATACTAGACCACCAGAGAGCATCGGAGCCTGGCAGGGACCCAGGAAGCGGGAAAACTGTTGCTAAATGGTTTGACGCATTACCGGGAAACCAGGCCAGGGCCTTTTCTAGTATCAGAACCATTACAGCAGGATATAGTGGTTATGATCTCTGGAGTAACCCATTAAGAATAAATGATGATATATATTGAGAGATCGGCAACAAATATATTTCAACAGAGATCGTGATTAAAGGGGGGTGGGGAGTGTTCTTTTAACAAATACTGAACATACCTGTTAAAGCACTAAATAACTGGAATAACCAGTTGCTTCATATCTTTTGTCATGGTCAGGTACTTGCAAAACTAAACTAGGTTTGGCTTTCTTGAAATATACGTAGTGGTAAATGTATAGGAGGAGCATAAACAGAACTGGAAAATCCAACTAAGCTGTGATAGATGAGCAACAAGCAACGTTCTCCACGTTTCTTTACACAACGATGTAATCTTCAATAGTCTTCCAGGTATATATATATATATATATATACACACACATACATATACACACACACACTAAATTTTAAGCTGAAAGGCATGACTTTATTCATAATTTAATATAATTGCTTATGTTTTACAATACACAACATGAGCTTGCACAGAGAGAAAAGGGTATCTACATACCAAGAAAAGGTGTGATGTTTGAAGTTAGTCCTGAATAGCTAGTGAATAAATATTTTGGTTTGTAACAAACACTAAATTCTGATGCATTGAAACTGATTTGGCTTAAATGTTTTCAATTCACTGTTTAGTAAAATAAATAAATAGTGATGGCAACCAATACATTTTTGCAAGACAAGAATTACTTTCCTTAAAAAGTATAAAAAATCATCACAATAGGCCATCAAACTTGCATAACCAAAAGAACAACCTACTCCACTGAGAGAAATATAAAAATGTGAATAGCTAACAAAATCCAAGAGAATTATCTGGAATAATAAACTAGTTTACAGAGCAATCGTCCTGCTTTTACGGATATACATCAGTAGGCAATGACTTGTAAATATGATTGTCAACAGTCGGTGAATATGAATGAAAGATAAAAAGAAAAAAGGAGTATAAGAGAATGCACACACTGCTGCTATTCCAGATACACCATTCACTCCGCATAAAGCCTTAAAGGACCACTATAGTAGTGCCAGGAAAACAAACTCGTTTTCCTGGCACTATAGTGCCCTGAGTGTGCCCACACCCTCAGGGTCCCACTCCTGCCAGGCTAAAGGGGGGGGAAAGGGGTTTATATAAAAAACAAAACAAAAAAAACCTCACCTTTCTCCAGCGCCGGGCTCCCTCCTACTCCTTTGGCCGTCATCGGCTGAGTGCGCATGCGCGGCAAGAACCGCATGCGCAGCCAGTCCATAGGAAAGCATTCTCAATGCTTTCCTATGGACGCTGGCGTCTTCTCACTGTGAAAATCACAGTGAAAAGCGCGGAAGCGCCTCTAGCGGCTGTATTAACCCATTTGCAAACATAGCAGTTTCTCTGAAACTGCTATGTTTACAGCAGGCAGGGTTAATCCTCGATGGACCTGGCACCCAGACCACTTCATTAAGCTGAAGTGGTCTGGGTGCCTATAGTGGTCCTTTAAAGTGGCACTGTCACCTCCTGCTCACCCCCCCCTCCACCCAAAACTGTGTGTGTTGGAATTCAACTGAAATTCCAACACAGTCACAAAATATACAGAGACAGTAGGGATCCTCCATAGACCTCATTGCAGTACTCTAGCACATGCGCGCAAGTGTAGCAGTGACTTCGGATCCTGGCAGCCAAAGCACAAAGAGCAGGAGATGACCGCCTGGAAGAAGATGGTAGCACCTGCGAGAGAGATTCTGGTAAGTTAAACAGACCTTTATCTGCCCCCGGCGGTGATGTCACCATCAAGGGTCTTTGCAAATTATGCAAAGTTACCAGAGGCTGGCAGTGCCATTCTAGGCAAAAATCTATCCATCTCAACACCTGACAGAATCACACAAGGAACTAAAAAAAAACTACAAAGTGTGTCAATATCAATTGCAAAAAAGGTACACAATGGAATGTCACTTACTGACACAGAGGCAATTTATGCAACCAGATAATCATACTAATCAATGTTTTTTTCTACACCTGTAAATTATTGATTTTGCTCAAGCTAGTCTAATAACCTGAAGAAATAATATAGTTTGTAGGAAACTAAGCCCTTAAACGTAGCAAGTGTTTTGTATGCCTAAAATATAGAAAAACTAATTTTACTCACTTTGTTGAATATTAATCAGAAAGCAAACCAAACTCAGAAATGTTAAAAGTTCAACAATATCCCAAAGTGAAAGTAAACTATAAACAGCAGAGAACTTTTTGCACATTAAAGGGACCCTTCCATACCAACCATGATAGTTTTGTTTTGCCACAGGGTTCCAAATTGATGGCTGTACCTTTTTTGGAACTCAGGTCACCTGCATTGTATTAACATGAAATTTTCAGTGAATTTTGGTTTGAGGGAAAAAAGTAAAAGCACAAGTGACCTAAAGGTGATGTTTGTTCGCATACATGTTCCCCTCCTCCCATTGAAAGGGGTGCTTAGTCCTACTGTACTGCACACACAGGCATCTATTCATTCATTTCTAACAAGAATTACTGAGCTTGTGACATTGAAAGGAAGACCAGGAATTTGCTGAGGGTTTTCATCCAATTGCCGGGCTGATCAAAAATGTCACTGGAAGAGGCTATGGAAGAGGCGTAATGTACAACACATGTTGCTTAGTATATTTAATGGGTTATTCCAACCACCATGATGACTTCTGTGGTTTGAAGTGGTCGTGGTGGCAGGAGTCTGAATATGCAGTGTTTCAGCTTGCACACCCAGAGAGAAGTTTAATTGTGTGATGAGGGCAAGATGCCTTCCTGCGGGCTCACATGCATGCGCTCTCAGCCCTTTTTCAATCAAATGCTTTTCTATGAGAAGACTTCGGCTGGACATCAGTGCGGCTCCTGTGATATCACACGGATTTTTGACCATCAACGCCAGGAGGCTTCAACAGGCATTGGATGGAGATAAACAAACGCATTTACTTTGAGGAAAACAAAAAAGGCTATGGCATTATTCTCTATTGTACAAAAAAGGGTTGGAGAAATGCTTTAAGAATATAGGCCAGCAATTGAGACTATCCCATTACCAATGGGTTTAAATTCCCAAACTGTTCACTAGGAACCTTCTATAACCGGAAAAAAAAGGCCTCATGTATAATGCATTACTAAGCATTCACCACTAAGGGAACATTATTCATTAACCAAGGCAGGTAACCTTACTCCAACTCATCGCCATTTCCGCATTGCAAGGTGCACTGATCAATGCAGATCCTGTCACAGGACTTCTTTTCTGTCTAGGTCACAGATAGCCAACCTTTAGCACACAAGCTTTTACTGACAGATAACCATGAACACTCCTCATAGAAATTTACAGTGGAAGAGTTCAAAGGTTATTTCCTTACTACAAGAGTGGTTTTATTTCTTTATAGAATTCACATGGATCAATCATTCTAAATTCCTAAATCAAACTACACACACAGTATAACACAGCTTGCAAACATAAAATCCAAATAACTTGTGCATATTATTAAAAAAAATATCAATTATCATAGCAGTCCAGGGGTGGGCAACCTTCAGCTCTTGAAATATTGAGAACTACATCTCCCATAATGCTTTTATAGACATAAATGCTGGCAAAGCTTCTGAGGAAGCTGTAGTCCGAAACGTCTATCGTGCAGAAGATTGCCTAACCCCTATAAGTAGCCTATAAAGAGCTACATAAATGGAGTTTCATACAGAAAAATGGGGGAGGGGGGGGGGGGGGGGGGGAAAGAGATATACACACACCCCTTTGTATTGGTCTGTTGAAATTGTATGGTCTTTTCACAGAATTGTACAGCGCTGCAGAATAAGTCAGAGCTTTATAAATGCCAGCAATAAAAAAATAACTATATTTAAATGCGCAGGAACACATTGCTTTCTTAATTGTTGACATGTGATTTCTACTAAATATCACTGACACCTTAATATAATTACAAAATGGCCATTCTTGGCCCAATATAAATATATATAAATGAAACCTACAACCCATGTAGGTAGGGTGTTTCATGCTTTACTGCCAGTATTACCAGTTATAGCACACTGTATAAAGCAGGCCCCTGTGGAGAGCTTTCTATATAAATAATAATTATTATAAATACAGATAATATCTGAGGCTGGCATTATTACCAGTTATAGCACAGACTGTATAGCTGAGAGCTCTAATAATACAGGCCCCTGATTAGAGGGCTGCCTATATAAATAATAATAATGATAGATATTATCTGAGGCTGGCTGTGTGTGTGTCCCCCCCATACAGATATATTAATATAATCTCTGATATCCCCACACACTGTCACGGTGAGGCTGAGAGGTGGTATGATGATATGAGACGCCATTCTCACCAGCTTCTCTCTGTCCCCGGCTGCTGCTGCTGCTGCTGATTCCTCTTCTTCCTCCGCCCGCCGCCTCTTCCTTGCTGCTCGGTCACACGAAATGGCGGCGGTCGCTGTCGTCACCAAGGGGGAGGAGACCCAGCGGCTCACCTGCGTGGGCGGGGCCCTGGCGCCAGCCAATGGCGACCGCCGGCCTTCCGGCAGCAAGCGGAGGGCGAGGCGCTCGGCCAATCAGCGCGCGGGACGGGCCGGGCACGCTCTGGGAGGTGCACCCTGGGAAGAAGCCAGAGCTCGTCTGCCATGTTGGTACTCGTAGTGGTTTATCGGCGCGCGTGGTACCCGGCAACCGGCAGCGGATTTCCCGCAATGGAGGCCGTGTTACCTCGCCCTGCACAGATCACCCGAGTTAATATGCTAGGGGGTGGGGTTAATGACGGTTTGGGGGTAGCAATATGGCCGCCGAGTGACATCACTAGATCGCAGTTAACCGTGCTGGTAGTAGGGGGGGGGGTATTTGGACCAATAGGATTCAGAAACGTCAGTGAATGACGGCTTGCACAGATCGCGATCGACCAATAGTGTAGTGATTCGTCTGACAGAAGTGGGTGGAGCCCTGGGCCTGTTACTATATAACCCGGTAAACCGCCTGTTGGCTAATTTTAGCCGCTGAGGCGGAAGTGCTGATGGTTTTATTGCGAAACCGGAGTTTCACCTCATGGTGATCGTCAAATCTATCCGGGAGACTCGAGGCTACCGGTGTTGCCTCATATTTCCCTATGTAAATGTTAAAATAAATGTGCAGTAATAAAAAAAATAATAATAATTATAAAAATAAAAATCTCTCATTACTGTTTCAACCTTCATGTAAATAAAAATAATAATTAAAAAAATTAGGCTTTTCAGCTTCTGCTGGGAGGTCAGTCCAGACCAGGGTTACTGAGTACATTTCAAATAAAAACCTACATTTTAGGGCAGAGTCACCAAGCTGAAACCATCTGGTTTGGGGGGGGGGATGTCCCCAGTTTGACTATTTTTGGTGTAAAATGTGAAATTAACGTTGAATTCCTGCTTAGTCGCCATTTTACTGATTAACCTTGTCAGCGATGCACTGTGCCTTCCCGTGCCTTTTTGCTTAAAGTGCTATTCCAAGCACCATAACCACTTCAGTAATTCGTGGATCTCGGGAGTTTACGTGCTGCGTTGTCTTGTGAAATGCAGAGTTTAACCCTGTGGTTTCAGCCTAACCAGCCCAGGATTTAGGGATGAACCAGTTGTGTCTAAGGTGTCATTAGAAAAGAATAAAAAAAAAACACCTTAGACGCAACTGGGTAATCCCTAAATCCGGGACTGGTGTAAGAACCACTGGTTTAGGTAGGCCCTTTGCTGTCGGAGGTGTAATTCCACTTCATTGTGGCTGATCGGATAGCATGTCACCTCGCAACAAGTTTTTTGTTTTTTTTTTAAATCAAATTACTGGTTAAAGGACCACTGTAATCACCCAGACCACTTCAGCTCAATGAAGTGGTCTGGGTGCCAGGTTTTAACCCTGCTGATGAAAAACTGCTATGTTTACATTGCAGGGTTAATCCAACCTCTAGTGCAGGCTTCCTCAAACTCCGGCCCTCCAGATGTTGCTGAACTACAACTCCCATGATCCTATGAATTAAATAGATAGGCTGAGAATCATGGGAGTTGTAGTTCAGCAACATCTGGAGGGCCGGAGTTGGGGGAAGCCTGCTCTAGTGGCTGTCTTTCTGACAGCCGCTAGAGGTGCTTCCCTGACGCTCAATGCGAAAATCACAATGAGCACGCAGAAAGTCCATAGGAAAGAATTGAGTAATGCTTTCCTATGGGTGATTTAAATGCGCCCTCGGCTCTGTCCGCGCATGCGCATTTGGCTCCACTCGGGAGCTGACGTAGGAGGGGGAGAAGAGGTCACCAGCGCAGAGGGAGCCCGGCGCTGGATTAAGGTAAGTGGCTGAAGGGGTTTTAAGAGAGAGGGGGAGGGGCCCTGAGGGTGGGTGGGACCTTCAGTACTATATAGTGCCAGGAAAACACATTTGTTTTCCTGACACTATAGTGGTCCTTTAACGTACGTCTGCTGAACTCTCTCTCTGGAAGATCCTTAGCACTACAAGTTGTATAGGCTCTCTGCTACATACCTCCCAAGGGACAGTCTCTATTATGGGCCCAAATCCCTCGGTCCCTCTTTTGTAGGAGCACAATATTATTTGCGTGGTTGAATGTATAACAGACTTCCACAGCAATAATACTCCCAGTAATGTGTCTTTAAATTACAATAGTTGTGTTATGAAATCCATCTGTGTAAATAAGAATGCATGTTTAAAACAACAAAAAAAAAGATTCCTAAGTACCCCTGCTTTGAGAATTCCAAATGAAATGTGTAGACTCTGATATTTAGATGAATCCCATATTGGAGACCAAGCCTGATTAAAGGTAGTAAAGAAAATGTAAAAAAAAAAATATGACATATAGCAAGGCTTGAAAATACTAGGTCGCCATGGTATTTGTCAGCCCGTTTCCTCCAAGTCGGGTGGCCGGCTGTAAGGAATGGAGGCGGCGAGGGAGCTGTAATCTTTTTGCGCTGTTCCGTCACGCGCCCGGCAGTGATGCTGGGAGCCTGGATATGATGTAATTCTGGCCCCAGCATCACTAAACGGCATGCGAGGTAGCAGAGCAAGAAAATGAAAGCTCCTTCGCCGCCTCCATTCCTTACAGCCACTCGCCTCTACTCCCCCACAGCCAGCCGCACTCCTCTCCCTCAGCCAGCTGCCCACTGATCCCCAGGGAAAACCAATACACTCCAGCTCTCCCAAAGGTAGGGAGGCTGGGTGGACTTAAAATGAAGTAAAACATCTAATAGTTTGTGTGTGTGTGTGTGTGTCTGTCTGTCTGTGAGTGAGTAGGTCTGTCAGTGATTGTGTGTGTATGTCTGTGTAGGTGTTTCTGAGTGTGTATGCTTAGGTGACCAGCCTTCCTCCGATTACATGGGGATAGTGTTTTTAATCACTTTTTTCCCACGCCGTGCCGGTTTTGTTGCGGCTGGCCCTGCCTCTGTAACTGAGATAATCAAGCTTGATGATCTCAGCAAATCCAATTCTTTAGAAACATAGAATGTGATGGCAGATAAAAAACATTCGGCCCATCTAGTCTGCCTAGTTTTCTAAATACTTTCATTAGTCCCTGGCCTTATCTTATAGTTAGGATAGCCTTATGCCTATCCCACGCATGATTCAACTCCCTCGCTGTTAAAGGAACACTATAGTCACCTAAATTACTTTAGCTAAATAAAGCAGTTTTAGTGTATAGATCATTCCCCTGCAATTTCACTGCTCAATTCACTGTCATTTAGGAGTTAAATCACTTTGTTTCTGTTTATGCAGCCCTAGCCACACCTCCCCTGGCTATAATTGACAGAGCCTGCATGAATTTACCTTAAATAATTGTATCTCAATCTCTAAATTGAACTTTAATCTCATACAGGAGGCTCTTGCAATGTCTATTAAGCTATTAACATAGCAAGGGATAAGAAAATCTTAATTAAACAGAACTTGCAATAAAGAAAGCCTAAATAGGGCTCTCTTTACAGGAAGTGTTTATGGAAGGCTGTGCAAGTCACATGCAGGGAGGTGTGACTAGGGTTCATAAAGAAAGGGATTTAACTCCTAAATGGCAGAGGATTGAGCAGTGAGGCTTCAGGGGCATGTTCTATACACCAAAACTGCTTCATTAAGCTAAAGTTGTTCAGGTGACTATAGTGTCCCTTTAACCTCTACTACTTCAGCTTGAAGGCTATTCCATGCATCCACTACCCTCTCAGTAAAGTAATACTTCCTGATATTATTTTCAAACCTTTGCCCCTATAATTTAAGACTATGTCCTCTTGTTGTGGTAGTTTTTCTTCTTTTAAATATAGTCTCCTCCTTTACTGTGTTGATTCCCTTTATGTATTTAATTGTTTCTATCATATCCAACCCATCTTGTCTTTTTCCCAAGCTATACATTTCCCAAGCTATACAATGACCAAGTTATCTCCTTGTATCTTTTCCAAGTTAAGGTAGGTCCTAATTAAAAATCTACGGTATAAATATGTGTACTTGTTAACAGGCCCAGACTGGCCATTGGGCAAACCAGGCAAATGCCCAGTGGGGCGCGATGGCCATGGGCTGAGGCCCGCAGGGAAGATCACAGGATCTTCCCTGCCGGCCCATGCAGGGCCCACGCTTTTGGAGTGCCGGCCCTGCTGTGTGCCTTCATGTTCGGCAGGGAGATCAAAGATCTTCCTCACTGGCCCACAGGCACTGACATGCTGCCGCTGGCTGGGGAGGGAGAGGAGGACCCGGGGAGCTCTAGCTAGCAGCTCCGCCAAGTTCCTCACCACTACGACCACCAGGGATTTTTTATTTTTTTTTAAAAGCTATACTTTATATCCCCCCCTCCCATGCAAAGGTGGTAAGGAAGGGGTCCGGATATAAAGCATAGCTTTAAAAAAAAACAAAAAAACATATTTATGTATTACTTTCATTTTCCCCCCACTGCACACCAAACACACACACACACTAACTGCACCCTTCACACACTTCACTTCTGACACACTGCACCCTTTACATAGACACACACATACACACAGCGCCTTTCACACACACAGTGCATCCCTCACACACACACTGCACTCCTCTCCCACTGCACACCAAATACACACACACTGCACTCCTCACACACTGCAGCCTTAACACACACACAAAAACTGTGCTCATACACACACACTGCACCCCTCTCACACACACACTGCACTCCTCTTCCCCCCACTGCCCACCAAACACACACACACAGAGTAACTACATCCTTCACACATTGCAGGCTTCACACATACACACAGCACCTTTCATACACACTGCACCCTTCATACCCACTGCACCTTTCACACACACACACACACACACACTGCACCCCTCACACACACGCATGCACCTCTCACACACAGCCTCACACTGCACCACACACACACAAACTGCACTCCTTCCCCCTCACTACACACTAAACACACACACTAACTACACCCTTCACACATTGCACTCCTCACACACTGCACCCTTCACACACACACACAAACTGCACTCACACAATGCACTCTTCACACGGACACATACACACACTGCACCCCTCACACACACATACTGCAGCCTTCATACACCCTGCACCCCTCACTAACACACACACTGCACTCCTCTTCCCCCCACTGCACACCAAACACACACACACACTAACTACTCCCTTCACACACTGAACTCCTTACACACTCACCTTTCATACACACACTGTGCCTTTCATACACACTGCACACCTCACACACACACACACACTGCAGCCTTTACACACACTGCACCTTTTATAACTCCCGGAATTCCTCGATGGATCAGAAGATAGCTGCGACCCAGAGAAAAAGCAACATTCTGCTGCTTTGGCATGAATTCTCTGATCAGAGGGCTGTTTGGTGAGGATGTTGGAGAGGTGTGTATGCATCTGTGCATAACTAAGAGTTGGCGGTGCTCCATTACCGAGAGTTCCTAGGAGACCCCGAATTCTGACCAAGAGATGCAACAAAACTGTATGGACCTCTGTGCCGGATCAGAGGATGGTTGCCACCTAGTCAAACTTTAAAGTTCTTTTACTTGAGCAGGATAGTTCCGATCCAGGTGCTTCTTGGAATATTGGTGGTTGATACATATATATATACCAGGGGTATATAATATTTGGGAGTTACATGTTGGGTAGGGGATCTTTGGGGCTCGGATTCCCTGGCTTCCCTGTCTGGAGAGGATACAACAGGAAAGAAATATAATTAACGCTGAACTGACCTAATTAAATCCTATCAGCCCAAAGTGGTGGATGGGAGGGACCTGTATTGTATTGTATTGTATGAAATAACTCTGCTGGTTCAATGCAGGCGGTGTATAAATATGTAAACTCTGTTTTCACCCATCATCAGGTCTCGGCTGGTGTTTGAATGAGCTGCTACAATCACCTTACACACACACACTACGTGTCCTGCGGGAAAAGGTGAAATATTGACAGATACTCCGACTAAGTACCGAGCCGTGTCATCATAACAAATGGAAACCTGAAAAGGAAAATCTAAGGATAAAATATGACTAAATGTTTTGGAGAATTATTCCCAAACTGCTGTTTTTGTTTATATGTTGCCAATTTGGATTTTTTTACTGTCTGTTTTTTATATGTTCAATTGCTAGATAAAGCACAATGACATTATTGTATCCTGCTTGTGATCCTGCATTCCTCATAAGCATAGGGCTTAAAGGGACCCTCTCCCTTCATAGATTTTATTTTTACATTATTCATACTGTGTGTGGTCTTAGTTCCCGCTGCAAATTGTGAGCACAGGGGGGCAGATCTCCGGTGTTTCCAGATGCAAGACACCAGGGAGCTAAAGCAGGATGGTGGGACAGGAACCTAAAATAGGGACTGCCCTGCCAAAAGCAGGACTGTTGGGAGGCCTGCATCAGTCAAAAGAATTCTGCAAAAAAGCCAAATAGCAGATATCCTGGACAGAAAAGAACAAAATGGAAGTGCTGATGTATTGAGATCCAGCGCAAGAAAGAAAAGATTAAAAAAATGTACACTGGGCAGCCACAACATTAAAACCACTGACAGGTGAAGCGGATAACATTGATATCGTTACAGTGGCACCTGTCAAGGGATGGGACATATTAGGCAGCAAGTTCCTGAATTTCATGTGTTTGAAGTAGGAAAATGGGCAAACGAAAAATCTTCTGGTTGACTTTGACAAGGGCCAAATAGTGATGGCTCGACGACTGGGTAAGAGCATCTCCAAAACAGAAAGTCTTGTGGGTGTCCCAGTACCTAGTGGCTAGTACCTTCCAAAAGTGGTGCAAGGAAGGAATATCGTCAGGGTCATGGGCGCATTGAAGTTTGCTACGTATGGGGCTGCGTAGACGCACATGATGAACCCTGTCCAAAAGTGCATTTAATGGTCCAGAACTGGTCCATGGAGCTATGGAAGAAGGTTGCCTGGCATGATAAATCACATTTTCTTATAGATCCGGTGGATGTCTGGCTGGGTGTGCGTCATTTACCTGGGGAGGAGAAGGCAGCAGGATACATTATGGGAAGAAGGCAGGCCGTGTTATGCTTTGGACACCTTGGGTACTGGCATTTATGCGGATGTTACTTTGATACGTACCACCTACCTAGATATCTTTACAGACTATGTACACCCCTTTATGACAATGGTGTTCCCAGAGGGCAGTGGCCTCTTTCAGCAGGATAATGCACTCTGCAACACTGCAAAAAATGTTCAGGAACGGTTAGAGAAACATGACAAAAAGTTGAAGGTGCTGCCTTGGCATCCAAATGCCCCAGATCTCAATCTGATTGAGCATCTGTGGGATGTGCTGGAACAACAAATCTGATCCATGAAGGATCGCACCTCACAACTTGAAGGACGTAAAGGATCTGCTGCTAATGCCTTGGTGCCAGATACCACAGAACACGTTCGGTGGTCTTGTGGAGTCCATGCCTCAAAGCACCAGAGCTGTTGTGGCGGCACGAGGGGGACTTACATGATATTAGGCAGGTGATTTTAATGTTGTGGCTGATCAATGTAAATAAAAGCAAGTAGTAATGAGGGAAGTATAATCATTATAACAAAAATCACGAGTCAAATACAAAGCCTAGGTCAAACACAGGAAATCACAAGAGAATCACTAGGAGCACTAAACGGGCTTAAATAGGCTTACCTATGTTCTGATAGGTCCACGTCATCACTGCGATCCAAAACAGATTAGGATCGCAATGATAACGTGGTAACTTTAAGAGTGGGTGTGACGTCACGTCCACATCTATATATAGATATCCTGCCGCGCGGCCGCATAGTTCAGTCAGAACGCGTGGTAGGAGGAGGCTGGCTAGGATCGAGGGAGGTAAGTCTCCTTCAGTGTGTTGCGCGGTCATGGAGCAATTGGACAGCGCGGCAGGAGGAGGTCGAAACAGGAAAGACCTTAGAGACTAACTGTAATTGCACCCCTGGTATAGAAAGGGTTAAAGCCGCTAAAGATGTTCCCTTCCCAAATACGAATTCAGATACCGAACACTCCAAGCAGCCGAACAGGAAAATACACAAATAAATCCCCCCAAGTACGAGACAAGGCTCCGTATTGAGGGTCAATCAGGAATCTGTTTAATCTGGGCTACCTGCCCGGCTTTTATGCAGGTATCCCACGAGGTGGACACTCCCATAGTGACCTGGTAGAAAACTGTGACCAATCACAGTAGTACAGGGATAAACACTCCTATTTACACTGATAGGACCCTTCTCTCTATCCTGGAGATAACTGGGTTAAGAGCTAGAAGTAACTCAATTACCTCCAGGGATAGAGCATAATCTCCATTTTACATGCACAGTAAAAATACATAAAAATCTATAATTCACAAATTACAGAATGAAAACCCCACATTCAACGTATCCCCAGATAGCCTGGATCTGAGCCCACAATATTACCGAATGGCGCTCAGATCACATACATACAGTTCAATCGCCATGGAGTCAAAGTCTTTCACATAGTCTTTTCGTTATACGAATGGGCTCCATGGGATAACTATCTGGGGTAGCTCCGTTCGTATGGTTCATGTCCTGAACGGAACGGCGTTCGTATGAACAAATGGGAACAGGATGGAGGAGGTCGGTGACTTCAGCGGTGTTCGCATTAAATATTGTCTGTTTTCAGTTCCATGATTTTGTTGACTAACACCGCTGGCCGCGTTCGACTAAACAAGATGGCCGCCGCCTCGTGTTCGACTATACGAACGGCAGCCACCCAGCGGTCGACAATTAAACTGCGGTTAACCGCAGCTTCTGGGAGGTAAATTGGCTGCACACTCCATACGTAGGTGGTCCGGCTGTTCGGTTGTTTGTTCGGTAAATTCCATTTACCGAACAACATAGTAGAAAGGCACGAATAAGCCTTTCTACAAGCAGAAATAAAGGTTTAGCACAGGGACCATAATCCTAAGGCAGCAGGCGAGCAACCAGGCCGCTCCAGGACCCAGTGGCGAGGTTACTTTCGCCACACTAATCGTCAGTTTTCAAACACTCTTTGACCCAAGGTGCATGTATATGGCTGATGGGTCCTGTCATATATACTAAAGGTAGTTACATAGTTACATAGCTTAAAAGAGACTTGCGTCCATCAAGTTCAGCCTTCCTCACATATGTTTTTGCTGTTGATCCAAAAGAAGGCAAAAAGCCCAGTCTGAAGCACTTTTAAATTTTGCAACAAACTAGGAAACAAAAATTCCTTCTTGACCCCAAAATGGCAGTCAGATATCTCCTTGGATCAAACAGCTATTACTCACTAAAGTGCTCCATTCCTTTTTATCAATTTTGTAGCTCGTCTCTGCACTTTTTCTAGTGCCATGAAATCCTTATTTAGAACAGGTGCCCAAAATTACAAAGGTATGGTCTTACCAGCGATTTTTAAAGAGGCACAATTATATTTTGAACCCGGGAATTTATGCCCCTATTTATACATGACAAAACCTTACTGGCCTTAGCAACTGCAGATTGACATTGCATATGGCTGCCTAATTTGTTGTCTATAACTATTCCCAAATCCTTCTCGTGTGTGGTTATCCCTAATTCACTACCACTTAATAGCCCTTCAAATATTTTCACAGTCACAGACGTTAAGCTCAGAGGTCTATAATTTTTCAATTTAGGAACAACATCTGCCTTCCTCCAAATCTCTGGTACAATACCTGAAACAAAAGAATCTTGAAAGATTAAATACAGAGGTTCACTTATTTCCCCACTTAGCTCCTTAAGTACTCGTGGGTGAATACCGTCAGGCCCCGGAGCTTTATTTACATTAATTTTCTTTAACTGCTGTAGTGTGATGTAATTCCAGTAAAATACAAGTTTAGCAGGCTAAGATTGCCACAAGGCATATGTATGTATATGTGTTTGTAAGTATCAGTTAGTTAATTACACGTAGCTAAGATACTGTCATCACTGTACTGACCAGGTGCAGGAATGTAAGAACTGGAATTACGCGTCCCTCTCCTTTGTATCAGATGAGCCACGTGGTTAGACCGGATGGATGAGTTTAGACTCTATTCATTAAATAGGTTAAGGGTATGTGTGGGTGTAGTTAATTGTGGGAGGAGCTACAGTGCTATATAAGGAATGTACTCTATGTATTCAGTACTCAGACTTTGCTGTATTTTGGTGACGCTAGTCCCTCTGAGTCCCGATCGGTGATCCAATAAAGAATCTCTTCCTTCCTGAAGAAACCTGTGTCCATCTCTCTGTGCTTGGCTTCCGTCAGTTTCTCCGGTATCATTTGGTGCATTGGCCGGGAAGCTCATCGTTCAACGGTAGCTGAGAGGCAGAGGCGTGAGACGGTCTATCTTTGCCCACGTTCTCTACGGCTGCACCCCTGAACTTCTGCGTGGACCTCCCTTCGTCTCGGCGCCACTGGTCTGTTGTCCAGGAGATCATCGGCCTCTACGTGAGAAGTGCTGGGGTGTCCCCGTCGATGAGTGTGAACTCAGGTTCAGGAACGAGGAGGTAAGATAACTGCTGTTTTAGACGGCAGGACCCGCTAGGGGTATACCGATTGTGCGGTAGGCCCAAAGGGGTTTTTGAATCTGTATCTGCCCCCTCTGTCGGAGGGAAGGAGCGAAGGCGCACCGCTCGATCGAACGCTCTTTAGTCAGACCGTTTGATTTGGTTAGTCAGGCGGGGTCCTGGTGTAAGATAGCCCTAGCCGGACACCGGTGTCTTGTCTAGACTAGCGTTCTAGGGTGTATATTACGTTCGCTAGGTCGGAGGGACCGGGAGACTAAGCGGCGCCTGTGTAAATTCGGTTCGCTAGTTCTCATCCTATCTGGGCTAAGTGGGAAGGCGTGTAAATTTGGAACCCACTAGACTTTTGATAGTACGACTAAGAGGCGCCTGTGTAAATTCGGTTCTCTAGCTCGTTGTATAGTGCGACTAAGAGGCGTCTGTGTAAATTCGGTTCTCTAGCTCGCTATATATGTGGTGATTGGGCAGTGTGGCTAACCAAAACGGGTGTATATAGTTTTAGGTAGTCCATTCAAGGTACTGGCCAATAGTTTAGTTGGGAATTGTAAATGTGTTAACGATTGTTTTAGTAAAGTGTATATCTTGTTAGATAGCGCGAGCTCAGCCGTCTAGCGAGAGTGTTAATAGTGTGTTGCTGTATTATAGTGCACGGTACCATAACCCTGTATATTTACTGACATTATATAATAAGTACTAATCATTGTCGTCCATTGCATGTTTAACACCATAACCACTAATAATTGTATTGTGACTTTAACTTGTGCTTTGACCTATGCTAACCGTACTGTAACCGCTATTTGTAAAAGACGATGTTACTGGGGTGTGTTATAGACGGGTAATTCGTATATAGAGAATTATAGCGTGGGTGACTGTGTAGTTACGCCAAAGGGCATAATATTGATTATATAGTGACTGGTGTAGCAGCTGTGTGTGTACGGGAATTCCCTGAGTGTTTATTGTTATTGTGTACGTTTCACTTGGTAACCGTACCACGTGGTGCTGTTGCCAGAGGAAACGGGTGTGACTGTTGAATAGTACGCGTGTATAGTAATCGTTGTCGACGACGTTCCACTGTTAAATATGGGTGCGTCGCAGTCAACGATTCCGGATCCCTTAGGATGTATGGTTAAGAATTTTAAAAAGGGATTCAAAGTTTGTGATTTTGGGGTTAAGATGTCCCCTGTACGTTTGGTCACTTTGTGCACTAGGAAGTGGCCTACTTTGGTTGCGGCATGGCCGCCACGTGGCAGTTTGGATCCAACTCTGGTACAGCGCTTACACGTGGCTGTATCAGGTAGGCCTGAACTTTACGGCCAGTTTCCTTATATTGATTGTTGGAGACAGGCCGTAAATGACTCGCCAAAATGGCTCCGGACATGCCACGAGGAACAGTGTCGCCTCATGGTAGCTAGGACTTGTTCGTCCACTAGGGCTGGTGTTAGGCCCATTTTGGACACGCCCCCTGAGTCCGAGATCCCTTTGCCGCCCCCTTACTTTCCGTTAAGAAGAAGTGACGCAAACGCAGGAAGCCCTGCACCCCTCCCCTCATTACCCTCATCCACTTCCGCTTCCTCCTCCAGTACAGGATCCACCCCCCCTCGTACTAAATCTCCCCTTCCGGAACCAGATAGACCAACCTCCATTAAAAATGAATATCCTGATTTGGCGCCACTTCAGGCTTCCGGTCAAGCTTCATCTAGCTCGGCCCGAAGTGTTTTATTTACGACCTTTTCCCAAAACCAACCTCCCACATCCCCATACCCTATCTCTCCCCGACCGGAACCCATGACTGACGCCTCTCTACGTAGCCCCATCCAAACCCGACAGTTGACTGGTGCCCAACAATTAAAGCACTATCAGATGCCTCTTCGCTTAAATCCCGGGTCAGCTTATATCGATGCCGCAGGTCAAATGGCACACGCTGACCCTGTCTTCGTATATGTCCCTTTCACCACTACCGACCTTTTAAACTGGAAGACCCATAATTCCTCGTATACTGAGAAACCACAAGCCATGACTGATCTGTTCACCTCAATAGTACAGACACATAATCCGACATGGGCTGATTGCCAGCAGTTATTAATGACTTTATTTAACAATGAGGAAAGGACAAGAATAAATCAAGCAGCCATTAAAGCATTAGAGGATAGAGCCCGTGCTTTGAACCAAGCTAATCCAGCAGCATGGGCCGCAACACATTATCCCAACACTGATCCCGATTGGAACGTAAATGGTGCTGATATGGTTCAACTCAGAGCCTATAGAGACGCTATAATTGCTGGCATGAAAGCCGGAGGAAAGAAAGCCATTAACATGTCGAAGACAGTTGAGGTGATCCAGAAAAGCGATGAAGCGCCCAGTGTCTTTTATGACCGATTATTGGAGGCGTACCGCTTGTACACCCCCTTTAATCCGGAAGACGCAGACAATTCCCGAATGGTTAACTCCGCCTTTGTCAGCCAAGCTTACGGAGATATTAAGCGCAAGCTACAAAAGTTAGAAGGGTTTGCAGGTATGTCAATCTCCCAACTAATGGAGGTAGCTAATAAGGTCTATATGAATAGGGAAACAGAAAGCAAGAAAGAGGAGGAGCGCAAGATGCGTAAAAAGGCTGATATGCTAGCGGTAGCGATCGCAGGCGTAGATAAACGGGGCCCAGATAGAGGCAATAATAGATGGAGTAGGGAGCCTTTGAGTAGGGATCAGTGTGCGTATTGCAAGGAAGAAGGGCATTGGAGGAACGAATGTCCGCAAAGAGAGCAGTACGAGAGAGACCAACCCAGGGCAGGCTACGGAAACTTTAGAGGCAGAGCGAGAGGTAGAGGAGGCCCCGGAGGGAGTAATGGTTATAGAGGGAGTAATGGGAACAGAGGAAGTGTTAGGGAAGACAGGTATATTCCAGCAGCGCAAAGGTCCCGCGATAGAGAAGGTAGGGACTTTGTAGGATTGGCTGACACGGTCATGGAGGACTATTGATACCGACCGGGCTCCATCCCCCTTGGTCGAGCGGAGCCTATGGTCGATGTATCAATAGGGGGGAAAAGGAGTGCGTTCATGATCGACACTGGTGCTGAACATTCAGTGGTGACTAATCTAGTTGCTCCTCCATCTGGAAGGACTATTACTGTGATAGGAGCAACTGGAAGAAGTGCTGAAAGACCGGTTCTTAAAAGTCGACTCTGTACATTGGGAGGCCACGTAGTAAAACACCAATTCCTTTATATGCCTGAATGTCCAGTCCAATTGCTGGGACGTGATATGCTATCCAAATTACAAGCGCAGATTACGTTCCTACCAGATGGAACAACATCTTTAAAGTTTAATGGACCTTCAGGTATTATGACTTTATCCGTACCAAAGGAAGAAGAGTGGCGACTTTATACAGTGTTGACTAGCCAAAACCCTAGGAGTGATGAGACATTGTTTAACATACCAGGAGTTTGGGCAGAGAACAACCCACCAGGACTGGCCCGCAATATTCCACCAATAAAAATTGAACTGAAACATGGGGTTTATCCAGTGAGCCTAAGACAATATCACATTCCGCAGAAGGCTAAGAAGAACATCCAATCCTATCTGGATAAGTTCATACGGTATGGTATCCTAAAATTCTGTACTTCCCCCTGGAACACCCCATTGCTGCCTGTTCAAAAGCCCGGCACAGATGAGTATCGACCTGTGCAGGACTTAAGAGCAGTCAATGATGCGGTTGTTAGCATACATCCAGTTGTACCCAATCCATATAACCTGCTTGCTTTAATTCCGGGCGGGGCTACTTACTTCACAGTCTTAGATCTCAAAGATGCCTTCTTTTGCCTCCGAATTGCCGCAGAAAGTCAATGTATTTTCGCTTTCCAATGGGAGAACGCTGTAACGGGCTCAAAACGCCAAATGACTTGGACAAGACTGCCCCAAGGGTTTAAAAATTCACCTACCCTATTTGGTTCAGCCCTAAGTCAAGATCTATTGGATTTCGAGTCCATCCCAGGAGAGTGTGTATTGTTACAATATGTAGATGACTTGTTGATAGCAGCAGTTACAAAAGAAATCTGTCAGCAAGCAACGCACGATCTACTACACATTCTCTGGAAGGCAGGATACAAGGTGTCTAGAAAGAAGGCTCAGTTGTGTTTGCCAACTGTCAAGTATCTGGGATTCCATATCTCTGAAGGTCAAAGAATTATGGGGCCAGAGAGAAAAGAGGCTGTCTGCCAAATACCAGTACCCAAGAATAGAAGACAAGTGCGAGAATTCTTGGGGGCAGCAGGCTTCTGTAGGATATGGATTCCCAGCTATGCGATACTGGCAAAACCTCTGTACGCAGCTATCAAAGGTACAGAGCACGACCCCTTCTTATGGACCCAAGAACAGCAAACGGCATTTGAAGATGTGAAGAAGGCTTTGATGAGTGCCCCAGCATTAGGTCTACCTGATCACACACGACCATTCTACCTGTATGTACACGAGCAAAGAAGAATGGCTGTGGGAGTATTGACACAGTACTTGGGATCATGGCAAAGACCTGTTGCCTACATGTCTAAACAATTGGATGCAGTGGCCAGCGGACTTCCACCTTGTCTAAGAGCCGTAGCTGCAGCCGCCCTGCTAGTAGCTGAAGCCGATAAACTCACTCTGGGTCAAGAACTTTATGTACGAGTCCCACATGCAGTACAGACGTTGTTGGATTACAAAGGAAATCATTGGTTTAGTAATAGCCGTATGACCAAGTATCAAGCAATGTTGTGTGAAAACCCAAGAGTGCATTTAGAGACTGTAAACACCTTAAATCCAGCTACCCTTTTGCCACAACCTACTGAAAGTCAACATGATTGTTTGGAAGTAATGGATGAAGTATTCTCAAGTAGACCAGATCTTCGTGATTTTCCCATCCAGAACCCCGATGTTCAATATTACACCGACGGCAGTAGTTATGTGAAAGAAGGGATCCGCTATGCAGGATATGCAGTGACAACAATAGACAAGGTGATAGAAGCTCGGCCACTGGCGAAAGGAACATCAGCACAAAAGGCAGAATTAATAGCACTAACACGAGCGTTACAATTGGCTGAAGGTTTAAGAGTAAATATCTATACGGACTCTAAGTATGCGTTTTTAACCACTCATGCTCACGGAGCTTTGTATAAAGAAAGAGGACTACTGAATTCAGAAGGCAAAGAAATCAAGTACGCAGCTGAAATCCTACAACTATTGGAAGCAGTGTGGGAGCCGAAAGAAGTCGGTATCATACATTGTCGAGCGCATCTGAGAGGTGATGGTGATGTAACCAAGGGAAATCGGATGGCAGATAGTGCAGCTAAGCGTGCTGCTGAATCAGGAAGACAGGAGTATGTAGGGCATATAGCTGCTCTTATACCAACTCCACTGTCCCAATGGACTCCAGTTTATACAGCTCAAGAAGAGGAGTGGTTAAAGACTGAACCGGGAAAGTATCTGGAGAACAAGTGGTATCAGCTAGAAGATGGAAGAATAGTTATACCAGCATCGCTAGCGGTAGAAATTGTCCAAAATTATCACAACGGGACACATTCTGGGAGAGACAGTACTGAAGAATCTCTTAGAAAACATTTCTACATACCAAGATTGTCCAACTTGACTCAGGCCATTGTACGCAGATGTATAACGTGTGCTAAGAATAATGCAAGACAAGGACCAGTAAAGCCACCAGGAGTTCAGTTTATGGGGGGACTCCCCATGTCCGATCTACAAATAGACTTTACAGTGATGCCTAAATCGGGTGGACATCGTTACCTGCTGGTAATTGTGTGCACCTATTCAGGCTGGGTAGAAGCATGTCCTACTCGTACAGAGAAAGCAGGAGAAGTTGTGAGATTCCTGCTACGAGAAATAATACCCCGATATGGACTACCCTGTTCTATAGGATCGGACAATGGTCCAGCTTTTGTTCACCAGTGCCTACAACAACTGACTCATATGCTTGGTATAAAGTGGAGGCTTCATACTGCATATAGACCCCAGAGTTCTGGTAAGGTAGAGAGAATGAATAGAACTATAAAGAACCAGTTGGCTAAAATGTGTCAGGAAACCCAACTTAAGTGGAACGTTCTCTTACCCATAGCTTTATTGCGAATCCGCAGTACCCCTACCAGAAGGATGGGCCTCTCTCCTTTTGAAATCATGTATGGGCGACCACCTCCCGTACTTGGTAACTTAAGGGGGGACTTGAGTCAGTTGGGAGAAGGAATTACCCGGCAGCAGGTTGTAGAGTTGGGTAAGACTATGGAGGAGGTACAGAAATGGGTACAAGATAGATTACCTGTGAATATTTATCCCCCTGTTCATAGTTATTATCCAGGAGATCAAGTGTGGATTAAAGAGTGGAATAATGTACCGTTAGGGCCCAAGTGGAGAGGTCCTTATGTTGTTCTTTTGTCTACCCCTACAGCAATAAAAGTAGCAGAAGTGACTCCGTGGATACATCACTCCAGGGTTAAACCAGCAGCAGTCGATTCTTGGCAAGTTACAGCAGATCCAGAGAATCCCTGCAAGATCCGGTTAAAACGCACTACTCAGTCGGAGTAACGAGGAATTATTGTGGATTACAAATTTTATTGTTACAGGTGTGAGTGAGAAGGCCATAATAAAGCCTGTCCGCTTACCATCACATAGTGTATAAGCCAGGAAAGTCTCGAAGGGACACCTGTGAAGATGAGCAGAACTCCATTCCCTGCAGCCCCTCACATCCTGGAAGCTGAGGCGCCATCGCACGGACGAAGACTGAGGATGACGGCGAAAGATGTGCTTTTGATAGTGTTTATTTATATGTGTTTTTATATTCAGGAAGGTAGAGGTACCGACACTCCTAGCTGTGAGGTATGCATTAAGACTACGAGAACAGGTAACCATATTTCCCAAACCCTAATTTGGCATTCACAATACGAATGTAAAGGAGATGTATCGAGATGTAGATACTTAAATATAGATTATAGTGTGTGCCATTTAGGAGTAGGAGAACCTAAGTGCTTCAGTCCGGAGTATCAGCCTCGTACAATTTGGTTGACTCTCAGGAATGGAGATCCTCAGGGGACCCTAATTAATAAAACGGTGTTAGAATCCGTACATTCTTCGGGTGTTCTGCTATTTGATGCGTGTAAAGCGATATCGAGTGGTAGAAAGCCGTGGAATGTATGTGGGGATCTTAGATGGGAGAGGACGTATGGGTCTAATGATAAATATATTTGTCCCAGTAGTAAAAATAAATATGTGAGTCCTAGATGCCCAAATAAAGACTATAACTTTTGCCCATATTGGTCTTGTGTGGGGTGGGCAACTTGGGGACAGACAGTAGACAAAGACATGATAGTGACTAAGTTGCCGACTAGCCCTTATTGTAAGTCTATGGAATGCAACCCAGTCCATATACTCATTAATAACCCCGACAAGTTCTTAGATAAGTATGGAAATTTATTTGGGTTTCAAATATACGGGACGGGTTTAGATCCTGGGACATTATTGTTTATAGGAATAGAGACTGATACGGTATCCTCCCAGACTCATCAAGTATACCATTCCTTTTACGAAGAGATGAGTATAGATAATAAGATCCCCCATAATGCTAAAAACCTGTTCATCGATTTAGCTGAAAGTATTGCCGGTAGTCTTAATGTTACCAACTGCTATGTGTGTGGAGGTACTAACATGGGAGACCAATGGCCTTGGGAAGCAAAGGAGGTAATGTCCGGTTCTGAGGCAGTTGACCAATTAATATCTACACAAGCCGATTATCATATGAGTGTTAGAGGTAAATCTGAGTGGAGATTAAAGACCTCCATCATAGGTTATGTTTGCATAGCAAGGAAAGGAATAATGTATAATACTTCTGTAGGAGAATTAACTTGTCTAGGGCAAAAAGCTTATGATGATGATACAAAGAATACAACTTGGTGGTCGGCTTCAAATGTCTCAGAACCATCTAACCCGTTTGCTAGATATGCCAATTTAAAGGATGTGTGGTTTGATCTATCCATCACATCTACTTGGAGAGCCCCAGCAAATTTGTACTGGATCTGTGGTAAGAAAGCCTATTCGGAGCTGCCACAGGACTGGGAAGGGGCATGTGTGTTGGGTATGCTCAAACCATCCTTCTTCTTGTTACCGATTGAAACAGGTGAGACTTTAGGTGTTAAAGTGTATGATGTGAATCATAGGAAGAAAAGGGGACCCATAGAGATAGGCGCCTGGGAAGATGATGAATGGCCTCCCCAGCGTATTATAGATTACTATGGGCCAGCCACGTGGGCTGAGGATGGTACCTTTGGTTATAGAACCCCTATTTATATGCTCAACCGTATTATAAGATTACAGGCGGTGGTTGAGATTATCACAAATGAGACATCACAAGCGCTCAATCTTCTAGCGAAGCATAACACCAGGATGAGGACAGCAGTCTACCAAAATAGATTAGCCTTGGATTACCTTTTGGCAGTAGAGGGAGGTGTATGTGGGAAGTTTAACCTAAGTAATTGCTGTCTTCAAATAGATGACGAAGGGCAAGCAATAGCTGAGCTTACTAGCCATATGGTTAAACTAGCGCATGTGCCTACTCAGGTATGGAAAGGGTACAATCCAAGTAGTTGGTTTGGTAGCTGGTATGAGTGGTTTGGAGGGCTTAAGGCAGTGGTAGGTGGAGTCCTACTGATTTTACTGTTGTGTCTACTCCTACCGTGTCTTATACCCTTAGTAGTTAGGTCTGTGCAAAGCCTGATAGGAAGTATAGCAGAGAGGAAGGCTGCTGCACAGATAATGGCGATATATAAGTATAAGGCTCTAGATCAGGGAGAACCAATGCAAGAAGATGAATGTTGAAGATTCACATCATAAGATAAGTCTGGTCTGGTTCATGGTAACCTGAGGTATATGCAAACCAAGGTTAAGTGATGCCTCAAGTAATTGTGAAATATCAGAGGCATCAAAGGGGGGAATGTGATGTAATTCCAGTAAAATACAAGTTTAGCAGGCTAAGATTGCCACAAGGCATATGTATGTATATGTGTTTGTAAGTATCAGTTAGTTAATTACACGTAGCTAAGATACTGTCATCACTGTACTGACCAGGTGCAGGAATGTAAGAACTGGAATTACGCGTCCCTCTCCTTTGTATCAGATGAGCCACGTGGTTAGACCGGATGGATGAGTTTAGACTCTATTCATTAAATAGGTTAAGGGTATGTGTGGGTGTAGTTAATTGTGGGAGGAGCTACAGTGCTATATAAGGAATGTACTCTATGTATTCAGTACTCAGACTTTGCTGTATTTTGGTGACGCTAGTCCCTCTGAGTCCCGATCGGTGATCCAATAAAGAATCTCTTCCTTCCTGAAGAAACCTGTGTCCATCTCTCTGTGCTTGGCTTCCGTCAGTTTCTCCGGTATCAGTAGCACCTTGTCTTGAGTCATCCAATCACAATTTCTTTGCAAGTTTTTTTTCAGCAATCATTTGCATATCTCTTGCCATAGGATCCTCATTAATATATACTGAATAAAAATTATTTACAATTGCTGCCTTTTCCTGGTCTTCATTAACTAACATACTCCTCTCTGTTTCCAGTGTACCTACACTTTCATTTTTTGTTTTTTTAGAATTGATATACTTGAAAATTCTCATTTTCTAGTTTAGCAACTTTAATTGCCTTTTTGCAAGCATTATTGGCTTCCTTATATGTTATATAGGATCCTCTGATTTGTCCGATTTAAATGCCTCTTTCTTATTTTTAATCTCCTTTTTTACTTCTACTACTACTAAGCCACACTGGTTTCAATTTGTTTCTTTTATATTTATTACCCAATAGTACATACTGAGAAATGTACATTTCTAATATTTGTTTGAATAGTTTCCATTTATCCTCAGTGTTTTTTTTACTAAGAGTTTATGCCAGTCGATATGTTGTAGAGCTGCCCTAATCTTATTGAAATTGGCTTTTAATTTTTTTTTTTTATACGTTATAGTATACCCCACATGCTTTTGCTTTTTTAAAGGACCACTATGGTGCCAGGAAAACATACTCGTTTTCCTGGCTCTATAGGGTCCTTGGGTCCCCCTTACCCTCAGGGCCCCCTCCTGCCGGGCTCTAGGGGAAGAAAGGGGTTAATCCCTTACCTTTTTTTCGGCGCTGGGGACTCTCCTCCTCCTTTCCCCTCATCGGCTGAATGCGCATGCGCGGCACCAGCCGCGTGCGCACTCAGCCAGTCTCATAGGAAAGCATTATCAATACTTTCCTATGGACGCTGGCGTCTTCTCACTGTGAAAATCACAGTGAGAAGCGCGGAAGCGCCTCTAGTGGCTGTCAATGAGACAGCCACTAGAGGCTGGATTAACCCATTTGTAAACATAGCAGTTTCTCTGAAACTGCTATGTTTACAGCAGAAAGGGTTAATCCTAGATGGACCTGGCACCCAGACAACTTCATTGAACGGAAGTGGTCTGGGTGCCTATAGTTCTCCTTTAAGTTAATTTTAAAATTTACCATATTGTGATCACTATTTCCCAAATGCTCCCCTACTTGAATGTTGGTCAAAAGATCAACATTGTTTGTTATAACGAGATCAGACAAGCATCCTTTCTAGTTGGTGCTTGTACCAGTTGTGACATAAAGGTGTCATTTAACACATTCAAAAAACTGATTCTCTTTGCTGAAGTAATTTATGTCCGGGCAATTAATATCTCCAATAATTAACATGTTACCCCGATTTGCAGCTTTCCCAGTTTGCTCTAACAGCTGTTCTTTCTCATTAATATTTACATTTGGTGGTTTATAACATATCCCAACCAATAATTGATTTCCGTTTGTTTGCCCCAAGCAGATATCTACCCATAAAGCTTCCACATTTTCCTCGTCACACTCCACATGCCTAAGATTTGACTTTAACTCATGGTTGACATACAAACATACCCTACCACCCTTCTTGTTTTTCCTATCCTTCCTAAATAACATGTACCCATTTAAGTTAACTGCCCAGTCATGTGTCTCACCATGTTTCTGTTATGCCTATTATATCATATTGTTTAGTGTATGCTGTTGCCTCTAGTTCCCTCATTTTGTTATATAGTCACCTTGCATTATTAACCCCTTAAGACCGGAGGGCGTACAATTATGGCCTATTTTAAGCGGCTCTAAACGCCGCCGGGCGTAATTGTACGCCCTCCGTTTTTTTCTTACTTACCCGGTCGCCGGCGATCCCACGCCGGCGATCGCGGTTGGGGGGACTCCCAGGGAGCCCCCAGCGGCACGTCCGCCCTCCAGCAGCCCCCCCCGGCCATGTGAGAGTGAGGTCCTTGCGAGGACCTCACAATCCCATGGCTGGGTTAGCTGCCTGGTGCATTGCCAGCAGGGGGACTGCCTGTAATGACAGGTAGTTCCCCTGCTGGCTAGAAATAAAATAAAATAAAGTTAAATAAGTGTAAAAAAATATATATATATACTTAGATCATATATATATATGTTATATATATATGATCTACGTATATATATACACATATACATACACACACATACACTGTCTAGGAGTATTTTACTATTAATATATATATATATATATATATATTAATATCAAATTACACATAGACTGATACTGATTAAATATATATATAATTATTGTTATATATATATTTATATATAATATAAAAAATATGTAAATACGTAAAAAAATAAAATTCAAAAAATAATTAAAAATAAATAATTAAAAAATATATAGATGTGTGTTATTTCATTCTAACTGCATTGTGATATTAATATATATATTTATATCAAAATACACGTAGAACGAAATAATATATCTATATACATAAATATATACGTATATATCACTATATATATACCTATATATAAATAAAAATATTGAAAAAAATTATATATATATATATACATATATATACACATATGTATATATATATACATATATTAATTCTACACATATATTTATGTAATATTTTTACATAATTAGGTATCCTAATTAATTACAATTAGCGTGACCTGCCTGACAACCCATGCCGAAAGTATAGGGAATTTAATTTGCTAGCACTATATTTAACCCAATAACTTTCCAAGACACCATAAAACCTGTACAGGGGGGTACTGTTTTACTCGGGAGACTTCGCTGAACACAAATATTAGTGTTTCAAAACAGTAAAATATATTACAACGATGATATCGCCAGTAAAAGTGACGTTTTTTGCATTTTTCACGCACAAACAGCACTTACACGGACAATAGTATTGCTGTGATACTTTTTACTGTTTTGAAACACAAATATTTGTGTTCAGCGAAGTCTCCCGAGTACAACAGTACCCCTCATGTACAGGTTTTATGGTGTTTTCAAAAGTTACAGCGTCAAATATAAGGCTTGTGTTTCATTTTTTTCACATTAAAATTCGCCAGATTGCTTACGTTGCCTTTGTGACCCTATGGCAGCCCAAGAATGGAAATTACCCCTATGATGGCATACCATTTGCAATAGTAGACAACCCAAGGTATTGCAAATGGGGTATGTCCAGTCTTTTTTAGTAGCCACTTAGTCACAAACACTGGCCAAAATTGGCGTTTTTTGCATAAATTCACACACAAACAAATACTAACGCTAACTTTGGCCAGTGTTTGTGACCAAATGGCTACTAAAAAGACTGGACATACCCCATTTGCAATACCTTGGGTTGTCTACTATTGCAAATGTTATGCCATTATGGGTGTAAATTTATTTCCTGGGCTACTATACAGTCTCAAAGGCAACCTAACCAATCTGGCAAATTTCAATTTCAAATGTAACACATTACATTACATTATATTATATTTTTTTTTTTTGTAAATCTCTTTTTTATTGAGGCATAAAAGTTTGAGGGTACAGAAAATAAGAATGGAGACAATAAAGTTTCATACATATCGGGATCAATACGATGCCATGTATATCATCTCTAAACATTTGCTAGCCTCATTTTATAATTTTTTCATTTTTGTGCGCAAGGTTTAAGCATGTAATTTTTGCCATGCCGCAACGGTTACAAACAGTTAATTCGAGAAGCGTGAGAATTGTGGCATATGATGGTGCTGCACATTTTTAAAAATGATAAACCAATAAAGAGGGGTCATATTTTTGTGTACATTTGTTATGCTAAGAAGATTGATTCACATGCTAGGCTTGTTTTGTGTGAGTCCTGGCAGCTGGTGATTCGTCTATGGGACGTTGGGTGTTCAGAAGGGATGTATCCTTGCTGCTAAGTGCGTGAATGTACCATACGCTGGGGTTGTGGTCATGGGGCCCTATGGCTGTAATGGTCAGCTTGTGGACCAGTGTCGACGTGTGGTGCGATTGCATGTTATATATGTCGTGTTAGCCCAAAAGCTGGGTATCCCTTTGGGGGTGAGCTAAGGCCTCATTATCGTGAGGTGTCTAGTCACCCGGTGTATTGGGTTTGATTACTCCTTACCTAGGGAGTAGCGGGGGGGGGAGGTGTGTGGAGAGGTTCAGGGTTCCCTCAGTGACTGTGCGTGGCAGTAGACTAACGCTCTCTATTTATGAGGGAATTCGCCACTGCTGAGACCCCAGCCTTAGCTGTAGTGCCTGGGGGTTGTCGTTTCTCCAGAGTTTGTGTGAATGGGGTACAAAAACGCAAAGGTGAGTTTGGGACGGGGGAAAAGAAGGATAATAATAACATAGAATAAAACATCATCGGTTGAGAGCCGTATATAAAGTCCCAATCAGACAGTCCTATAAGTGGAGGGCCGGCAGGCCATGCAAGCAGGTCACCAGTCTGGCAAGTAGTCCTTCAGGTCGGGTCGTCACTCGAGCTGGTTCCTGGTGCTACAGCTCCCGCAGCTGTCGATCTCGGAATGAAGGCTGGTGCGTGTATCGGGTCCCAAATGGAAGTGGGGTGGGGTGTTCTCGCTTGTGTGTTTTCCGGTGAGTGGTTTAGGCCCAGGGCCGTCAGGAACGGAGTTGCGTCTTCTATCGAGGTGAGTGTATGTAGGCTGCCATTCAGGGTTACTGTCAGAGATCCATTCATTCCCCACCTGTAGGCCATGTTGGCTGAGCGGAGAGTGCTGGTCACAGGCGTGAGCGTTTTACGCCATAAGAGAGTTGCCTTTGTGAGGTCCTGATAGAATGTCAGGGACGCCTCTTCGAATCTTAGAGGTGTTTTCCCCTTAATCGCCGTCATTATCAGGATTTTGTCATGGGCTGTGGCACATCGAAGAATGACATCTCTCGTCACCGGGGTGGATGCTCCCGCAGGACCTGGTAGGCGGTAAATTCCTGCAATGTTTAATTTTTTGGCCACCGTCTGGGACAGGATGGAAGTCAGCAATCGTCTGACATAGTGGGGTAGTTCGTCTACCGTAACTGTCATTGGGATGCCTCTTACTTTAATGTTGGTGCGGCGTTGGCGGTCTTCCATGGCCGTGATTTGAGCAGTGATGGCCCTGTGCTGGGACCGGACCTGGTGCACCGTAGTTTGGAGCTCGGTCACCTGTAATTGGAGATCTGCAATATCTCTCTCCGAGGTCTGTACCCGGTCCGTGATGGCTTTCATGTCCGTTTTAATGGGAGCGAGTTCATTCGCCAGTATCTTATGAAAGTCCGTTAATAGGACCTTCAGGTCGTGTCTGGTTGTCGGTGTGCAGTCGGCGGGTTCTGCAGGCGCCATCGGGTGAGTGGCTACCGATCTATCAGCCCCTGTTTGCTCGTCTAGGTGTGTGGAGGCGTTAGGCCGCGGGGTAGTGACGGGCCGCTGAGCCTCTGAAGGAGCGGGTTGAGGTGGTGCTGGCCGCTGAAACATAGTCCCAATATCCCTGTTATCCATCGCCGTGTTCTTCTGCGAGCGGCGGCCCATAGCTGGCATGTGGGCCAGGGTGTCGGGCAAGATGTGAGGGTAGTCGTCGCTCACCTGCCGCGTGAGCAGCGTCTCCAGGCCTGAGAGGGATAACGCGGGGTAGGCCCCAGTTCTCCTCTTCCGTCTTGGCTGGGTCTTTTGTTGAAAAAAGGGCATCTATCGCCTCAGGAGTCGATGCTCGTTGTAGCTGGCTACTTTTGCGGTCAGGATGGGCTCCCACTTTCGGGTTATTTGCGTTTTTGGGTGTTTGTGCTGAGGAGCTCACAAGCATGGCGTCCGTGCAGGCTGGTGGTCAAGCTCCGCCCCCCTACATTATATTATATTATATTACATTATATTATATTACATTATATTTGACCCTGTAACTTCCCAAAACACCATAAAACCTGTACATAGGGGGTACTGTTTTACACGTGAGACTTTGCTGAATACAAATATGTGTATTTTATTGCAGTAAAAGCAAACAGTATTATGACATTGACAGTTGAAATGTCATGTAGAACTAAAAAAATAAAAAAAATCTTATTTTCTCCCATTTTTTTCATATTAAATTCTGTTTCATAGCTAAATATTTGATATTAAATGAAAGCCCTGTTTCCCCTGAATAAAATGATATATAATAAGGGGGGGTGCATTTAATATGAAAGAGGTGAATTACGGTTGGACAGACATATAGCGCAAATGCCAGGTTTTGTTTACGTTTTGTTCTGTTCTGTTGGCTCAGTCCTTAAGGGGCTAAGCATACATTTAATATTATCATGAGTAATTTGTAGTATTTGTGATTTTTTACCAATATTACATACCTCCTCTATTCTGAGCTTGCCCATCCCCCCATCTCTACCCCCATTATACTGAGCTAAAACCCATCTCCTTTCTATCCTATCTCCATTTTCTAGATTGCTTTGAGCCTCCCCCCCTACTACTAGTTTAAAATCTCCTGCAACCTTCTAGCCATCCTGTCCCCCAGCACAGCAGACCCTCTTCCATTTAGGTGCAATCCATCACGACTATACAGGTTGTACCCAAGCGCAAAATTGGCCCAGTGCTCTAAAAACCCAAACCCTCTTTCCTGCACCAAGACTTCAGCCACGCATTGACCTCTCTAATCTCCCGCTGCCTTTCTGCTGTAGCGCGCGGCACAGGTAATATTTCTGAAAATATTACCTTGGAGGTCCTTTTCTTTAGCTTACTTCCTAGTTCCCTGAACTCATTCTTTAGGACCTTCCCTTTTCCTCTGACTTTGTCATTGGCACCAATATGGACCATGTCAGCTGGGTCATCCCCAGCCCCTCCCAATAATCCCTCCACTCTGTCGGCAACATGCCGGACCCAAGCACCCGGGAGACAGTAAACTGTCCGGTTGAGCCGATCAGAGTGACAGATTACCCTATCTACTCTCTTAATAATAGAGTCCCCTACCACCACAACCTGTCTAGCCTTCCTTACCCTCTCAACCCCACCTGTACTAGAGGGGCTGTTCCCACGACTTTTAAAAGGAACAGCTTCCTGCAGTACAGCTACTCCTGAGCTGATGCTCCCAATATCTTAACTCAAACAGGAAAATATGTTGGGCTGCACAAGATCAGGACTAGCTAAACCTTTCCTCTTCCCTCCCTCCCTGCTTCGTTACCCATCTATGTGCCTGTAGGGATGAGTTTTTCTTAAAAATATATATTTCCTTTTAAAACGATAAAAAAAAAAAAAAAAAACATTATTTTAAAGCGGTTTTGCTATGCCTAAATCAAAAATTAGTATTTTGTATGGTATAGTATTTACGTAATAGCTGTAAGGGTTGGAGTAGCCCGTTAAGTCTTTATTTCATAACAGTAAGCTTAGTTTTTTTGCTTTGCTACAATCATATGCCCTGCCTTATGCATAAACACAATCTCTCCTCACTATTCGTTAACACTTGTTGTGATTAGGGGGCTGCATAAAGCATACATAACAATTTAATAATTGAATTTATTTGAGCCTATTAGAGCCTATTTCAACTTGAAGACCCTAATGGCTATTTGACAGCCATTAGTAGTCGATAATACTGCAAAATGTAAACAGTATAATTTCTCAAAAACAGCACTGTTTTCTTCTTCAAGGCTAAATGGGTAGCGTCTATGTCCCACAATCACTTCATTAAGTTAAAGTGATTTTGGTGTTTATGTAATTCCTTTTAATTACTTATTTCTGCAATCCTTGCTCCACCTACCCTGGCTGTCAATCACACAGCTGATCTTCACACCTCTTGAAAACACATATTTATCCATTTTGACCTTATCTTCATTAAAGAACTTCTTTGCTATTCAGTCAAGTGAGAATTCAAAGTGAATTTTAAATTTAAGGTAAAAACGACCGAACTGCAAAAATTTGCTCAGCCAGCAGTCCAGCTACTCTGGCTTTAAATATGAAATTAACTTTGAATTAACAGTTTAGTAAATGCTTTCACTCATGTATGTTTGGTTGTTGTTCATTAACGATGGTTTGTTTGGGATGTTTTGTTTACGTTCTAAATTTTAAGTATGTAGAGAGTTAACGCTTCACCCCAATTAACTATCCTTTAGGATGTATGTTTAAATATCCCAGTAGCACGCTAGCATATTATGCCTAAAACGTGCTAAAAAGTGCTGTGTGGCACGAAACGCGTTGGGTGATTACCCTCCGAGATTCTTTTTTGTTCTTTTGATTCTTTTGTGCTATGTCCCCATTTCTTTTTTATTTTTTTTATTTTTTTTTATACAACTTCAATAAATTGTATGTTTTAATAAATCATGGATTATTTTTGTTGAGCAAATTGCTAATTGTCACATTTGAATACATTGTGACTGACTACCCTTCTCTTGGATGACGGGCTCCACCACCTGTGAATCGGTGCACGTTTTTTCAACTTTTACGTGTATGATCTCATTTTGGCTTTCTGATGCAGTTTTTGTTGGATTCCGGGATAATTTCTGGGTTCCTCTGATTTTGTGTTTGTCTTCACAAATATTTATAGTAGTAACTTCTGTTCTTCCGAGATATTGGAAATCCCCAACAATTCCAACTAAAAGTTAGATGACTTCCTTGGTTCTTGAAAAAAAAAATGTTTTATTAAAAAAAAAGATAACAGATAGTGTTTAGCAATTAGTATTGTGACACACTTTATGTGCACTTCTAATATACTAATATATTATAATATATTATATAACGAATATATTAGTGAACCACATTGACTTATCATGCCTCTTATTAATCCTTTGTTCCCCAGAGCGAAAAAAGACAATTGTCTTATGAACATCTCATAATATATACCCATTGTACAGCGCTACAGAATGTGATGGCGCTATATAAATAATAAAATAATAATAATATATACATATCAAATTTGTTTTAATTATAATGAAAAAAATAATGGTCAAAGTCATGTATGATTATGATTATTTATTTATTTATTTATTAAAAATTCTTAAGAAACGCAGTCTTATTACCCATAGGGTCTCGATGCGCATACCAGCAATAAAACAGACAAAACAATATCCAGCAAACAACAGCATTATAATCACATGCATTTGCACCAGGTTAAAAGTTTCATGTCATCCCATACGCCTGAGCAAATAAAACTGTTTTTAGGCTCCGGCGAAACTTCAGTAGATCATTCTCAAGTCTTAATGTCAGAGGCAGGGAGTTCCAAAATTGCGCTCCCTGAACATCACTCGTTCTCCCTCCGCACTTTTTCTTTTTAAAATTTGGAATCTTCAATAAAGCTAAATCAGCCGATCTCAAGGATCGACTGGGAGTATAGCGTGTGAATTTATCCTTCAGATAGTCTGGTCCCATACCATGGACCGCCTTATATACCAAACAACCATTTTTAAACAGAACCCGTTCACGAACGGGCAACCAGTGCAAGGCTCTTAATGATGGAGTGATATGGTCATTGCGGGCCACACCCGTAAGTAGCCTTGCAGCTGCGTTCTGTATCAACTGTAGCTTGTGTATGATGTTCTGAGGCAGTCCAATGTACAGAGCATTGCAGTAGTCCAATCGGCTACTGATGATGGCATTGACCACCGAGATTTGATCGGAGGGGGCAATGAATCTAAAAATAGACCTCAGAAGCTTCAGGTGGTAGTGGCAAGAGCTTACCACCTGATTAATCTGAGGCTTCAGTGTCAACCTGGAATCGAGAATGACTCCCAGATCTCTGACCTTAGTGGCAGGACTCGGAGATGGAGAAAACGAGTCCGGCCATGAGGGAAAGATACTATTCACCTCCTGGTTACTGAAGATGATGCATTCAGTTTTGGAGCCATTAAGTTTTAAATAATTGGCTCCCATCCACGACTGGATATCCTGTAGGCATGAAGAAAGATTGATTTGATCCTCCTTTTTCTTGGCCAGGCGAAAGTACAACTGGGTATCGTCGGCATAGATATGATAGGGAAGCATGTGGCGGCGGATGATATGGGTCAGTGGCCTCATATAGATGTTAAACAGGATTGGAGATAAAGCCGAACCCTGGGGGACTCCACACGTCAGGGAGATGTTAGAGGAGTAAAATGTCCCCAATTTTACCCTTTGAACCCTGTCGTGGAGAAACGAGGTCATCCAAGCTAACGCCCTGTCATCCACACCAGCCACAGTAAGTAGCCTCTCTGTCAATCTATCATGATCGATGGTATCGAAGGCCGCCGATAAATCCAGGAGTACCAGGGCAATTTCCTCCCCTCTGTCCAAAGCCCACAGGAGATCGTCGTGGACTTTAACCAGGGCAGTTTCTGTCCCTCTACCAGGTCGAAATCCCGATTGGAAGTCATCCAGAATGTGATTAGATTCCAGGTGAGGCTGAATTTGCCATACCGCCGCTCTCTCGATGATCTTGGCCAAAAAAGGCAAGGTGGAAATAGGTCGATTGTTGCTCAACTCGGAGCGTGGCACAGTTGGTGTCTTCAGCAGAGGGATAACCACAGCCTGCTTCAGAATTAGTATATTATATTCACCTGTTTTCCCCCGGGTTATTTTTCTGCTATACACCCCATGTTTATTAAACAAATTCTGTTTATGTTTAAAAGTGCAAAACATTAAATAATATAATTTCAAAAGAAAACCCAATGTGTGCATATTTTTTATATCTAATAATTGTTCAAAAGTTTAAAAAAAATATGCATTTTGTAAACTACACATTAGTTTAAAAAGCTGTATAACAATATTGAGCAGACCTAGAAATCCCTTACGTAGATGTCTTTACCAATAGCATAGCCTCTGTGTCAATATCTGAATGGTAGGGGAGAGCAATTATTTAAAATAATAATACCCGCTTTCTTTGCTGTGATATTCCACTGGCAAATGCATCTTTTGCTTTTTAGACCATAACAACATAGTGACATAGACATATCTTTATGATAAATAATATATGAATTGTTTTAGGAGTTGTTACTTTGCCAAGGTAACCTTGTCATGACAGGCTCACTTTAGCATAGCTCCAAAAATTTCAAAAGGACAGGGAGAACCAGTTTAATTTTTGAGGTGTGAGTGGGAGAGTGACCATAGGCGGAGCTGTACTGAGAAATTGTTAAATTTTTATGTAACTTAAATCTAATTTAGAACAATGTATATTATTTACACAGGCTGATTTCTAAACACATTTATTGTAGTTTAACCCCTTAACAATGATGGGCGTGCTATGCCGCCTACAACAGGTGGGCTCTGATGCCCTAGGGTGGCATAGCAATCCCTAAAGATCGGTACCCCCCAACCCTGATACTCACCCTGTTGATTGCAATCGGGGGGACTTCCTGACATTTTGTTTTACCTGAACAAAATGATATATTATAAGGTGTGGGTACATTTAAAGGGACACTATAGTCACCCAGACCATTTTATCTTATTGAAGTGGTCTGGGTGCCAGGTCCCTGTCACACTTAGTCCTCAATGTAAAGCATTGCAGTTTTATAAAAACTGCAATAATTACCTTGCAGGACTAAAACTGCCTTTTTTTAAAATTGTGAGTGTGTTAGTGTGTTTCTGTTAGTGAGTGTGTGTGTCTGTTAGTGAGTGTGTTCGTGTGTTCTGTTAGTGAGTGTGTTAGCGTGTGTCTGTGAGTGTGTTAGTGTGTGTCTGTTAGTGAGTGTAAGTGTGTGTCTGTTAGTGAGTGTTAGTGTTTGTGTCTATTAGTGAGTGTGTTAGTGTGTGTCAGTTAGAGAGTGTCTGTTAATGAGTGTGTTAGTGTGTCAGTTAGAGTGTGTCTGTTAATGCGCGTGTTAGTGTGTGTCAGTGAGAGTGTGTGTGTCTGTCACTGAGAGTGTATATGTTTTTGTCAGTAAGTGTGTATGTGTGTTTGTCAGTGTGTGTGTATCTGTCACTGAGAGTGTGTGTCTGTCAGTGTGTGAATGCTTATTTCAGCATGTGTATCCATGTCTGTCAGTGTGTGTATGCATGTCTGTCACTGAGACTATGTGTGTGTCAGTGAATGTGTATGTCTGTTAGTGTGTGCCTGTCAGCTTGTGTATGTGTGTCTGTCAGTCAATGTGTGTGTCTGACACTGACTGTATATATGTCTGTCAGTGAGTGTTGTATATTTGTGTTTGTCAGTGTGTATCTGTCAGTGAGTATATGTGTGTCCCAGTGTGTGTGTCTGACACTGAGTGAGTGTGCATCTGTCAGTGAGTGTGTATGCATTTCTGTCAGTAAGTGTGCATGTGTGTCTTGTCAGTGAATGTATGTGGCTGTCGGTAAATGCGTGTCTGTCAGTGAATGTGAGTGAGTGTAACTGTGAATGAGTGTGTGCGTGTGTCTGTGAATGTGTATGTTTCAGTGAAAGTGTGTGTTGGTTAAACAGCGTGTGTGACAATGACTGTATCTGTCAGTGCATGCCTCAGTGTGTCTGTCAGGAAGAGAAATTTGCAAGGGGGGAGGAGGGTGCCCGAGTTTTGTTATGCCTAGAGCAGCACAAAACCAGAATACACCACTGGAAATACAGATTTGTATTTCTAGCATTTTAGAAGCCCTTTAATGTGAAAGAGGCAAATTATAGATTGTGATGGAGCTCCCTGTACCCCTGGCTGGGTACCTCCGCTTCCTAGCTGGAACAGGGGACAAACTGCAGCACTTTTGCCCACAGTCGCCGTGGCTTTACTGGGAGTATTATTGCTGTGGAGCTCTGTTATACACTCAGACACATTACTGGGAGTATTATTGCTGTGGAGCTCTGTTATACACTCAGACACATTACTGGGAGTATTATTGCTGTGGAGCTCTGTTATACACTCAGACACATTACTGGGAGTATTATTGCTGTGGAGCTCTGTTATACACTCAGACACATTACTGGGAGTATTATTGCTGTGGAGCTCTGTTATACACTCAGACACATTACTGGGAGTATTATTGCTGTGGAGCTCTGTTATACACTCAGACACATTACTGGGAGTATTATTGCTGTGGAGCTCTGTTATACACTCAGACACATTACTGGGAGTATTATTGCTGTGGAGCTCTGTTATACACTCAGACACATTACTGGGAGTATTATTGCTGTGGAGCTCTGTTATACACTCAGACACATTACTGGGAGTATTATTGCTGTGGAGCTCTGTTATACACTCAGACACATTACTGGGAGTATTATTGCTGTGGAGCTCTGTTATACACTCAGACACAATACTGGGAGTATTATTGCTGTGGAGCTCTGTTATACACTCATACACATTACTGGGAGTATTATTGTTTTTGAGCTCTGTTATACACTCAGACACATTACTGGGAGTATTATTGCTGTGGAGCTCTGTTATACACTCAGACACATTACTGGGAGTATTATTGCTGTGGAGCTCTGCTATACACTCAGGCACATTACTGGGAGTATTATTGCTGTGGAGCTCTGTTATACACTCAGACACATTACTGGGAGTATTATTGCTGTGGAGCTCTGTTATACACTCAGACACATTACTGGGAGTATTATTGCTGTGGAGCTCTGTTATACACTCAGACACATTACTGGGAGTATTATTGCTGTGGAGCTCTGTTATACACTCAGACACATTACTGGGAGTATTATTGCTGTGGGGCTCTGTTATACACTCAGACACATTACTGGGAGTATTATTGCTGTGGAGCTCTGTTATACACTCAGACACACCAACAATACGGAGCTCCTAGAAAAGAGGGACATTAGGAGAGAAGAGAGGGATTTGGGCCTTGAATGGGGACTGTAAAATAGGGTACTTGGGTGCCGGTATGATTTTAGTTCAGTCTTTCTCAGTATATGAAATTAAATTGGAGGTTTATTTAATAAACAGTAAAACGTAGTGAACTGTAAAGCTACAATAGCTGGTTTAAAAACAAAAAACGGAAAAAACCTCTCTGCTAATGTGACCAATGGCCTATTTTACTCTACATGTTGCCATGGTTCTCAATGCGCTCCAATTCGATGTTTAGTGAATAAACGTCTCTCTGAATTAATTCCGAATTCCCAGCGAGTCTCACGTTAGGGGTTTATTTACTCTGAATTGCAGTGAAATTAAATCCAAATGACAAAAAATCCTAAAATAAACAAGCTGTGCCGACAGAGCCGACAGCTGACAATTTTCCAGATCTTTTCTATTTCAGACTAAAATTTGCCGTTTTGATATTTATTTGATGCAATTCGCAGTTTAGTAAATAATCCTGAAGAATTTGAACTTGATTTCACAATAATGTACATTACAGGTTGTGTCCAGGCAGCCAGTTACTGCCAGTAGGTGGCGCTGTCCGTGCTTTGGCAGTAGGTGGCGCTGTCCGAGCTGTCAGTAGGTGGCGCTGTCCGTGCTGTCAGTAGGTGGCGCTGTCCGTGCTGTCAGTAGGTGGCGCTGTCCGTGCTGTCAGTAGGTGGCGCTGTCCGTGCTGTCAGTAGGTGGCGCAGTCCGTGCTGTCAGTAGGTGTCGCTGTCCCTGCCTGGGATGTAGGTGTCGCTGTCTCTCTCTCACGTGTCTCCGCACTCTATGGTCAGAAGGCGCACTCTGTTGTAGAACCGGAAGTACGTCACGGCGCCGAAGCAGTTTGGTGCAGCGCTGCTTCCGGTCCTGAGTCACGGTGAGGGAAGAGAATGGCTCCGCCGGGAGAATGCAAGATGTCCGGGGACGGAGCGGAGCAGGTACCGGGGGCCGGCAGCCATGGCGGGGAGATAATATCCTTACCGAGACCTCTCTCCTATTTACTATCACACATCGCCTCCTCTCTCCTATTTACTATCACACATCGCCTCCTCTCTCCTATTTACTGTCACACATCGCCTCCTCTCTCCTATTTACTGTCACACATCGCCTCCTCTCTCCTATTTACTATCACACATCGCCTCCTCTCTCCTATTTACTATCACACATCGCCTCCTCTCTCCTATTTACTATCACACATCGCCTCCTCTCTCCTATTTACTATCACACGTCGCCTCCTCTCTCCTATTTACTATCACACATCGCCCCCTCTCTCCTATTTACTATCACACATCGCCTCCTCTCTCCTATTTACTATCACACGTCGCCTCCTCTCTCCTATTTACTATCACACATCGCCTCCTCTCTCCTATTTACTATCACACATCGCCTCCTCTCTCTTATTTACTATCACGTCGCCTCCTCTCTCCTATTTACTATCACACATCGCCCCCTCTCTCCTATTTACTATCACACATCGCCTCCTCTCTCCTATTTACTATCACACATCGCCCCCTCTCTCCTATTTACTATCACACATCGCCTCCTCTCTCCTATTTACTATCACACATCGCCCCCTCTCTCCTATTTACTATCACACATCGCCTCCTCTCTCTTATTTACTATCACATCGCCTCCTCTCTCCTATTTACTATCACACATCGCCCCCTCTCTCCTATTTACTATCACACATCGCCTCCTCTCTCTTATTTACTATCACATCGCCTCCTATTTACTATCACATCGCCTCCTATTTACTATCACACATCGCCCCCTCTCTCCTATTTACTATCACACATCGCCTCCTCTCTCTTATTTACTATCACATCGCCTCCTATTTACTATCACATCGCCTCCTCTCTCTTATTTACTATCACATCGCCTCCTATTTACTATCACATCGCCTCCTATTTACTATCACACATCGCCCCCTCTCTCCTATTTACTATCACACATCGCCCCCTCTCTCCTATTTACTATCACACATCGCCTCCTCTCTCTTATTTACTATCACATCGCCTCCTATTTACTATCACACATCGCCCCCTCTCTCCTATTTACTATCACACATCGCCCCCTCTCTCCTATTTACTATCACACATCGCCCCCTCTCTCCTATTTACTATCACACATCGCCCCCTCTCTCCTATTTACTATCACACATCGCCCCCTCTCTCCTATTTACTATCACACATCGCCCCCTCTCTCCTATTTACTATCACACATCGCCTCCTCTCTCCTATTTACTATCACATCGCCTCCTCTCTCCTATTTACTATCACATCGCCTCCTCTCTCCTATTTACTATCACACATCGCCTCCTCTCTCTTATTTACTATCACGTCGCCTCCTCTCTCCTATTTACTATCACACATCGCCCCCTCTCTCCTATTTACTATCACACATCGCCTCCTCACTCCTATTTACTATCACACATCGCCTCCTCTCTTATTTACTATCACACATCGCCTCCTCTCTCCTATTTACTATCACACGTCGCCTCCTCTCTCCCATCAGCTATCACGTCGCCTCCTCTCTCCCATCAGCTATCACGTCGCCTCCTCTCTCCCATCAGCTATCACGTCGCCTCCTCTCTCCCATCAGCTATCACGTCGCCTCCTCTCTCCCATCAGCTATCACGTCGCCTCCTCTCTCCCATCAGCTATCACGTCGCCTCCTCTCTCCCATCAGCTATCACGTCGCCTCCTCTCTCCCATCAGCTATCACGTCGCCTCCTCTCTCCTATCAGCTATCACGTCGCCTCCTCTCTCCCATCAGCTATCACGTCGCCTCCTCTCTCCCATCAGCTATCACGTCGCCTCCTCTCTCCCATCAACTTCTATCACCCCTGTGCTATTCTCCATCATGTCCTTATCTCCTTGATTTTTGTGCCATTTATTTTATATCGCTCTGAATTATTTGTTATTCATTTCTCTCCTTCACAATGCCCACTGTTTAAAGTCCCTTTGTGTTACAGCTCTAATAAATGTAAATCATCAATAGATTGTGTGCCCATGTCCTTGTGTCCTGTTGTTATTCATCTTTATATTATCAGAACTTTATATTTGCACAATACTCCAATTTCAAATTTTTCTTCCTACTAAAAATGCAGTTAAACTTAGTTGTAATCCAGCGCTGAGACATATTCTTTATGCACCATGATCCTCTCTTGCTGACATTGTCAAGATTCATGACTTTTGTCCAATATAATGTTTCTCATTGTGAAACATTCTGTACATACAGTGCGTATGTGCCAATTGTCTGTGATCCGCTAATCTAGTACTTAGAACCATTGAATGCAGTGGTTTTCATAGAGAACACCTAGACACACGAAGCATCTGGTTTCGCAATACTTTGCATACTGATGCCAGATCTAAAAATATTAAAGTACTTAATCTGTTTTGGTCCATAGTTCCTAGTGGCAGTCTGACATCTCTAGAGACATGAAGATTGCAAAATGTAAACTGTGCTATTTTTTTGGAAACAGCACCTCCTCTCCAATTCATTTGTGACTCAAAATCACTTTGTCAAGATGAAGTAATTTTGGTTCTTAGAATGACTCTTTACGATACATGTTGGTTAAATGTCACAATGTATATTCCTTTTAGTTTTTCACATATTTCCCCCCCCCCAAATTAACTTTTGTTATTGCCCCACAGCTGATCACATGTCCCTTCTGCACGGTTACCATTTTGTTCTGCGATTCTTTGTTTATATTTCCAGTTCTAATTCTTTTTAAATGGTCCATGTTTATCCGAATGCCCACAAAGGACATAATGCTTTTATTTAATCTTTGTATTTATATTCCTATCAATCTTATGTTAGACCATCATTTATTCAGCTACTTTCTCATGTGTCACTCCATACTCTTGTGTAGAACCGCTTATAATATTACTGAACATGCTGCTTTGTCACAAGTGGCTTCTTTCTCTGTCTGTTCGTCTCTTTTATGTTTTGTTAACTTAATATTTCATCTTCTGTCCATTTCCTGACTTTCTGATTCTTGTTTACACAGATGGAAATGGATGAAACTCGTAGTGGCACTGGATTGCGGCAGTATTATTTGTCAAAGATCGAGGACCTGCAGGTACTTAAATATTCTTTAGTAGCAGCACAATTTGTGCTTGTATAATGGAACTGATTTATAGGTCCAAGAGAGTACTATATTCTCAATTTGGAACAAGAATACCAGACGTCGTGCTAAGAAGTTATAAATAAAATATTGTAGTTTATTTACATTTTCATAAATTCTTACACTTAGTAATGTATACTGACTTGGTGATTTTTTTTTTTAATTTTTTTTTTAAATCATAGGGTGACAGAAAAGAAAAAGAAAACAAATGCAAGCTAGTAGCATGGCACTATCACAAATATGTACAAAACTCACAAATAAGATGACCCATTTTAACCTTAGAGTGGAAATAACACAATTATCTCAGTAGTGGCTTACAATGTGAACTATTCTGTAGGAATAACTCTTGGAATCCTCCTATTGGATAGTTACAAATACATTAGCAGGCTTATTTGCTAAAATGAGAATTGTCAGAATTTCAAAATTTGTAATTTACGGTCAAAATAGCTTAAAGGACCACTATAGTGCCAGTAAAACAAACTCGTTTTCCTGTCACTATAGTGTTAATAGGTCCCCCCAACCTCATGGCCCACCTACCGCCGGGCTCTGGGGGGAGGAAGGGGTTAAACGCTTACCTTTCTCCAGTGCTGGGGACTCGCGTCCCTCTTCCGACGAATGCGCATGCGCAGCAAGAGCCGTGCACGCATTACGTCAGTCCATAGGAAAGCATTTCTCAATGCTTTCCTATGGACGCTGGCGCCTCTAGCGGCTGTCAGGGAGACAGCCACTAGAGGCTGGATTAACCCATATGTAAACATAGCAGTTTCTTTGTTTCTCTGAAACTGCTATGTTTACAGCTGCAGGGTTAACCCTAGATGGAACTGGCACGCAGACCACTTCATTGAGCTGCCTATAGTGGTCCTTTAAAGTGAACTTGGAGAACTTCCCCTCTGACGATTTTGGCCTTAAATGTGAAAATGTGCTTGGCTTTTCTGCCACTTCTAACTGCAGTGAATAACCCTGTCTGTTATGAACTTGACCCAGTTGGCTCCAATGCATTTATTTACTGATCACCTGAGATCTGTGAAATGCGTGGAATTGGTAAGGCTTTAATTCTTCACATTTTCTCAAAGTAGAGCACTTGCTTCAGTTTCTATTGAAGGGACATTCTAAGCACCAAAAAGTTATTAACTTTATTCTCACCTGCCTCGTCAAGGCAAGCATCTTGAGTTGCTGATTGGCTAGTGAACTTTTACCTTGACTCGTAAGGTGAGCTTACACTTTAAAAGCCATTTGAGTAGCACTAAAGTCCTGTTATTTAAATATGCTTAGTGTTTTGGGGTAGTGCACAGGTAACTTGTTTTTTATATAGTAGCATACATTCAGCCATAGACTTATGCAAATTTTGAGACGCTGAGCATGAGGTCACATTCTCATTATACAGACCCTGATAATAAAATGCTGAGCCTTTTTGGGGGTGCCAAACACCAACCTCAATCTGAAATTGAGCATATCATTACGTGATCTGATGCATTTCACTTGCCTAGCATTTTTTGTCACACTCGAATATAAATTTAGTCTTCATTGACCTACACATTCCTTAGCATAGGTTGACTTTGCTTTTTACTTTCTCTCCAGCTGGTTGTCAATGATAAAAGTCAAAATTTGAGGCGTCTCCAGGCTCAAAGAAATGAACTGAACGCTAAAGGTAAAGTTGGTAGTGATATAACTTAAAATATTTGCTTGTCAGTGCATCGTTATAGGGGAAAGAGCTATACTTATATACCGCTTACAAACAAGTACTATTTTATTAAACATATAAAATGGAATGGACCCTTGTGAGTCACGCTTGGTGACTAATGCTTAGAGACTAATTATGTGGACTGTAGTGTTGTACATGTGTTTCACAGAATTTCTCATTTTCATAATTTTTAGTCTGTTATTGTTCCACATTAGTAAAACGGCCTGATTAGAACTCCCAGGGTCTCTCTAATACTTTTAGAATTTTAGATCTGGATGTGAGTGCACACACAGAAATTAAACATGGACAAAGTCTCAAGCAGTTTGGTGTAATCTTAGCACTGCTGATGTTTGCTGTGTAAACAAGCTGAGCATTGTAGGAATTGCAGTCTGCAACTATCTCCTTTGCCGCTGTTATCCATCACTGGTCTCTAGCTGCAATTTACAAGTATGTCCAGATGTGAAGTGAAAGGTTTTTCAGTGTGCAGAGCACTGTTTGCCAGGCATAGCCAAGGTTTCTAGTGTTTTCTCCAAATTAATTTACTATAATATGAACCTAAAAGAGGAACATTTAGATGTTAAATTATAAATATAGCTAGAGTGAGCCTTTTTAAAGACTCGCTCTAGACACCACAACAAGGCGCATGGTGCAGATAATACCCTGCACCTACTTTCAGTTCTGAGTTGATTGTTACTGATTTGCAAAATCTTTGCCCCTATAAGCCAGCCTCCCAGAGCTGTCAATCAGGCACCTGGAATTGTATCTTCCAGGCAGTCCATATCAGATTGTGTACATGTGCAGTTGGCGGCTCTGCCTATTTTTACACACAGCACAGTTCACAAAACTGAGACAGATTGTGCAATTAAATGGTAGCTGGTCTGATTGCTATTGGCTTATCGCACAGCTTATCACAGAAACTCTGCTGATCAAGGATTTTATAGAGTAAGGCAGACCAGAATCCGACACTCAGGTTATCACTGCTGTCTAAACATAGGCAAAGTGATATTGCTAATGAGGTGGAATAACTCTTGCATTTGCATATTACAAGGTGATGGGCTGGTTACGGGGAAACCCACATTTTCATCAAACCACTTAAAACAGTTGGACAACGACTTAGGACGACCCAGATACACTTCTAGCACCATGCCCACTACAAGGGACTGCCGTTTTGAAGCTTAGACTGCTCCTTTAACATCATCCTCCATAAATGAAAAACACAACTGGCTTCAAAATAGCCAAAATCATTTACAGGAGTAAATCTTGCAGCATTTTACCCATAACATTAAAAAGAATCCTGCTGGTTTGATTTGTTCATCTGTCGGATTACATGTATTTGCTTATTGTGGTTCTCACCTATATGTGTCCAATCTTTTCTTTAGTGCGTCTCTTGCGGGAGGAGCTGCAGCTGCTTCAGGAGCAGGGCTCCTATGTGGGTGAGGTGGTGAGAGCCATGGACAAGAAGAAAGTTCTGGTCAAGGTGCTTGGAATCACTATTTCTCTGTTTGTTCCGTGATAACTGATCCACGTACATAAGGATGTGTAACCAATGATCTCTTTTTCACTATAGGTCCACCCCGAGGGGAAGTTTGTTGTGGATATTGATAAAAATATCGATATAAATGATGTAAGTATATAGACATAAACTTTCTTAAAGCTCAGCTGTCACATGGAAAGGCTTGTTCTCACAGAGGTTTCATTGAAGTTCCAACACTCTCTGTATCAGATTTTAATAATTATTCCCTGTTTATGAGAAACTGAAAATGACAATGGTGCATTAAGCCATCAATTACATAGCTCAACTCCTCTAACTCATCCCTCTTAGTGCTTTGTTCACCACATTCTGAATACAGATACATTGACTCAAGTCATCTCCCATGGGGAAACATAAATATGTTTAAAATTGGTGCAGATTGGGCGGAGTCTAGCTACTGAAGCGGTCAGGCGCATGGCCGAGGAGCTCCGGGAAGAAAAGAGCAAAAACAATCGATAAAGGTGGCATACGCCACCCTACTCACATATCAGGGGGTACCCCTACATCCCCCAATCCACATGGGCCGCGAAACGAAAAAACAAAAGCCCGACAAGCCTCGGCAGGGCATGAACATTGGGGACTTATGGAAACAGGCCCTGAGCGCCCCAGGCCCCAATATGGCATCCCTACATGGCGGCTGCTCCAACTTTGAGGATGGAACATCGGACGAAGCAGAGGAGGAGTACTTGGCAGAGCCGCAGGGGCCCTCGACGGCACCACAGATACCTCCACCGCCCACGGCGGCCTCCACGCCGGTAACAATGGAAGCGATCGTCAGGCTAATGGAGGACCACCATCGGAAAATTTCGGCAGAAGTGGCCGCAATCCGAGACGACCTGCGCGGTCTGTCTAGCAGATTGGGAGTGGTAGAAAAACACTCTAACACCCAGGCCACCCATATCAAGGAGCTGCAACGGGCGGTTTCAGAGCTCCAACAGCAAAACCTCCTCACGGAACGCAAGCTCGACGCCTAGGAAGATAGACGGCGCCAAAATAATCTGAAAGTGCGGGGAGTAGCAGAAAACATCTCAGAAGCCGAACTACCGCACTTCACTAGGCGGCTACTAGCTGCACTTCTGAACCCCAAAACGGCTAAAGCAACCCAAATAACCGGTATATTCCGTATACCAAAATCAATTAAGGCACCAACTTCAGCTCCTGGAGACCTGATTATTCAATTCCTCAGCCGCACGGACAAAGCATCAGTACAAGCAGCCATCAGAGGCCAACCAACCTACCTCTTTGAGGAGATGGAGCTCTCCTTCTATACTGACCTCTTGGGAGGAACGTTGGCGTGGAGGAGAGCACTGAGACCATTCACCTCCCTACTACGCACACACCAGCTCCGGTACCGTTGAGGCCCAGCCAACACACTGCACGTCACCAAAAGAGAAACAACGCATATAATACACGACATGCAAGAAGCCGCAGCAGCGCTGAGAGACTTAGATCTCCCTTTGGACTCCCTCGGAAGGGCGATACCTGCAACCTCTCGAGGCCTTGACCTGGTACACTCTGCTGAATTCAAGCCTAGACAGAGAGCCACGGAGACCTACGCGGCGGCCACGACTTGAGTTTGACAGGCCCCTCACCGGGACACTATTTTCTATTGCATAGTCGAATTACGACCTTATTGTTATTTTATCACAACTTTAATTTTATTTTTTTTATTTTTTTTATTTTACCTTACATTACTTTATTATATACAAAAATGAAACCAAGTGGGGACCACTAGGACGTCGGAGGGCTTACACCCAGACTACACTACCGCCATCATGACCCCGCACCACAATAAACGGGACCGGAACCAGACCCGGACCGCACAGACAGTCCCCTGGCAACATCGCTCACCCCTCCTACTGTACCTAAAGGTACCCCAGACGCAGCATACAACAAGAAGGAGCCCTAAACCAGTTTGGCCAGCACTAGACAGACAGACACTCACTACTGACCCCTATAGCCCAGCCCCAGACTGGTTGACATTGCCTAACACGACTTTCTAACCTGACCTTACGTTAACCTACCACACGTCACTGAGACCTCAACGTCTACTCCTTAACGACTGCTTAACTTGCAGAAGTCTTATCACGTGCTACAATCGAAATTAGAATGTTCCCTCATACTTTACAGCTACTGTAAATATTAACATGACACAGCTATATTTCCAACCCTACAGAGCCCTACAGCCCATATAGGTACAGCATAACATACTTATCTCTAGCCCAACAGGTCCTATGCAAGAGACACTCACGATCTCTAGTCACAGAAAACCAGACAGGCGAGAGTCTCCCACAATGCCTTGCACATATTATAAGCACGAGAAATTACTCCAGTTTATTCCTATAGTACTCGACACCAGACCAGGTGCGATTTTGTACAAGTTTCAGGGCACTGCTGTTTGATCAACCTCTATGCATAACTTTATTTAAATTTTTGTTTGTTTCACGTAGTCGAACTACACACTAGCTACTCGCACTAGAACCGACCTCACTTATTATTATAAATTGTGCAACAGTTACCATGTACCCCATTGTAATAATTGTCGTTGAAGCGTACTCGGATTGCCGTTGGGGCACCACATACGCGGCGTTGTATCAATATGCACTACAAAAATAAAGAAAAAATTGGTGCAGATTTATCATGCAAATTACATGATGGTTAATGACTGTTCTTACATAAAGCAAAAGTGGGTTATATGGATCTGGAATTAACAGGATTATTTGGCAACTACTTTATATGTGTGTGTAGGTTTATTTGCAAGTACACATTCATTCAGCCTTTGTCCATTTAATAACCATCTCTCATCTTTCAGGTGACACCAAATTGTCGTGTTGCATTGCGTAATGACAGTTACACACTGCACAAGATCCTGCCCAACAAGGTGGATCCACTGGTATCACTGATGATGGTAGAAAAAGTTCCAGATTCCACATATGAGATGATTGGAGGATTAGACAAGCAGATAAAAGAGATAAAGGAGGTCATCGAGCTGCCTGTCAAGCACCCCGAATTGTTTGAGGCTTTGGGAATTGCACAGCCCAAGGTACGGCGAGGAAATGAACAAGGCTCTGGTCTCCCTTATGCACTTGCCAATTGGAATGAATGTGCCAGTAATTTGTATTAAAATGAACCTGTTGTCAAAATATATATATATCACAAAGACACATGGCGCATTCATTCTAAAATATAGAGAATTATTCACCTTTCCTCTGTTCCAGTGCAGCTTTGTGAGTGTTACTCTTCATGTAAGATCCACCCTCAGGCTGTCCACCGCTCTGCCTCTGGTCTTCAGTGATTTGCCCTGCTGGGAAACACTTCCCATAAGCAGGGCAAACCTTAGTGACTCTGGCTTCATTGTCAGCGTGCCGGCGCCTTAACGGAGTAACCTCCCATAACCCTGTTCCTAGACGCCGTAGCTGACGCTAGAAGTGGTTGCTATGCTTAGGAGAGCTGTGGGAGGTCTCTTTTGCTCTCCCTTGTCAGTGACTGCCTCGGCACGCCAAGCCATTGACTAACAGCTGAAATGCCTATTTTTAGATAGTATATATTTTTTCCCTAATCTTTACATTTGCTAGTACAATGTGTAGATAGAATTTTATGCTCAATCTAATGAGCATAAGTTGTTTGGGATGTGACAGATCCCCTTTCATATTTAAATTTAATTTAACAGATTTTTTTTTTATGTCTGAATCTCACATTACAGTTAGCGAAATGTGGTCTCCCTGTAATGTTAGAGATTATCTCACTGAAAGGACCAATTTAGGCTCTTTGTTCTAAAAGTATCATGCTGCCATGTCTTCATACAAAGATACAGCTCTCATTAATTTCCTTAGGGAGTGCTGCTGTACGGACCTCCTGGCACTGGGAAGACTCTCTTGGCCCGTGCTGTCGCTCATCATACAGATTGCACGTTTATAAGGGTGTCTGGCTCTGAACTTGTACAGAAATTCATCGGGGAAGGTAGGTGTGAAATATAGTTTTGTGTTATGTCTATGAATACATTATGCACGTGTCACTGGTGATGGTAGAAAATGAGAGATATACATATATACATACAAGCACAGGCCTGAAATCATTATGCTTTGAATTATTAGGAAGATGAAAATTACCAGCCATCCAGTATCATACATCGGGGTTTATTAACTAAATGTCGAAATGACAACAGATGTATTTATGGGGATAGAATGTCGTGATTTCAATATATCTGTCTGGTTGTTATCTGCCATCCTGCATGATAGTGGCGTAGCTGCATAGAACTGTAGTCAAACCAGACATGTCTAAACCAGCGACTATTTCCTCAGATCTATTGATAGCATGGAATGGGCAGGAGCCCAACACCCAACCCTTAGTTTTGCCCTGGCATGAAGATTTTTAATTTAGCGTATAACATTTACAAAGACGAACATCCAATTCGATTTATTTCTAACTGGATCCCATAGTGAAACACCATTATTTTTTAAAATCTTCTTACCCATTATTTATGTCCTACGCCAATGGTGTTTATAATCTATAAAATGAATGTGATTCAAGTTACAGTGACTTTTATATCAGCACTGTGCTACACACACATTTGTAACTCTAGTTTTCTTCGTTATTATTGTGTTTTTAGTTTGGTTTACTATGAATGCTTCTTCTTATGGATATGTAATTCACAATGATCTCCTCTAGGGGCCCGAATGGTGCGGGAACTCTTTGTAATGGCTCGTGAACATGCTCCTTCCATTATCTTCATGGATGAGATTGATTCCATTGGATCCTCCAGGCTGGAGGGAGGTTCAGGAGGGGACAGTGAGGTCCAGCGGACAATGCTTGAGTTGCTGAACCAGCTTGATGGATTCGAAGCCACTAAGAATATCAAGGTATGAGCAAAATCGTAAATCTATATGGATTGTGTATCATTAGACAATATTATTTTAACTACACACTGTTTCTTGGTATTAAAACTGTTGTATCTGATTTTTCAGGTCATTATGGCAACTAACAGAATTGATATTTTGGACTCTGCCCTACTTCGCCCTGGCCGTATCGACAGGAAGATTGAGTTCCCTCCTCCTAATGAAGAGGTAATGTGGGACAGGGACTGAATTCTATTTTCTTAAATGCTGCTAATTAAAGGGACACTTCAAACAACTAAATTACTTTAGCTTTTTAAAGTGTTTTATGTATGAAGAGTGCCCCTCTCCCCCCTCACATTTTATACAAAGTGCTGCTTTTTGCTGATTTTTTTTTTTGTGAATATTTCTTTTATTATGGCACATGCGATATGGGGTACAGAAGAGAGAGAGGAGGCATTGTGAGGTAACACGAGTTGATGATAACAATATAGTGAACAATACACCTCTAAGAAAGACTGCCATATTTTTTGTTTTTAGAAACGTCATGCAAACAGATTGATACAAGCTTGGTTAATAAAATAAAAATTAAGTATGCTAAACAACGCTTACGTTATGGTTACTGAAGTTAATATCAAGGGTAGGTTACATGTTAGGCAGGGAACAACTGTGAATATCCTGGTCAAATCTGATTGGGAACACGCTAAATATCACACAGTAGGCCCCTCAGCTGATTTTTTTTTTAAAATATAAATTACCACTTTTATAATTAAACCCTGATACACATTCTTGGCCATGGGGTATTCTTTGTAGGTTAGCTTGTGTTGCTTAACGCAAGAAACAGGCTCTTGCGCAGAGTGAGACTTTTCGGTGAGCTGCAGTATTACTGACTGAGAAGCTTGTGATTGTACAACCGCAGTCCACAAGGGACATTTCTCAGCCCAGACGAGAACGTCTGTACCGGGGAAGAAGAGGAGGGCTTGCAGTAGCTGCAGATACTAGTTCTGCAGACATTGCAAACTAAGATTTCATATACTTCACTGAAAACATGCAAAAAGAATTACATTCATGTGCTCTTTGGGAGTATATGTAATCGTTTTGTTTAATTTTATAGTGTTCCTTCAATTTCTCTTCTTAAACTTTTTTTCCCCCTTGTATCTTTTCTTACTTTAGAGCTTATTCTATAAACTCACATTAGTATTGCATTTAAATCCTCATGGCAAAATGTAAACTTAGCCTAGCAGTAACTCTAAAGACTTCCATTGCTCATTGTTCTTTTTCACTCACGTGTTTGAGCACGTCAGCCGTATTTCAAGCCTTTTCTCTCTTCCTTTCCCTTCACAGGCACGTCTAGACATTCTGAAGATTCACTCCCGAAAGATGAACTTGACTCGTGGTATCAACCTCCGTAAAATTGCAGAACTGATGCCTGGAGCATCAGGGGCCGAGGTGAAGGTGAGCCTATTTGGAGCTGAGTAATAGTGGTTTCCCCCTTAAGATTCCATTGTTACATCTGGTTGCAGAAACAAAATATGTAATGTCCTGTTCTGAGCCCAGGCCCAGATCTTGCAAATTGTTCCTTAATAGGCAGTAGATGGATGCTTCTGTAGAGTATGATCCTTTGGAAACACATGTGGAAAGTGCTACAATTCAAGTGAGCACACCCGGAATCCAATTTGTTCTCGTATTCAGAATTGTCTCCCATTCCTATGTTTGGACTCCATTCCCCAACATTCCTATGCAGATAATTCTTAGACTTTGTCAATTTAACTCCATGCTTCTGTACCATCTTTTTAGTCTAAACTAGGCCGTTCTTCATGCCACTAATTTTTGTATTTCCCAGTAGAAATTCATTCTTGAAATTAATTTGAAATCTCCTTTGTTTTTTAAATTATATGTTCACCTAATGATATCCCCATGATACAAAGATAAATCTATTTTATTACTGTGACTACGAAGACCATAAACATTGTATTATCTGCCATTCTTAAGACTTTGTTTGACCTCAACCCACTATTAGTACTTGGTCTTGCTGGTTCTTGTACTTATCAACTGCTGACAGATGACTTCTATGCATTCACAGTGTCCCTTTTTTTGTTGTTGTAGGGAGTGTGCACAGAAGCTGGGATGTACGCTTTACGTGAAAGAAGGGTACATGTGACACAGGAAGATTTTGAGATGGCTGTAGCCAAGGTGAGTCTGATGAAAGTTTGCATTTTTAAGGTTTTGGTTATTTTCAGATAACTAACATTGCCTAGTACCACAACCTCACACATAGTTACTGAAACGGTTCCTGCTTATATTGTGCATTTTGTAGTACAGACATTTTAATGAAAACACGCATGTCAAGTAAGATGTCTTTCAAGACCTCCTGAAGATGAAAAAAAAAAAAATGAATCCAAATTTTAACAAGTTTCCATGCGTTATCTCTACTCTGGTTTTAGGATAGTTTATTTTAGACACTGCTGATTTTTATGGACTTGGGAAAATCCCAATACGGGGAACACTACAGTTCCAGGTTTACTGGCGTAAATGAGGCGTTGGGAAACTTATGGGTTCACAATTTTTGTCCTTGAGTTGATGTAGTTTAGTAAATACCCCAGATGCGATCTGTAATGCTCCAGTATATCTTTATATTTTGTGAAAGGTACAGGGACTTTGCTAGTGGATAAATGTCAAACTTTAATTATGTACCAGGAAAGTAAATAAAATAATGCATTCTTTAATTCAAGTGCAATTGTTCTGTTTAACGAAGCTGCTCCTGACCTGTTTCCTTGTATTCTTTCTTCACGTACCCCAGGTGATGCAGAAAGACAGTGAGAAGAACATGTCTATAAAGAAGCTTTGGAAATAAAAGGGCCGGGAAGTACCGGATACTGTCATCTCGCAAAATATATCTTCAGTTTGACGGTGTCTGCTCAGCTGATGCCAACTTGTCCAATCAATGTTAGGAACTCGGTTCTGAGTATCAGGCCCCTTATTTTGACTTTGCTACAAGTGTTGCCAACCCCCTGCGAACTCAGAGAGATCTGTAATCCACAGCAAAGCATTGCAGGTGCTTTTTCTTTTTTAACTGGGGGAGGTAGCACAAAGAGAATTCTACTCTGATCTCACACATCGTTCAGCATGTGTCCTTAAATATATATATCAAATTAATCTAGAAGCCAGAAACCCATATACTTAGTCTCAGGCTGGGTAGAGAATCAATTAAACTCCCCACGAGCCAAAATCAGGTTTTTGTGCAACAGTGAGCAGTTTGGGTATTGCGGATTTTGTTTTACAGTTTCTAGAAAATTATGCCAGGGGTTTGTGTTTGTAATACTGATGAAAACAATTCCATGAGGTCTGTTTAATAAACAAGAGAAACCATTTAAAAATTGAGACTGTTTTATTTATTCAACAAGAAACAATTAGCCAAAAGAATATTATTAAATGAAATAATTCAAGCCCAGCTCCCAAAGCACGTTACTTGTAAACAGCACACCCCTTAAATTGCATTTTAAGTTATACTACGGGCTAAGCGGCTTTGCGCATTTTCCCTCAGTGGACATGTCGCCTTTATTTACTAGAGCTCACTGAAGGATCAGTTGTGTTTAATTTTCATTGAAGTGAATTGCTCAGTAATATTTAATAACAAGGCTGTGAAGAGTTGCAGAGAAAAGATCTTGGTACCTCTTCTGCATTTAATTTTGTGAGATTCCTCCTCCCCCCCCCCCCCCCCGTCAATTGTGGATGTTTACCTAAGTTAGTTAAAAAAGAAACAAAAACCCTCCACAAAGATGTCTGACAAGTGCTTTGTAAGTGAGCTCTGCTGAATAACTACATGTGTACATTACAGACCCACATCATAGATCCAGCTTCTGAGGCTAGATTCCAATTCTAACCAGACTATATTCTGTTCAGAGTCCTAGAATGGAAACCGGAAGCCCTGTTACCAATAGAATTTATAGTAAAAGTGTCACCTATAGATGCATTTAAAAAAAATCTAACTTAAGTGTAACACCAAAGACCTAAGTGGTTTTCTTTTATAAAACCAAATCCTTTGATTAATATTCATGTATTTTTTTATGAGGAATCTCATGTGCACAGAGGTTGTATATAGTTAGTATAACAGCTAAAAAAAATGTGATACAACTCACTTTTCGTAATCGTGGAGAGTGCTGGGATTAGCATTTAATTATGCCCCTTTTACAAACCTGTTTAACTTCCTAGGGGAAACGTGCGTAGCCAAATGCCACAACACAGTGATGGCAAAACATTAGGTGTATGGTAACTGCATGTTCCTCCCTGTGCATCATGGGAAACTGCACCCAGCCAGCCTGTGCAGTGATCATACACACGTTTCCTCAGAATGAATGTAACATGACTTATAAAGATAATCATCAATGGTAAAACATGACTAAAGAGTTCAGGTGACAAATTTACTATAAATGTGCATTGTTCTGCTTGCTAACACACATTTCCTGCATTATTATAAAAACAAACATCTCACACTCAAAACATATAAACCTCTGAAGAAACTTTTGTTAGGAACACAACTGGGGTTATTTATAAAACAACAACAATTTGTATAAAAGCCCCTTTACTTTCTACAACTTTACCCCCGGATTATTTTATTATCAGTATAAATATCACTCGTGTCTTAACTTCTGAATAAAAATACAATCATGCACAAATTCTTAAAACATGAGCATTTGGTCCCAAATATTGTATCTGCATAGATAAAATGTTAACCCCCTGAGAATAATCAACATGGCTCGAAGTTGCAGTGGTGCTTTTTTTTTTTTTGCATGTAGCGAAGAAAGTTCACAGCGTTTTCTCCTATGTTCGGGTATCACTGGAGGAGGTGAGAGAGATTGGTACAGTGGAAAGATGACAAGTAGAACCAGCAAAGAGAGTTTGTTCTCTGTACCCAAATGCTGGAGACTTGCCGGAACACTAGTGCAAAGTCCTTGGTGTGTGATAGATATCTGTTATACAAACATATCATATGATTCACATGCAGGGACGTCCTATTACCCAACGCGAAGAATCCCACCCCAGCAGAAAAACTAAATAATGCATCCCCACACCTCAGAATATTTAGTGCAAATATAATAAATGACTGGAAAAAAATACAAAAAACACTTATGATTAGTACTTGCATCAGAGTTTGATATATGTTATGAGACTGGGCTCATCCACAGACTATTTTATTGCATTACCCAGGACTAGGTGCTGTAAAGCAGCACTCACGTTTTCAGCCTGTCAGATACAAAGGAAGTGCCTCCTCATACAGCGATGAAAGGGTCTATGAGATTAGTATGATAGAAGTTGTATGACAGCTGGAGGTGCAAGTTTGAGGACAGAATTGCTGCAGAGAGTTTCCTGAGCTACAAGCAAATATAATAAAGATGTGGAAAGATTTAGTAATCAGTGCAAACATGTGTTACATAAAACACTCCCTGCCCACACTGACCTTTTAAATGCATTATTGCAGTTGAATGTCTTTGAAGCTATGACAAGCAATTTGATCCAGGAACGGGCTAAAAAAAAAAAACAGCCAATCCCTGGTCCTTTTATGTAATCCTACAGTCATTTAATGGGTGGCTTTGAGCAGACATTAAAGGAACAGTATAGCATTAGGAATACAAACCTGTATTCAGAACCCTATAGTGGCCTGGTGTTTAGTGGTCTCTGTCCCCTTTCAAATTTTTAATTTTTACCTTTTCTCTCGGTGCTGCTCACCTCTGTCTCCCACAACGTCAGAGGAGCATTTGGGACTTGATGCGCATGCACAGCCCCAGAGGAACGCATTGAATTCAACAATTTCCTGTGGGCTTCTGTGCCACCTGACAGTTTTACTGTGTCAGTACTGCAAAAGCACCTCTAGACTCTGTAAGGAAGGCAGTCACAAGCGGTGGATTTAACGCTGCAGGATTAAAAGGACAGCATCAATGCACCCAGATCACTTCATTAAGACTATGCCTATTTGCCCCACTGACAACCCCAATGTGTCACAAATGCCACATCACACCCTAGAACCACATCACAATATACATGCTGGCCCCAAATATTGCAGTCTTCTGCGGAATATCACAGAGGGCCAGACCAGGACTGGAGGGCAGTGAAATTTCAGGCCTCCAACCAAAGCACAAATCACACAGTGCTGGGTTAGTAAAGCCCTGCACTCTTCCTGCTACATACGTTATATTTCAGTTCTGAAATACGTTGCAGACATCCCAATTAACATCCTACTTTTAATGAGTAGAAGAATGGTGCTGAATGTCTGCCCCCACATCCTCCTAATGCTAAGAGACGCAGACAGTCCGTCAGCCATCCCCATATCATTTAATATAAATTTATGAACAAAGAAGAGTTTAAATCATTTGTCAGTAGAAAAGCCTACCGTCTCCTATCAGGTATATTTATTAAATTGAGAACAAAATGAATTTCAAATTTAAGGCCCAAGTAGCCAAAATAAAAAGCTCTCACTCGCAAGAATTTTTCCAGTTCAGCTTTTTTTGGTCTAAAATTTGAAAGTCACATTGAATTTACTGTTCGTTAACGACAATTCTCACTTTGGTGAAAAACCTTGTAGGTAAATGGACTCCAATGTGAATTATTATTTCAGTGCTGATAAATATATTATTAACAAACAGTGAGCTATGGTGCATTAAAACCTCCAATTCTTATTTTATAACTAAACTTTGCGAGTCTTCAGTGAATTCACCTCTAAAGAACTGTTGCCAGAATAAACGTGTTTGAGTTTTGATAGTACTGCATTCTCCATCGCTAGGTATCTGCTTTGTTCTACACCGAGTCTCAAGATCATGTTTTCGGTTTGCAATAGTGAATTGGTGGAAATATTAACTTCTATATAATAGGAGTGAGATATTTACCATCTCAACACATATCTCAAACTAGTGATGCATCAGGGCAGTGGTTAATTAAACGTAAGAAATAGTTTGGACATCGTACCAATCACTGAGACAGCTGTTTCCATAACATCTATAAAAATACAGAGAATAAGAGCTTTGGGGATTAACAGCTGGTGGTTCAGGACTGTAATTAGGTGAGTCGGATCCCTAAAACTTGCTCTAACTCTTGTCTTCGTTGCTGCACCTAAAACACAAGAAACAAGCATTCAATATGTAAAATTATACATTTTCACACTTCTCTATCCATACGAGATAATCAATTCTCATTACGATTTTAGAACCATGTAATGCACATGACCAATCAGGTGAACAGCTGTTGACTTATGTACGACAACAACCAGAAAGCATTGCTGTGCTTCTTTTAGAACTCTTTATGAGACACTGCTGGTTAGAAGGGAAGGACCAAAAAGGATGCGTATACAGGTACAGGAAAGGACCCAGAATAAAGGAAGTGGGTCAGAGGAGGCAGAGCTTACTTTAAATATACTGCAAAAAAATATATTTAATTTTGCAAAAACTATACAAAATCGGTCATACACAATTACAGCTAATTATTTAGGACAAACGCTTTAAAATGTCTAAGTTGTGTTGGATATAAAGTGTTGATTTGATTAGCACTGGCATGCCATACTTTGAACTAGGAACAATCTAAATACATTTCCAGGTTAATGTCAATTTTACACCGGTCTTCTTAGCGTTTAGATCACTTATAACTAATATAAAGCCACTGTATTTAAAAAGAAACAAAAATGCAAAAACCTTGGAAATATAAAGATCATAATTGACTTTGTATATCCAAATTATATATAAACAAACTTTTGTAGTAAAGTGTGATGATTCAAACGGATCACTATAAACCAGAAATGAAATCACTAGGAAAAGCCCTACCTTAAAGAAGATGTGTCTCCCCACTGCCTCCTGAGCCCACGGCTGTTCATAAAATTCAGAGCGTCTTTCTTCCTCTGGGTTTCCCATCATATCGGTCATGATCTGAAAAAACACAGATTATTTATACCATACTGTAATCTACCCGTGTGCCACCAGAATTCACAAGCACCGGCTTCAGAGTGTCCAGGCTAGGCTTAGTAAGCTGTCACTCTACAAACTGTCCACAAGGAGGCAGTAGAAGAAGAAACACAAGCAGTGGACAGGATCTCCTGAATACTGTGCAATGCAGCATTGTAATGCAGTGTAGGCATTTCAAAGGGTCAGCACGTGACAGAGAAGATATCAGAAAACAAGTCGTTTTCATTGCTGTGGAATTACAAATATCAATTAAATAGCTGAAGACATGGGGTGTCCAATAACAGCACTTTGGTCTAAAAAAAAAAAATCCCCAAATTCACTATCAGGCCTGAAAGAGACTATGGGACTTGTAGTTTATCAATAGTTGGAGGCCGAGTTTGGACAGCCTCGTCCCGATGGGTGGCTGAAGCCATTAGCGGATAACAATGATGCAAAAATCTATGTTGAAACACTTGGATCAGATCTTTCCATCCCGTGTCTGTAATATATGACAATCGTGATAACATATCAAAACACAGCTCACCTTTAGGTCCCTACTCTGAGATTTCATCCAGTCTTGGATGAACTCCTGGGGGCCGTTACTAAAGCTCAGCATGAAATCCCTCTGTGTTTTTAGCTGGTTGATCGATTCGATGGTCTCGTGGATCTAAAAAGGCAGTGCAGCGAGTTAAATCACATTTCATTGACGCAGATGATACCAAGACAATAACCTTGGATAATGCAATGCTATAATGTAACAAGAGGTAGACACACAATCCAGTGATTTTACAACTTGCCCCTCGATAATCTTTGTACTTCATTCTACTAGCATAGATTCAGTTGAAGTGAAGGTTATGGAGAATGCAGAGTAATGCAGCGGTAGGACAGTCTGAAAATGTTTTTTTTACAGTGAACTGCATGCTTTTTACTGTTACTGTGCAAGACTGAAACTTCTATATGTCATACTAAAACACTGCCTTTTTTTTTATCATCAAAATGGAGTGTTGTCAAAGCTGCTACACGAAGAACTCTCCGAAAAACCGCTCACTCTTTAAAATAAGGCAAATGTGCTTTGAAAGTATGAAACCAAGCTGAATTGTATGCAAGTCGAATTTCAGTGTCCCTCATTGCTGGTTAATTAAACATAGATGATCAGAAGGTTTAAGGGTCTGATTCCTAAATTTTGGGTTGCTGGGAGCAAAAGCTAGCTCTAACCTTGGAATCCAGGTTGGCGATTTCCTGTTGGTTGGTCGTAGATGCAAGAAAGCTGCTCATCTGTGCTTTCAAGGGGTCGTCAACTTCAACATCAATGTCATAACAAGCTGTCTTCTTCTGGTCATTGGGATCCACGCTAAGAGAAGATAAAAAGGAACCTATAGTGATGGATTCAAGCAGTTTACGTGACTCAGTTATACTGTCCTTAGTATAACAAGCATTAATCTAAGCCTTGAGCACAAGAGTGGGAAAATAAAATAAAATTCTGCCTAGATCAGACTCACCTGATGGTGTGATTGATTATTATGGGATCTGGATGTTGCAAGAGGCTTGCTAGCTTCATAGGAATGTCTGAAAATCTCATGCGGACGCAGTTAAAGATCTGTGAAAGGAAGCATTGAGGAGGTTAATGGGGAGAATATTTATACACAAGTGAAGGAGAAATATACTAGAAAGAGTCACCTCTAAAAGAGATCTGTGTGCGACAGGGCATGTGTTAGTGGACTGTAGGAGTCACTGGAGGTTTAGCATTGTAGAAAGTAGTACAACAGATAATGAGAGGTTGATGGGAAAAAGGGCCTGTCTGAGATCCTACCTGTCTGAAGTAGCGGTTGCAGTTGATGTGTTCCTTCTCATGGCTGTCCTGCAGTTTGTTGGTCTTGATATACAGCCACAGAGCCTGCATTATGTTGGCACGAGTCTGAGTGGTGATACCGAGAAGACGTGCTAGACGGGGGTCCAACTTATACTGGGAAGGCTAAGAAATAATAAAAAAATAATAATAATATAGGTTTGTAAAGAAAGAATAAAAAATAAAAATCCTCCATTACACCTAGTATTTCACACAACAGTGGAGTGTTTGTGCAACCTCTTTACTCAGACATAGATACCCAACAGATGAACCCTAACTACTTGCCTGAGCAGACTATCACAATGGTCTGTCCTTTTCTAGTGAGCTTTGTATAAACCACAACTTAACCTGCATCCAGCTTAGAACTGCAGAATAATTACTACTTAAATAATTTTTGGTTTTCAGAATTCAGCAGCCTAGTTAAATAATGCTTTCCTCCATAAAGCTATCCCCTTTAGAGATAGAGGTACTCAGGACAATATCTGTGTTTTGTCATGCCTACAGAGCCACATTAAGAGTATATGCCTAGCCGCATCCTTCAACCAATTTGTAAACATAACTCTGGCAAAGTACACCAAAGATTCTGGTTTGTCGCCACTACACTTCTCCACTTACCTGGTGATCCAGCATTAGCAGTAGGGTACACTTCACATTCACATCTCCAGGTCGCTTCACTTGAAAACCATCTGTTTCCTGAGTGGTGGCCATTCTATGCCACTAAAAAAAAAAAAAAAAAAAAATACAGGTTAATCCTTACTTGGTCTCATAGACATGAACTGCTTGTCATCATAATATGGTTCTACCAAGTTGGAATTTTTAGATTTTATTAAAGGGACATTCTAGGAACCATGACCACATCTTTGGCGCTTATGGTGCCTAGAGTGTCCTTTTAAGTTTGTTAGATTTCGAATAAAGATTATTTTGTCTCACCTCCACCAGATGGTTGTCCGGTCCATACAACTCTTTGTCCAGTTCGATAACAAGGCTTTTAAAGAAGGATGAGAACTTTCTCTTCAGTTTGCCAGGCTAAGAAATTTAAAAAAAATATTGTATAAGACTCTAGAGCCATTCAGTGCAGCCAAAAGCCAAGAGGATTTCAACCAAACGCGAAAAACCAAACCATCATAAGTAGCTTAGCTGGACAGCAAAGTGTCCATCACAACCAACCCCCCTCACAACAATGACTATATACCGTCAACTTTGTCACATTAGGGCCAATATTTCACCTCCCACCATCCAAATGAAGATCACCCAACAGGTAACCAGTCCTCACAGCAAGACCCTGAAGCTATATTGAGCAGAACCAGCCATGAGTTTCTTATTTGTTGTAACCATTACCGTTGGTTGTTCACTCACATCTTCCAGTAGCTTCCCTTCAACCCGCAGCTCCCACGCGCTCACTCTCTCTCCCTCGTCCCCATCAGGTTTTCCAGGCGTGAACGTGTTTGAGATATAAATTCTCAGTTTGCGTTTTTGCTGTGAAGACACGGTCACATTAGAACACCATTAGCAATTCTGAATCACAGACGGAGTGGGTTCTGTCTGTCTCATTAGTAAAAATGGATTTAATTCAGCAGTAGCCCAGGGAATAAACAAATGAACTCCTCAGGAACACACACACGGTCACGGACAAGAAACGATCAGATGAGAAAGTTGCACATAGCTAAATGAATGAGATGTGGTGTGAAGTGTGCCCTGACAGCTGTAGGTATGACTAAAAGGAAAATACCTAGATTAAAATAAAGTAAAAGGAGGAAAATAGACAGGGTGACGATGGAGAAATTAAAACCTAGAAGATTAGAGGTCATCCCTATTGAGACAAGAGGCAATGGACAGGGGTGATTGTATGTAAAGCCCCCCCATCCCCCCCCCCCCCCCCGAGCCACTTACTCAAACTCAGGCCAACTTCCCTTTCCCTCAGGAGATAAAGCAGTCTCTTTGCAAAGTATGCATACACCAATTTGGACTCTAATCTTTGGTTTCTGTCCATCTAGTTCTAATTCCCCATTAACCACGTTCACTAGGATGCTACCTTCTTATAGGCCCTTAAAGGTCTGTGCAATTCCCTTGTTGCCACTCCGAGACCATTCTCCCTTTGTCAGTCGCAGACAATGTCTCCTTTAGCTTATTCATGTTAACCAGGCTAATGTATTGTCTCTTCACAGCATCTGTCTCCATCTGCCACTGATGGTATTTGTCATTATCCCTTTCAAGTTTATTACTGTGAACTGTATTGCGTGTGTTTGTATTATTTAATATTATTCTTGTCTAGCTAGTTTTAGGGAGAATAATTCAATGTCACGGGTTATAGTTACAAAGTAATAAATGCTGAAAGAAAATAAAAAAATAAAAAAAACACAAAAACAAAAAAAACCCCACAAGTCTATTCTTTAACAAAAAAGTGTTGGCACATTTGCAGAATTCTGGAGCAGAGGTTGTTTTCTAAATCTAGGATACACGTATAATCTATACATTATATATAAAATACTTAAAATAGGGAGGAGTAGTAATATGTTTGGCATCTAATCTGCCTGGTTCCTGTGATAGGTCATTTCGTGGTCTATCATCATCTTTACTCAGAGCTCAGTCTCACTCTGGAAGGACCTCATTATACCCCCCAATAACTTTAGCTCACAGTAGACTTTAGCTTTGCACTAGTACACTGCTAGTATAGTGGTAAAATAAATATAATAAAATACATGCACCAAAAACAGTGCACTCTCCTTACAACACAAATGTCATTGTAAGGTTTCCAAGAATAATATCCACCCACCCCTCCCCCAGAAATCATATTCTAGTACCCGATAGAGGTCTTCTTCTGTCCCTCTCAAACTCAGATGCTACATTTTCTGGTCACTCCCTGTCTATTCCTGTTAGTGTCCAATCAGGGCCGGCGCTACCCTAAGGCGGCCCAGGTGGCCGCCTTAGGGCGCACGGGTCCAGGGGGCGCGCTCTCCGGTGACCAGAAGGAGGAGAGCGCCATTCGCATTGCTCCCCTCCTGTCTGTCACTGCGTGGTGCGTGGCTGAGCGGGCGGAACGCTACTTACCCGGTCTGACAGGAAATGCAACAAACTGCTTCCTGTCAGACCAGAACAGGAAACCGGATCATTCGCCGCGGACCTCCAGCTCAGACACATGGATGGAGGTGCGGAGGGGTCAGTGAAAGGTACGAGGGGATAGGTACAGTTGGGAGGGGAGGGGGGCAATAAAAGATAAAGAAGGGAGAACAATAGTAAAAGGTACAAGAGGGGAGGGGTACAATAAAAGTTACAGGACAGGAGGGAGGAGGCAATAAAAGGTACAGGAGGGGAGAGGAAGGAGGCAATAAAAGGTACAGGAAGGTGGGGGCAATAAGAGACATGAGAGGAGGGGGGACAATAAAAGGTACAGGAAGGGGGGGCTATGAAAGGTTCAAGAGGGGAGACAATAAAAGGTACAGGAGGGGGAACAATAATACAAGGTAGAATAGGGGAGTGGGGGACAATAAAAGATACTGGGGACAACAATAAAAGGTACAAGAGGGGAGGGTGACAATAAAAAATACAGGACAGAAGGGGGGAAAGGGTATAGGAGGGTAGGGGTACAATAAAAGGTACAGGATGAGGGGACAAGAAAAGGGACAGGTAGGGAGGGAGGACTATGAAGGGTTCAGGAGGGGAGACAGTAAAAGGAACATTAGGGGGATTATGAAAGATACAGGAGGGGGGCAATGAAAGGTACAGAAGAGGAAGGGGAGACAATAAATGGGATGGGAGGGGGACTTTAAAAGGTACGGGGGGCATTGAAAGACACAGGAGGGAAAGGTCAACTATGAAAGCTTCAGGAGGAGAGGAGGTGAGGCAATAAAAGGTACAGGGGGACAATAAAAGGTACAGGAGGGGAGGGGGGGCAATAAAAGGTACGGGAGAATATTAAAAGACACAGGGGGGCTGGGGGGCACAAATAAACATACAGGGTGGACAAACACAAAGGGGCTGGGGGGGAGAGAGAGTCGCACAGAAGGGAGAGGGGTGGGGGGAAAGATGCACAGAGGGGCTGTGGGGGAGAACGACGCACAAAGGGGCTAGGGGGAGAAAGAGATGCACAAAGGTACTGGGGTAAAAAGACGCACAAATATGTTGGGGAGAAAGAGCCACATAAAAGGGTAGGGGGATGAAAGACACACAAAAGGGCTGGGGGGGAAGAAAGAGAAAGGCAAAGGGGCTATGGGAAGTAAAAAATACACAAGGAGGGTTGTAAGAGACACAAGAGAGATAAAATACAGAAACGGAGACACACAAAGGATAAAAGGGGGGGCAGGACATAAAAAAGGGATATAAAACACTAAAGGGGGTAAGTTAGTCAAAAGGGGGGTAAAAGACACACAGGTGAAGATACATTTTTTTTCGACGGGGAGGGGGCTGGCAAAATGCATCTTCGCCTGTGTAGTCAAAAATCCTTGCACCGGCCCTGTGTCCAATACATATAAAAGCATCAAGTTCTACACAAATTCTGTCATTTTTATAATGTCATGTCTGAACACATCAAGGAGCAGTCATAGATATCACGGTCATGTAGACATGCATCCAACAGTTTTGGATTCATATTCTGCAGTCTCAGGATTAGTCAAGGCTTGAACATGGTTTTAAATAATCATGGGGTTATGTAGGAGGCCTATTAATTAAATCACCATCTTAAGATATGAAACAGAGTCTTTGGCTAAAGAGACATTCTAATGTTAAGAATAAAATTTTCGGTTTTAGATTCTTCCCCTTAACAGAAAAGCATTGGGGACCTAATGTGCATGCACCACCAATACAATGCTTCTCCTAGGGCGGGTGACCCTGCAGGCTGGGAGCAGAGAGTGCAACAAGGACTTCTATAAAAAGCTTTGGTTTCTTTTGAAATCAGCACTTTCATAAAATAAGAGAAAGGGTACCAGCAGTTATTTTCAGGTAGACTAGCATTTCTTTACATCACATAAACAATGAAACACGTGATTTTTTATTTTTTTTTTCCTCCTAATTTTTTGGCTACTATTTTAACTATGCGGGCAAAGTGGAGCAGTTCTGAACATTGCTTTTGATTATTTATGGCATTCTAGTTTGGGTGTTTAATTAAAGGGACACTCCGGGCACCAATACTACTTTATTGCATTTGATAGGTTTTGGCCTCACGGTTTATGCTGTATTTATTTGCATGCTCAAATCTTTTTAGTGTCTGCATAAAGATAAATAAATGTTTTGCGGAACGCTGCACCACAAGCCTGCCCTTTTTAGCCACGCCTCCTAAACCCAGAAAAAAGACTTCCTCATCAAAGGTAGGTTTATGGTGCAGCATTATGCAAAACATTTGTTTATTTTGTGCAAAGACTATAAAGATTTGAGCATGCAAATACAAATGCAGCATATTAATGAGGCCAAAATCTATCAAATGCATTAAAGTGGTGTCCCTTTAAGCTGTAATTTGTTCATCCTCTCATTCAATGTCATCATTCTTACTGTGAGTGGCTTCTTGATAGCATCCTGAATTTCCATCCTCTTTCTTGCGATCGTCTGATCTAATTTTCGTTCGAATGCCAAGAGGTCCATGTAGGCCTGAGACTCCGGAACCAGCTCCCTGATCTGGAGAATGAAAAAAATAAAAAAATAAATTCACACATTAAATAGTGTTTAACCCCTTAAGGACACATGACGTGTGTGACACGTCATGATTCCATTTTATTCCAGAAGTTTGGTCCTTAAGGGGTTAATGCCTTGGACGGACAGTGCGTGATAAACATAAATATCAGACCCCCCTTACGGACAAAACCATAATTATAATAGACTTACTCTCACAATTGATAGTTCCCATTTAAAATCGGGGCAGCACACAGATCCCCTTCCTGGAACTACAACTCCCATGATGCTTTGTAGTACAGCAACTAAGACAGCCTGTATCATCAAGCATCATCGGGGATGTACTAAAAACAGTGGGAGGGGTATCTGTTGGCTACCACGGTCTAGGTAAATGTTTAATTTGACAATGTAGAACCTTTCTTACCCATCAGCTCACAGTGGTACTTCCTACGGGAGCTGGTCTATTTTTGTCAGGTCAGTTTTGTGACAATGGAAAGATTTCTAACTGATAAAGAACTGCAGCTCCTAAAATCCTCCTTTAGTCTAACATACATACTCTCCATTAGATTGTAAGTTCATGGGCTATCTAACTAGGCACTTTATATAAAAAGCTTCAATGGCCAGATCTTAGCTCACAGACAGGGACCTATTTACCTTTTGTATCCTTGTGTGTTTATTGTATGTTCCCCCTCCCCTCAATTGTATGTGGCTGCAAAATAGGTTTGTGCTGAATAAATGGCAGTAATAAAAGAAATAAAATGACAGGAAACTCAGGCAGTTGATTCATGCTCAGCACAATTAGTATGAGCGTGCCCAAAGAGGGAGATCAAAATGAAAGAGCAAGAAAGGTTGGCTATCCATATGGAGAGCAAAGGGAATTATAAATAACCCCATGTGTGCCTTTGTCTTCCAGCCTCCCCTCTTCCTAGGACATAGGACTGATATGGGTTGAGAGGATTGAGACCTAAAAGACACTGGTAATTACACAGAGTTCAAAGCTGCCGTGTGATGTAAGAAATGCAGTGGCAGGTAACCTACCCTTTGTGGCAGAATTTTATCAGCCATCTTTCTTCTCTTCACTCTGCAAGACCAGAACAGGACACAAATTAAAAACCATACACTCACTACAGGGGTGTTAGAAATATTTATTCCCCCCCACACCTCTCCATATTAAGATATCTGTCAGTACGTACTGAAGCATCGTTATCGCTCCATTCATCTGTGTATTAGGATAAGTGTCAGTACTTTTCTGCATCAGATATAATTTTGCTATTTTGGCTCAAAAATCTTGAAATTCAGTTCTAGCAAATAACTATTTACAGGTTGGGCAGGAGTGGCACAAACTTACAGAGTACAACTTAAAGCTGTTGTATACAGCAAACACAGACTCAAAGGAATCCATGTTTAAAATGGAATGAGGCAAAAAATGTGAATCTTTGTTAAACTAATTTGCATATGCCCACCCAGAATCCTTTGCGGTAGTAACATCACTGCAAATTTGTGATTTCTGTGGGAAAAGCAAGGTTTATGGGTTGACTGGTGTGTAGATTTTTGTTTAACATTATAATACACACACACACGAATCTTTCAAGGTAAATTTCATCTGTTGCTTTATTGAGCAATTACAAATTCACACGACGTTTCAGTCTGTAACATACTTTTTTTCAAGACAATCGTGTATGTGAGATGGATACTTTATATACAAAAAAATGCAGTGGTCCTATTTGGAGGTGAACAGGTGAAATGTAACAACGGATGAGAGTGATGTCATTAATGATGTAAACATGTTTGAATTACGTAATAAATTGAAGTTAACCCTATGTGTAACACTCTGATCTGTTGTTACATTATCCAGCTCACATACACAATTGTCTTGAAAAAAGTATTTTACCGACTGGAACGTTGTGTGAATTTGTAATTGCTCAATAAAGCAACAGATAAAAATTTACCTTGAAAGACTCCTGAGTGCTCTCTACTGGTATTGTATACAATTTGGTTGGAGACAGCACCGGAGACTTAAAAGACCGGGAGCATTGCGTGCTGGGACCTGGGAGACAGACAGACAGACACACACGCGTAACCTTCAGTAAAATGGCATTGCTGGCCCCCTTTCTAATAACATCCCACTTTCACATTGTTTTTTGCCTCTTTATGTGTTGGTAGTGACACCTACCCCCTCCTCTGTCCGGCTCCAGGCGGATGTCCGTGTGGGCCAAGAAGTCTCTTCCTGAAAGGCTCCATCAACATGGGGTTCATCCCAGGCCTGAGGGGAGACCCTGGACCATATGTATTTAGCATGGGGGATCCCACTGGCATTCCTGGCATTGGCATTCTACCTCCTGGGAGCATCCCTGGACGCTGGACAAAAAATAAAGAAGAAAATTGGGACAATATAACAAATTCTCCAGCGTGGCTATTGTGGGCTAAAAATGCAATTAGTTTGATAACCTGCCATACATAATTCCTGGTTTGGTAAATAAAATAAAAACATTGTATTAAACGCACAGATGTAAATGCAGTTTCATAACTCATTTAATGCATGTCATACGATCGACATGTAACAGTCTAACGTCTAACCTGCAAAGATACTTCCGATGTGACATCATTAATGTGCCTCTCCACCTTTTCATGAATATACTTTCATGGAAGAACAAGTCACAGACATCCATACAGTGAATGTAGAAGATTCCATTAAGAATCAGTTTAAAATTAGACCATTATCTGGGCTATTCACTAATGTGAGAATTGTTGTGAATTTCAAAAGTAAGACCAATGTAAATCGTACTGGAACTCTTCCAATTTCTCAGCTACTTTGTATTTCAAATGTTTAGCCTTAAAGGAACACTATAGTATTACCCTAACTATTTCGGCGTCTGCAACCCCAAAGCCCCCCCATGGTAAAGGTTGAGTTTCCTTTTCTCATTAGCAACGCATGTCTCGCCTTGGTCACCCCGTCTCATTGGCAGAGATCATCACGATGAATGATCTTTATGTTACCCAATCTAAAGCTTCCCAACAGGAAGGCATCCAGAAGCGGATATACATACACAGCAATCAAATAAATCTCTCTGAGCAGCATTTGACGGAATAACCGATTTTACTGGGTTATTCAGCAGAAGCGCCTCTAGTGGCCGTCTTGACAACTGCAACCAGAGGTGTGTTTAACCTTGCAATCATTAACATTTACATATTGCCAACGTTTTAGAATGCAGGGATAAAACCAAGGTCCACTGCACCCAGACACTTTATTGAGAGGAAGTGAACTGGGTGACTTTAGTGGTCCATTAATATTTACTCTGAATGCACTTTGTATTGCCCAAAATTCTAACTTCGATGAATAAATAATGGTTTCTTCACAACATACTCGCTGTACATACAGTTACAATATATTATAGGTTTATTTTAGGAGTCATATTTATATTGTGCGAATCATTGAATCAGATCCAAATGGGCTTAAAGGGACACTATAGTCACCTGAACAACTTTAGCTTAATGAAGCAGTTTTGGTGTATAGAACATGCCCCTGCAGCCTCACTGCTCAATCCTCTGCCATTTAGGAGTTAAATCCCCTTGTTTATGAACCCTAGTCACACCTCCCTGCATGTGACTTGCACAGCCTTCCATAAACACTTCCTGTAAAGAGAGCCCTATTTAGGCTTTTATTGCAAGTTCTGTTTAATTAAGATTTTCTTATCCCCTGCTATGTTAATAGCTTGCTAGACCCTGCAAGAGCCTCCTGTATGTGATTAAAGTTCAATTTAGAGATTGAGATCCAATTATTTAAGGTAAATTACATCTGTTTGAAAGTGAAACCAGTTTTTTCCCCCCATGTAGGCTCTGTCAATCATAGCCAGGGGAGGTGTGGCTAGGGCTGCATAAACAGAAACAAAGTGATTTAACTCCTAAATGACAGTGAATTGAGCAGTGAAATTGCAGGGGAATGATCTATACACTAAAACTGCTTTATTTAGCTAAAGTAATGCTTTCCTCAAAATGATAAGTTATGGGCAGAGGTCTAAGAAAAGCCATTACTACTGGACAAGAACGAATCATAAAACACAAAATGAAACATTTGAAAGTTGGACACAAGTTGTATGCAGACAATGCTAAGGAAAGATTGTGTCCTTCTGCCTATTCATTGCTTATGAAGGACCTTGAAAAGTTGCTGAAAACAGAATCTTAAGGTTTGCAAATAAAAAAAAGTGATGCACAGTAATACAGCAGTGCAGAATGCAACATTACTACAAAGGAATTTGGAAAAAGACTAAGGAAAACATGAGACAGCCACACATACAAAGGACACTAAAAGCACCATATCCCCTACAGTTCACTGTGGTGGTTATGGTGCAATTAGAATATGGGTACAGTCCTCTGGTTTTCTGCTACAGAGCAATTTGATGTAAACCGGGGCTCCCCCTTATCACCGATAGACTGCCCCCTCTGCTGTTGTGCTTATAGTGTTTCTCCTGCAGATTGAGCTAGCTATAAATGCTAGCACATATATATAGGCTACATTTTCTTGTAAAAGAGGTTTGCTTATAGCTCTGTGCAATTAAAGAATAGATGCAAACTATCACTATACTGCTGTTATGGGTTGGCTGGTCACCTACACGTTTTATAAAGTTTACATCGCTTATTGAGAAGAAAAAAAAAAAACACACACACACAAAAAAAACTTTGCACGCATTATGAAAGTTGTAAACTTGCAAGATTAACCATATCGGAGATCGTTCAGTGGCAAAGCAGACACTCAGATGGTGTGTGTTCAATTTGTACATAGTTGCCTAGCCTGAAAAGAGACAGGCATCCATCAAATTCAGCCTTTCTCCCATCTGTTTTTGCAGTTGATCCAAAAGAAAGCAAAAAAAAATAAAAAAATAGTCTTGAAGCGCTTCCAATTTTGCAACAAACTAGGGGAAACCAATTCCTTCTTGACTCCAGAATGGCAGTCAGATCTGAAGCGATAATCCCACGAATGAAAAAAAAGTTTTCCTGGAATATTGTGATTTTTGCAAGTATCCAATTGTTGTTTAAACATTTGTATAAACTCTGATAAAAACCACCTCTTTGGGAAAATACCTGGCCATCAAAATGGGGTAGTTAGACTTCATTAAATGTTACTTGGGAGCGGATAGATGGGAGCTGTAGATAAAACTAAAGAATCATGAATATGGATAGAATTTGAAAGATACGTTGTAAGCAACAACAGTAGATAAACAGAATACCAGAGCAAACAAACTACGTGATCTCTTTTTAGTCTAACTCCTCACACATCGGGTGAAGGGCCAGCCAATAGCAGAGCTCCAATCATTTAAAGGGTCTGCAAGGGGACACTGCTTGCATTGCGAGAGTGCTGGGACCAAAACATTTTTTTGTTGTTAACCTCTCGGCTTCCATACACGGGCTGAGTGACCAAGATGGAATTGGTCCATTAAATCCTTCCTGGTCATTTTATGGAATCTTTAGGGACACCCTTCCTGGTTAATTATTTGAAACCTTATTTTGACAGAAAAGTGTGTGGATTAAATCCTGAGCCCAAATTCAGATTGTTGGTAATTCTGTTCATTTTGTCTTCAAATTAGATGTTAGTATGAGAAAATAACAGCTTGCTTGTTTCTTTTATTTTCATGCCAATTAGAGTACTTATTTAATGCGTGTATTTTCTTCCCTATTTCAACCAAGATTTGACTTGGCCCAAAATGTGATATATTAATCGGTCAGCCCTACTATATATTTTGACTGAATAAGCATAAAAATAATACAAAAAGGACAGGCAGCTCTCTCTGAACTGTATTTAGGTTACAAAAAGTCTGCTGTCCAAAGCCAGACAAATAGTCGCAAACATTAAGTCTTTATAGTAAATCTCCTTAAAAACTCCAGAGCCAATCCCTGCCTCCACTCTTACCCACGACATCTCCTCACTTACGTCTCCCCTCGTCTCACCTCCCCTTTTCTTTTTACTTTCCACACCCCTACCCCCCACCCCTCCTCCACAGGTGCACTGTTTACCTGCCTCACCTAGCTGGAACGACCGGATTCCTCCTGTAGGCGTCAGATTATTGCATGCTGGGAGATGTCTGTTATGCTAAACTGAAACAGCACTTACATGAGTCACGTAACATCCAACTTGGCAGACAAGCATGCATTATTTTATTATCCCCATGTGGTATCCCAAAAAGAAACTTCTAACCCTCCAGCTATTTCAAATCCCAATATTTCCAGGCAGCGCAATCAGAGTCCACAGCAGTACGATTACCTCTCTTCTCTGTCTTGGTCCCTAAAGGCAATTTCTGTGTCATGAGATAGTCATAGGAGGTTGTCTAAGTAGATAAGACATCAAAAGGGATATCTGCTAAACAGTGACAGGGCTATTTACTAAACTCCATGTTGGAGTGATTTTCAATAAATAAAATAAAAATGATAAATACGCTGTTTTAACGTGAAATGTTCAATTTGGTTTTCAACTGACTACAATTGAGAGGTTAGTGAATGCACACGCTTAATATGTTCAAAAATTAAGGCCAAAAAAAAAATAAAAAATGTAATTAAAATGAAAGAAAACAAGTTTTGGAAAAAATTAGGGATCGACCGATTATCGGTTTTACCGATATAATCGGCCGATATTCGGTATTTTCGGCAATATCGGTATCGGCCAATAGGGATACCGATATTGCCGATAATACCTCCCAGGACCGCCAGGCTCATTACAAGCCCGGCGGTCCTGGGGGGGCGGGCAGCAAGCGTTTACTCACCTCCCAGCAGCTCCTCCAGCTCCCCAGTGTAAATCTCGCGAGACCCGCGGCCAGCTCTGACGGCCGCGGGTCTCGCGAGATTCACACTGGGGAGCTGGAGGAGCTGCTGGGAGGTGAGTAAACGCTTGCTGCCCGCCCCACTTCCCTCCCCTCCCCCAGCTAAGCCAATGCCACTGGACCACCAGGGATTAACATATCCCCCCTCCCTGGCAAGGCAACAAGCAGGGAGGGGGGGACAACAAAAAAATAAATGATAATTAAATATATATAAAAAAAAATTTAATATAAAAATTAAAAAAAAAACATTTTAATAAAAAATGCCCCCTCACACACACACACTATTATTATACGCATACACTACTAAAAAATGCCCCCTCACACACACATTATTATTATACGCATACACTGTATATAATTCAGTGTGTTTGTATATATAATGCAGTGTGTTTGTATAGTGTGTGTATATATAATGCACACTACACAAACACACTGCATTATATATACACACTGCATTTTATATACACACACACTGCATTATACACACACTGCATTATACACACACTGCATTATACACACACACTATACAAACACACACTGCATTATATACGCACACACTATACAAACACACACTGCATTATATACACACACACTATACAAACACACACTGCATTTTATACACACACACTATACAAACACACACTGCATTTTATACACACACACTATACAAACACACACTGCATTTTATACACACACACTATACAAACACACACTGCATTTTATACACACACACTATACAAACACACACTGCATTTTATACACACACACTATACAAACACACACTGCATTATATACGCACACACTATACAAACACACACTGCATTATATACACACACACTATACAAACACACACTGCATTTTATACACACACACTATACAAACACACACTGCATTTTATACACACACACTATACAAACACACACTGCATTTTATACACACACACTATACAAACACACACTGCATTTTATACACACACACTATACAAACACACACTGCATTATATACACACACACACTATACAAACACACACTGCATTATATACACACACTATACAAACACACACTGCATTTTATACACACACACTATACAAACACACACTATACAAACACTGCATCCACTACACACACACTGCACAAACACTGCATCCACTACACACACATACACAGCTCCCCTGTCTAAACACACTGCATCCACTACACGTGGCATGTATATTTTGTGCATTTACCTTTAGAAATTTTTTTTAATTATTTTCCAAAATGGTAAATGTACAGAATATCGGCAAATTATATCGGCTATCGGCCTGAAAGTTCACAGAATATCGGTATCGGCTCTAAAAAATCAATATCGGTCGATCCCTAGAAAAAATACAACAAAAGAACAATATCTCCAACTCAGCTAAGCTAGCTTTTTTGTCCAAATGTTGTATTTTTGCATTTCGGTTTGCAAGTTATTTTTTTCCACTAAAGAGCGAGTTATGGTGGGGTGAGAAAGCTTCAAAGCTGCGGGGAGGGGTGGAGAAAGGCAGTACAAAGTGAACACACATATTCTGTATTCAGAATATAAAACAGCTAATAAACTTTGGCTTGGTTTGCTATAGCGTGCAGCGGACACTTTAAAATGACGGTTGCAGGCAAAGCTTCAAAATGTGGTTTGGCAACGTTAATGATAAACAGACAAAAAAAAAAAAAAAAACGAAGGAGAAAACCCAGTGAGAACGGAAAAGAGACGGAATGAAAAAGAAATAAAGATAAGAAGGTTTAACCTTCTCGGTGTCAGATAGCAATGCGCATGTATTACAATACCCTGCACAACTTCAATCAATAAAGGGGGGGGGGTCAATAAGAATGGGGCCCCAACATGACAGGAAGCAATTAATGTCAGATGTTCGACTTGGAAGGTTCAGTAGCAGATTAAGGAGGTTAGAGTATGTCGAGAATACTTAGTTATTAAATTATATATATATATTTATCAAAAGATATTTCAGATAGCACTCTCAGGACTCTATATCTCTATCAGCTGTGACTGAACTACAACTATCATTCTCAGTCTATACTCCAAGCCAGATGGACTGCCTGTCTAAAAGGCCGAGAGGATAAATAGTTGTAGGCCCATCTCCGTTGCCCAGCTCTTGAATAGAAGGAAGAGACAGGAAACATCAAAACTCAAATTCACTTCCTCTTCATTTGCCAACTTGACTAGAGTGAGCTTGATATCGCAGGCCTTCCGGACACCCAGCTATCTCACCAACATCACTCCATTGATTTATTTTGTATTCATTTTTACCAATCTAGTAGATATAATGCATATATTTATTTCTGCATTTTTCCAAATGCTGATTACCTGCCCCCCTTGTCTGTGCCTGGGGATACACCAGAGGCTTCCCATCGAGAAGCCTCTGCAATGGGGCTGCACTCCATTAGCAGTACAGCAAATTGAGAAGGGGGGGGAGGAAGGCAAGCGGGCTCTAGCAAGTGCTTTGTGTGCCTTAAGTGTTCCTTTAAGCATAGTATTTACTGGTATCTCATTCCATCAAAATACGTGAACAACTCTACTCCCTCTGCCTTTCTCAAGACCTAAGAAATTTCATTTCTTTTATCAGATCATATTCTCCCTGCTCCACTTCTGTAGAAACAATTTCATGGTTAAATCGCTCATGGGTAAACTGTTGTGCCTTCAAAAGAAATGACTAAATTTAGGGCAAAAAAAAAAAAAAAAAAATTCAGTACGCCTAAAAATTAAGATTCACTTGGAATTAACGGAACATACCAAGCACAATAATCACTACAACTCCCTGCAGTGGTTATGGTGCCACAGGTGCCCTGGCATGTCCCCCGGCCCACTGAAAGTAATTTAGAATTTATTTTTTGACGGTTTGACTTCTGACCTTGGGTCTGCTGGTCAATGCTCCCCAACATGACTACGAATGTCAGAGAGCCAGAAGTTCCTAATCAGGAACTTATGTTAGCTCATGTCACTCCAGGCTTTATTTCAAGAGCTCCAATAGACGATCCTGCTTAGGAACTTCCAGCTCTTCGGCATTGGGAGTGCCTTGTAATCACATCCTCCCAAACCTAGTGCAGCTTCGCAAGGAAGCAATCATGGGCAAGCTGTTTTGTTCGGTTTAGGAACTGTTAAATGCAGTCTGATCTCTATCTGCCCAATCAGGCCCCATAGCATTACTTGACCCAAAAATTGGCCCCAGAGCTTGACCAGACACCTAAATCGAGCACGAGTTTTAGTAATTCTGAGCCTGCTTCCCCAACCCTTTAGATTGTTAATGCAAGGCTCTCAAAAACTACTCTTTAAATTGGATCTGTCCTGAATATATCTGGCGATGTAAATAGACTAAGAACGAGGAGGATTGGAGAACAATTTATGTATATAGTGAGAAAAGCAAATAAATAATGATGAGAGAGAAAATACATTGGATGAAGACAACAGCTTGAGTCATTGCCACTAGAGAGTAATAGAAAAAAGATTGCCAGAATAAGTTGCCTGTTGTAGACATATCTTCTACAAAAGACGTATGTCAGCCAGAGCTGGGTTGGCAAACTATCAAATGTCCTAGCTACGATCACCTGATCCACAATGCCTTTCCGGATGTAAAATTAATTCTTTAGGTTTGAGGGCAGCTTATAAAAAGTAGCAGGAGGGAATTGATTCTTTAATCAAATCCCTTCCCTTAGGTGCCGTTCTTCATTCATCGATTTGCATTCCTACGCATTATGCAAAAAAAAAAAAAAAAAAGCACTAACATAGAACGTATGTGTGTGTCCAGGAATATATAGTGGGTCTGCAAACCCTAATTCAAACCCATCACATAACAGGAAGTTCACAAATGGCATCCTTAATAAATATACTACGCACAGGTTGCTTAAACACCATAACAACTTTGCATCACTACATTGGTTACAGAATAGAGAGTACTCTGCCCCCCGCCTCCTTGTCCAGGTTAGCTAATAGCTACAGCAGTTTGGTTTGACAGATTACACCACGCAGCCCAGTTTACAAAACAGTATGTTTGCTATTAGCTTACTGAACCAAAGTCACCCCATGTCCCAAGAAGAACTGTGTCGGAGAGTCAAAACTACAAACCTCACCAGCCCACGACAGACCATTACAGTTTTACATAAATAAACCATGGCAAATATGTAAAAATAATAATAAACAAAAAATAAACTTGCCTTGGAACTCATAAAAAAACAAGGGGATGGGGACGTTTTCTGCGGATGCTCCCCCTTAAATGTCTAAGTAACATCGCACATGCCCAAACATAGGGGGAGATTTATTAGAAATGCAAAAGTGAATTTAAAATTTAAAACGGAGATCACATGGAACTCTGGAGAAGGGTGGAGGTTTGAAGAATACTTTTTTTTTTTTGTCGAAAGGATATGTAGATAGATATAGTCCTATCTATATGCTACACCTGTCATTAAGGAAATCAGTGAAATAGATAAAATGATATAGCACATTTTTATTTTTGTATTTAGGTTTTGTCATTTTCCGCGCTGTTTGTTTGTAACTAAATGGACATGGGGTTTCCATCTGTATACTGTTCACAGAAAAGGTAGCAAATGGGAAGCTATGTGAAATGTGATATATATTTTTTTTTTTTAAACATATGCTTGTGAAACTAATTCTTTGAATTAAATGTTTTATTTTTGTTACCTACAGTACAAGTGTATGAAGAATTTGTTGATGTGCCTTTTATTTCTCATCTTGTTAGAACCTTATCTACAATATGTCTCTAGTTAAACACTACACCAGAGAGGTAGGCAACCTTCAGCACTCCAGAAGTTACAGACTGCATCTCCAAAAATTTTATCAATGAACAAGGGAGATGTAGTCAAGAACATTGTACCAAACATTGCCTATCCCTGTACTACATATTAAACCAGGATCCTGTTTAAATATTTTATCTTCTATTTCCTTTTTGTTAAGAGACCCGGAGAAGCCAAACATAAGGGAAGGTTGTGGTTTTGAGCGTTGTCCACAATTGGGGGGGGGGGAGGGAGGGGCGGGGGGGACTTAACAGGTATTTTTGAGTTTATAAAACATCTGTCCTGGAGTATTTTTTTATTTTTTTTATCTTTGAACCCCAAAAATTTTAATCTGCTTAGAATCTACACAATTCACATTTTAGTGATTAACAATGTCGAGTTAAAGAGACAAAATCATCTACACCCAATATTTTCGGGTAGTCTGCATTTTAAATCACACACAAATAAGATGATGAACAAAACAGATGATCTGTGTATTTCTGGGTTTGCCTGGACCACATGGTTTTCCTGTACACATATCATGTCATGTTGTATGCAGCGTTCATATGCTGTTGCAGCAAGGAACATTTGACAATTGTAACTGTAGCAAACAAGCAAGGTTCCTTTAAGACAGAGAAAGAAAGATAAAAAAAAAAAGAGACATTTTAAAAACTCTGATTCAATTTCCTGTGTGGTAAACCCTCTCGATCAACTGAGGTTCAAACAAGTCCAGACATAGCAGTAAAATGATGAGGATGAATGACTCTGTTTAACGGATTTCCATTGAAATTAATCCTGTCGCTACTGCCACTTGGCATTCTGGGTAACAGTCACAGCAATTACACATTCTCGACCAACATGGTTCAAATGCACACACACACACACACACACACACACAAACACAAAAAAAAAAAAAGTAAAAAAACAGACAACAATACAAAACCCACAATGAAACTTACCTAAAACTCGGGGCAGTTGCTCTGCCTCTTCTGAGATTATCAATCCGGATAATCTCGGGTTCAAGCAAATGTTTCATAGAGAAGCACTGGGGGCCCTGAAAGTAAATACCTTTGGTTTTCAAAGGTTTTCTTGAGAAATTGCCTCTAGTGGCAGCCAGCCTGAGAGCCACTAGAGCCATCGTTTCAGACAAATCTAAAATAAACGTTGCCTTTTCCCACAAATGGCAATATTATGCATTAGAAAAAAAAGGAAAATTATATTCCAAATCAACTTCAGCGAGATGATATGGTTTTGGTGCTTAGAATGTTCCTTTACGAGACAGGATAGGATCTCAGAAAAATGTATAGATGTAATGTACATCCTGCCTAAATGTTACCCTATTGCTCAAATTACCTTGCAATCTAGGAGAAAAACATTCAGATTTGCCGCAGCAGATATTTTAGACAAATAATAAAGCAATTTAAAATAAATATTTTAAAGGAACTCTCCAGTGCCAGGAAAACAAACCAGTGTTTTAAGAACCCGAAAGTCCCTCTAGTGTCTGTCTGATAGACAGCCACTAGAGGAGGACTTAACACTGCAAGGTAATTATTGCAGTTTATAAAAACTGCAATATTTACACTTGCATGGTTAAGGGTGATGGGACCCAGACCATTCCAATGGGCAGAAGTGGTCTAGGTGCCTGGAGTGTCCCTTTAACCCCTTAAGGACACATGACGTGTGACATGTCATGATTCCTTTTTATTCCAGAAGTTTGGTCCTTAAGGGGTTAATGCTAATCTCTGGTAAGGCACAGAGCTTTGGGTGTGTAAATGTGGGTTGAAACTGATGATTGGGGGAAAAAAATAAAATTTAAAATAGTTTACTGAATAAGCCCCAAAGAGTCCTAGTACTATACAGATCACATTAAACTGTAGTTGTAATGGTGCCTGGAGCATCGCTTTAAAAAGGTCCTTGAATCTGCCTTTGGTTAGAGGCTAGAGCAATTAAAATGCCTTTGAGAAGGGTCAATAAGCATCAATTATAATGAATATTAAGCAATTCTACAGTTAATCAGCAATTAAGAATCCCAATTAACAGGCAATGATGGAAATAAAGGTTTTGAATCAGTAACAGTTTAAACGAAGGATGGAATGTACAAGTAGGTAATTAAACGTAATAACACGGGCCCAATACGAATGTTTAAAAAATAAATTAAATTTAAAAAAAATAATAATAATAATGTTTGGCCATAAATGGAGAGCAATGAATTGCTTAACATTGTGTAAGAACTAGAAAAATCAATGTTTTAATCAACATTTTGTGATCAGTAGCTGTATACACGAGGCAGCTGATAAATTGGAGTCTGCAACTTAGAGACGAGAAAAAAAATGTGACAATAATTAAAGAAATTCTGTAGGCACCTACGGTTGAAGAATACATCTGGTAGCATCATGCCAAAACGTCTACAAATAAACATTGGGCTAACTTTCCGATAGAAAGTGATATAAAACTATGGTATGTATATATATAAAAAAAAAATAAGACTGCAATCATGAAAGGAGAAATACAAGTTGTCCATTATCACCTATTCTTTGATAGCTTTAGATCCAATTATAGGGTTTATCTATCCCTCCGGGGATATAAAAAGGAATACAATTGCGACCCCACACCATTAAATCCACAGGCTTTGTGGACGATCTTGTACTTTATCTCTCAAATCCTGGAAAATCCCTATTGAATACGATTGCCCTTTTTGAAAGGTATGGTCCGATAACAGGCTAATAAATCAATTGGTATAAAATTGACAGCCAAGAGACTGGACCCAGGCCCACCAATAATTACTGGCACCAACTCCCCAAACACGCACAACCTCACATTTTAAATCCCCCCTCAAATGTCCATTATATACAAAATCAATATGACACCCCTTTTGACAAAAAGTTAAACACCTTACCAATACTACTCTCACGACCAGATGAGAAAACTTGCAATCAAATCTTTTTCACATTTCTTTGGAAGCAAAATGTCCAAGACTAGCAATGGACAAACTCTCTCAAACCAGATTTAATCTGGGTTTAAATATCCCAAACGTAAAATTGCACACTACCGCCACACCCTAGACTGGATAAAAAGGATCAGGACAATTTACAGTAGTACAACTCGCAACTACCACACATCCCGTATGTCTCCCTCCAAGAGGAAGCACGGGAAAACCCTTGATTGGCATTCACTATTAAAACATGGAAATTGGGGAGACAGCTCCCGGGGTTTCCATGGCAACACACAAGATTTATCCCCTTTCTACGTAACCGGTGTTTTCAAAATGGGGAAGCCCAAGACCCTTACCACTCCTGGGAAACTGCAGGCCATACCAAAATATAGAATTTTCTAGACAAAAGCATATTTACAGACACATCCTAATAGGTACGATTCTTTCACATCTCAGCTCGGAAGACTGGAACCATTCTAAAGATTATCCACTTACACAATCAACCACTTCACCCTACTCAATTAGCCCACTTTACTCCTAAAAATCATACCTAACCTAGACTACATGACCATACAAACCGGGTTCATCAAAGTGAGATAACACACTTTCCAATATTAACGCATGAAGTACTCATTACAACGACCATCAAGCTGCTTAAACTACTCCCAACAGCTTCCTACCAGGAAATTCATCTGAAGATCGCACACCACGCATATAACTTTTTTTTTAAATCATAAAATCGGTCAACTGTTTAAAATGTGGGATAGACGAAGCAAACATCAACTAATGCTTTTGGGGATTGAAAAATTCTGGAAGCAAGTTATATAACATAATTAATATGCACTTCTTTTAAAAATCTCTGTGGTGGCACTCTGGTAGGGACACGAGTCTCGCCACCAAGAATGTCCTTTACCCTTCCCAGGATCTCAGTCAGTGCCATCTTCAGTGATTTTAGCAGGATATAACCGAGACTTAATGCTGGGAATAGACTTGTTTATTCAGGGCAAGGCACTCAATTTATACACAGACCCCCGGCATGGGGTCTCCATGCAAAGAAATACAAACCCCTCCCAGGCGTCCCTGTGTCTGGGAGATAATTGAGTCAAAGACCGGTGACTCATTATCTCTCAGTTACAGGGAACCCCAGAGAAAAATACCCCCAAACCACACTCCATATCCACAGGAACCCCACATGTCTCATATCCCCGAATAACCCATATCCCATATCCAAATAGTACCCAAATCTGTTTGGATGAACGGAATCGCCATCAGGTAAAGTTTTTTTTTTAATTCTTTATTTTTATTGTGCATGAGGTAACAGGCTTGTAGAGCCACAACAGCTGCTACAGGCTTTTTCATAACATTTTAGTATTTTAAAGTGTGGCAGATTAAACAGCACATTTTACTTTTAGGAAAACATGAGAGTAACTAACTACATAACATCGTTAGACATGCTAAGCTAGACAAGTTTATGAGGAGTTAGGTCACGTTTACAATTATGTTAACTACATGACTTTGCGTTCCTGAGGGGGTCAAACAGGTATACTTATGCCTTTTTTACAACTGCTTGGGTGCTCGCTTTAGTTAAGGATCTAGAGGAGCCTGACAGGAAAGGGGGGCCCAAGGGATAGACACAGAGTGGAAGGGGTGTCATAGTATCGGATTATCAACGTTATGGTTCAAACATAGCTGTAGGTTATACAGTACAGTGAATTCTCAGGTGATTTGCTTCAGGGATGTAAATTACTGACTATGATGGTCTAATAAGTGTTCCAGTTTGCAGGTGACCGCAAGGCTGGCATAAACATAGAAAGTAAAACTAAAATGGGCGGTAAGAAAGTAAACAAAGAGAGTCCCCAGGGTCCTAAGTAGTGCTGCCGTCAGCCGATGCCTTGCGGGGCAACAATGACGTCCCGGTATGGTGCTCTGTGTCTTGCTTTCGGTGATCCGAGAGAGCAGGCAGCTTTGTCTTCCGTGGGGTGGTGTGGTTCGTCCATTGGGCAAGTCATAGTCCCGGTCGTAGGTCGTACTTTTGGCTGTAGTTGTGAGCCGCTGCAAGTGCTCTGGGGTTGCTGCTTTTTCCGGCTTTACCGGTCGGCCATATTGTGCTGTGATTCTCCAGGGTTGTGGTATCGCCATTGTTTGTAGGCGGTATGGCCTGTTTGCAAGCTTGCGTTGCCTTCTTTCGGGTTGTTGTTCCCGTACCACGTTTGCCCTTAGTGTGTCTCCGAGCAGCAGCCTTTAATTCAGCCTCTCTCCGTTGCCTGGACGCCTTGGTAGGGGAGTTCGGGAGAACTTCCATGTCCCTCTCCCTGGCCTTCTGTGCCCGACCCCTTGGTGTGCCGTCGGGTGTTGTTGCCGGTTCCGGGGGTCTCTGAAGTGCCTCCAGCTTGGCCTAGAATGCTTCAAAAATTTTGTTGAGTCTGAGCTCGGTTTCGCTGGCGGCGGTGCAGGAAATGTTGGTAAGCGAAGCGTCCGCAATATTTTGGGCCTTAGGTGTGCCGCCTAGACCTTGTGGTCGTTCTGTGTGTGGTCGGGTTGTCCGAGGGCTCTTGTGAGGGTGGCCCGGGATAACCCCCGCCGGGCCATGGGGGGGGGGGGGAGGAACGAGGGCTCCTGGCCATGTTTCCAGCCGCTTTTGGTGGCAGGAGAGCGGCCGCCTCTCCCGCGCTTGCCATGCTTGGAGGCAGTTTCATGGTATTAGGTGTAAGTCTCATGGAATGTCGCTTGACAGGTATCTGTGTATTCCTCTCGTTGTGCCCCTACACCGGATAACCTTTAGTTTTAGTCGCTTATTTTCCTTTTTATTTCGTTTAATGTGGTCCCCTGTGCCGGAGCTCTGGAGGCACGCGTCCTCTCTGCTCCATGGTCAGGCCCCGCCCCCCTCGGGTAAAAGTTTTTAAACTTTCGGGAGTTCCTGTGCGCATAAAACCAAATGCTCCCCCCTGGCTCTAGGGAGCGAATGCTCCTCTTGTTTGTGTGAGCAGTTTTCTCGAGAAGCGCTCTACTGACTTATTTGGGAGGGAAGCAGGTGGTGGTACAAATTCATTGGTGTTCGCGAGGTAGCGTGTCCGGTTTCAATTCCAAGCATTCAACGTCCAAGTACCACTGCCTGCATTTGTGAGACAAATTGGCCACCCAGAAGACCACTTAAGTTAATGGGTTCTTTGAAGTTAATGAGCCAGGGGGTAGTCTGGGTTTGGGAGTTATAAAAAGGGGGAAACAGATCTTCGTTCGATAACTGAACAACCATGGTTATAACTGAAATGAAAAGTTTAATAAGTGACTGGGTATTCTGTCACACTCTCCATTGTTGGCAACATCAGACAGAACAATGGAGAGGACCAAGTCACCTCTAAAAACTAGCACAGGTGATCCTTGCTACAGTACGTAAAAATATATTATGCCACAGGATCTGCCCCTCCCCCTTACTATCACTACTACATACGAAAATCTCCTTCCTACAGATTGGGTAGAAACCTCGTTAAATAAAAAAAAAAAAAAAGTGCAGGAACGTAAAAATTCTTCCTCACTTGGCCACCCTATTTTAATTTCCTAGACAGAGCAACTCAATCTAAAAATCAAATCAACCTTTACATTTACAGACTGGTACTTGACCAGGAGTTGTGGCGGGATGGCACCCCATACCATATCCAAACACAGGACAAGTCAAGCTTAAAGCCTCCAATATTGAGATAAGAAGTTTGAAACTAAAAGCAGTCTTAAAATATATATATATATATATATATATATATATATATATATATATATATATAATATTATATTATATTATATTATATATCAAAAACCTGAAATTACACATTCACACAAAACTGTCACGCATGTGTGAATTTTTACACATAACCCCAAATATATCAAGAATAGTACATCAGTATGATCCTCCCTCCAATACAACCGTGTATCTTATTTTATTTGTTGAATGATGCATTAAATTTATAAAATAACATTCACAGTGAAGTGTCCCTTTAAAATCGGACACTACCCGGTTTATTCACTAAACCAGACATTGTCCTGAATCATCCAGGGTGAGTTGCAAATTTTAGGTAATAATTGAAACAGGACATTTCTTAAGCTCAGCTATTTTATTTTTTCGAACTGGCACATTTGGTTTAGAAGTTACACTTAGACTAAAAGTCCCCAGACCTAGTCCATTCAAAGGAGAAATTTGTCACAAATTAACTGCTTTAACTCACGTTACAGAGACAATCCGAGCACCAAAACCACCGCTGCTACAGGTATGGGGCTATGTCCCTTTGATTTCTTGTTATACCATATTTAAGTGGTTTGATGAAAAACGAAAAAAAAACAAAAAAAAAAAAACACAGACACCGAACACATATCCTCATCTGCTGCCAACGTAATAATAGACCCCTTTTGCCCATATAAGCAGCTGTGTTGCTAGATTTCAAAACACCTGGGGGCTTGCGCCCAAAGGAAAACTCATTGCACCCTCCCACTAACGTAGGTGACATCTCTCAACCTTTTTAGGTTATGTCCCAGCCGCTCTACCCATAATTGCATGCTGCTGATACCTTTTTGGGAGGAAAGAACCAGATATAAACACACGCTATAGTCTGAACCCTGCTTCAGTGTGATACCTAACCAATGGAGGGGTGTGCAGCAAAGTTGTGATATGCAGCTTCCCCTCCCGATAGACATCTTCACTGCCCCCCTCCTATAAGTAGTCTAACAGCATTATACAATAGAGAATACAACTTCTAATTGAGAAACAGATGCTTGATGGGGAAACAAAAAACACACTACAGTAATATTCTCCTGCTCGCTCCACTAACTGTAAAGATCAAAGGCTAAAAAGTCTCACATCCCACATCCACATCACATCCGGCTACATATTAGCATAAAATTAGAATTTGGTCGCTTGCATTTGCAGAAATGAGACAGGATCCTGGTAATGCAACATTCCTCAATGTGTGATTTACTACTCAAATCCAGGTCATGTGAAATCAGATCTTGTGCTGTCTGAACTAACGGTACATCAAATCAGATCCTGTGATATTCTAACTGTCCTCTTGCTCTATTTTAATGCAAATGTATGTTACTGTCCTGTGCTGCCTGAACTGACCTCATACTGTATCTCTTCCAATCCCATGCTGCCTAAACTGACCTGAGACGGCATCACTTCCAATCCCATGCTATTGGAACTGACCTCAGACTGTATCACTTCCAATCCCGTCCTACCTGAACTGACCTCAAACTGCATCACTTCCAATCCCATGCTGCCTGAACTGACCTCATACTGTATACCTTTACCATATCATCTGTATAATGGACCTACATTGATTAAAAAGTGAGAATAGTCTGCAATCCAAAACATGGGGGTTGGGGTTGCTAAACTTCTACGAGCAACATTCAGACTTCTTGGTTTATCTCAGTTCAATTTCCACAAAGCAGTTCCATTTCAAGAATGAGAACATTTTACCCTTAAAATTTTCCCTGCAAGACATTTTACAACTTTAAAACCAGCAATAACAGTCCAAATGTTTCCAAAATATTCAGGCAAATGTGAGTACTATTTAGACTGGTCTTCGTGTGGAACATTTTGAAGGCAGTCATCAATCACTCACATAAAACATGAAAGTATATCAGCACAAAATATCCTTGGGTGCATACATTTCAAACAATTTATTAAGATTATGACATATTTATAACCTTCATAAATTGTTTTAATTGATTCACGCCATGAGGTTTCATGCTAGTGCGTACAAATGCTAATGGAAAGGATTTATGATTCCATCTTGGTTTGTATCTAGTCTAATCATGATAGGAAAAGAAGAAAAATAAAAATTGTCAATATGACCTGACAATTAGTAACAAACTATTAACGATAATTGGATGATAAATATGAGTTGGCAATGAAAATCAGCAATAATCAACAGGAACAATTACTCAGTTTTTATTGATTTTAAATCAGCCAGTTATTGATCCATTAAAGAACTGTATTCAATAACCAATAAATAATAAGAGTTTGTTATGGATAGATGCAGTTAAGATACTTTATTTTTATAATGATTGAAGTAATTTGTTAATCAGTTGAGGAATTAAATTAACACTAAGTGAACCGATTTTTCAGCCTGCAAACTGCTTCACCTTATAATTAGCTGAAGGTAAAAAAAAAATAGGCCATGTCGCACCTACTGCTGCATCAGGACCAGTGAGATAGACAGCTATATGATCAGTCTGCCCATCTTGAAGGGTTATTATAGCATTAGACGATGCTCCGATTAGTCGCAAGGCAATGGTGATATTGTTACACTAATTAAAACCATAACACTGTGCATGTACATTGGATATTGGGAGGGGGGGAACAAAACATAACATGGCAGGTTGTAAGCCATATTCGAGTCCATGGTTTAGAAAAAGTAGAGACTGTAGATACGAATGGTGGAAATTGTGAGATGAATAAAGATGGCGTAGCAGTTGACTGGTTATAATATGTAATATTACAATATATATATTATAAATACCTGATAGGGCCCTGGGGGGACTCTGTAAACTCCTGGGCTTTGACCCCGCATCATGTTCATTAAACTCCCAGGACCTAGGGGTACACCACCCCTGGAGGACATCAATTTTCTGATTCCCTGAGTATCGCCCTTATCTGCTTATTACACCTATAAACAAAGAAGTCTTGATTATGATTATAAAGCTTCCTTTTGTGAATTCTATGTATGTATACAGACAATGTACTATAACATATATGTATATTCTGTACAGTGAACAGTGTTTATTGTATCACAGCTTTCCCCAATCTGTATCCCCTCTATGTACTATTATCCGCAGTCTGCCCCTTGGTGTGTACATAGAATATGTTATATAATATGTACACACTGGGGTTTGTGCACCATCTTGTGAGCGATACTATTACACCTCCCCATGTTTCTCACTGTGTGCAGTTCCTCCCTAGTGTGTGTCCTGCATCCAACTGTGATTAACTGTAATGTATCTCCCTCAGCATGACATGCAACAACCCTGTGCATGTTACACTGAACAGCCTTATTGTGTGCAACCCTGCACAGCCTCCCTCCCCAGTGTGCAACCTTAAACAGCCTCCCCCCTCACTGTGTGTAACCCAGCACAGCCTCCCCCTCACTGTGTGTAGCACAGCCTCCCCCCTCACTGTGTGTAGCACAGCCTCCCCCCTCACTGTGTGTAGCACAGCCTCCCCCTCACTGTGTGTAACCCTGCACAGCCTCCCCTCCCTCTCTGTGTGTAACCCACCACAGCCCCCCTACACTGTGTGTAACCCACCACAGCCCCCCCCACACTGTGTGTAACCCACCACAGCCCCCCCCACACTGTGTGTAACCCTGCACAGCCCCCCCCACACTGTGTGTAACCCTGCACAGCCCCCCCACACTGTGTGTAACCCTGCACAGCCCCCCCACACTGTGTGTAACCCTGCACAGCCCCCCCTCACTGTGTGTAACCCTGCACAGCCCCCCCCTCACTGTGTGTGTAACCCACCACAGCCCCCCCCTCACTGTGTGTGTAACCCACCACAGCCCCCCCCTCACTGTGTGTGTAACCCACCACAGCCCCCCTCACTGTGTGTGTAACCCACCACAGCCCCCCTCACTGTGTGTAACCCACCACAGCCCCCCCACACTGTGTGTAACCCACCACAGCCCCCCCTCGCTGTGTGTAACCCTGCACAGCCCCCCCTCGCTGTGTGTAACACAGCACAGCCCCCCCTCGCTGTGTGTAACACAGCACAGCCCAGCCCCCCCCTCACTGTGTGTAACACAGCACAGCCCAGCCCCCCCTCACTGTGTGTAACACAGCACAGCCCCCCCTCACTGTGTGTAACACAGCACAGCCCCCCTCACTATGTGTAACACAGCACAGCCCCCCCTCACTGTGTGTAACCCAGCACAGCCCCCCCTCACTGTGTGTAACCCAGCACAGCCCCCCCTCACTGTGTGTAACCCTGCACAGCCCCCCTCACTGTGTGTAACCCTGCACAGCCCCCCTCACTGTGTGTAACCCTGCACAGCCCCCCTCACTGTGTGTAACCCTGCACAGCCCCCCCCTCACTGTGTGTAACCCTGCACAGCCCCCCCCTCACTGTGTGTAACCCTGCACAGCCCCCCCCCTCACTGTGGGTATCCCTGCACAGCCCCCCCTCACTGTGTGTATCCCTGCACAGCCCCCCCTCACTGTGTGTATCCCTGCACAGCCCCCCCTCACTGTGTGTATCCCTGCACAGCCCCCCCCCTCACTGTGTGTATCCCTGCACAGCCCCCCCCCTCACTGTGTGTATCCCTGCACAGCCCCCCCCCTCACTGTGGGTATCCCTGCACAGCCCCCCCCCCCTCACTGTGGGTAACCCTGCACAGCCTCCCCCCCCTCACTGTGGGTATCCCTGCACAGCCCCCCCCCCCCTCACTGTGGGTAACCCTGCACAGCCCCCCCCTCACCTTGTGTAACCCAGCACAGCCCCCCCCCCCCCTCACCTTGTGTAACCCAGCACAGCCCCCCCTCCCCTGTATTTATGACCTCCTCACCCCATGTTTCTCCCTTGCCTTCCTCTTATTAATATTCATACATGTCTCACCCTGGTCACTATTTTACTGTCCTGCCGCCCCGGTGTGTGTGAGCCTGAGGTAACTTTCTGCTTCCCTCACAGGATGGAACTCCCTTCTATATATATTTATTAATAATATCCCCTTACCATGTATATTATATATTATAACCCTGTGTCCCCCTTGCCATATATTATATAGCGCCAACAAATTCCACAGCGCTGTACAATGGATCTATAATAACCTAGCGCTGACCCCCTCTTTCCATGTGCAAAAGAAAAAATAATTCTGTGCTGTCCCTCTTCCCACGTATATAACCTTGTGCCCCCCCTTCCCATGTGACTAACCCTATGTCTATAATAACCGTGTGCTATTTCTCTTACCATGTTATTAACCCCGTGTCCCCTTACCATGTTATTAACCCTGTGTATACCCCTTCCTATGTATATAATAACCGTGTGCTATTTCTCTTACCATGTTATTAACCCTGTGTCCCCCTTACCATGTTATTAACCCTGTGTCCCCCCTTACCATGTGATTAACCCTGTGTCCCCCTTACCATGTTATTAACCCTGTGTGTCCCACTCACCATGTGATTAACCCTGTGTATACCCCTTCCTATGTATATAATAACCGTGTGCTATTTCTCTTACCATGTGATTAACCCTGTGTCCCACTTACCATGTGATTAACCCTGTGTGTTCCACTTACCATGTGATTAACCCTGTGTGTCCCACTCACCATGTGATTAACCCTGTGTGTCCCACTCACCATGTGATTAACCCTGTGCAGTAACTCCTGTGTTGTCCTCCTCTCATAGGAAGTTATTGGAAGGTTTTCTGTTGGTGTCATCACTTCCAGAGAAGCTGTTTTGCAACAAACCTTCCCCATCTCCTGTCTCCCCTCCCTCTCTCTGCCCACTTCTTATCTCTTCCCTCCCTCTCACCGCCTCCTTCTGCTCTTTGTCATCTGTCTCCTGCATTAATAAGTCTTTTCATCTCCCCCCCCTTCACTCTCCCTAATGACTCTATCTGAATCTCCCTCCCACATGTCATATCTCCCCTCCCTCTCATTTAAGTGCCTTACCTCTGCTTTTAGCATTCTCTCCACCCTTTCCCTGAATCCTCACCCCTCCCCTGTCCCATGTGCTATGTAGACTTTGATCTTGTATTCCTCAGTTGCTTTGAGCTGCCTACCAGATCTACTGGTTCCCTTTGCTGTCTATATTTTCATGTCACCTCCTGTCTCAGCTGCATACATTGAGAACTCACTGCACCTGGACCCCTCTAAGTGCTTCATGTCTTCACTGTATCAATTTCCCTCATTCTGCTTTCTGCCTGGAACCTAGTCTTTTCTGTCATTAGTTTGTCTGCAAAACAAAAAAAAACATACTCTTTGTCATTGTGCTAACTGAACATGGCACCCCCTATACTTATTTTTCTGCACCCCCTATAGTGGTTGTGTGAAATATCTTGAGTGACTGCATACATTAATTCCTCTTTGATCTTCTTTCATCTGTGAGTCTTTTTAGCCCTGACACCACTTACAGGTGTTTAATGTGGTGCTGCCTCCAGGCAAGTTAATCCTTCCCTGCAGCCCACCAGGCTATTCAGAATTCTAAAGAAAAGACCTTGTTTGTTTTGTGTTTGTTTTTCCCCAAGCACTGAATACAATCTACCACTCTCTGGGTTCTTTTTCCTACTAAGCTTATTTTAGAAGTGTGCCATTGAATGTATTAAAAACTACTCTTTAAAAAAAATAAAAAAAAATAATAAATAAATAAGGAATTGAATAGAATAATATATTTTGAGATAAACATCTTAATTGTGAATAACTGGATTGAGCGGGGCTTCTTTCTGGCTCTATAGGCACTCCCTGAGATTTGTCCAAAAATTCAGGATTTACAGTTTTATTCAGTGAGAATTGAAGGTGATTTTAAATTAATTTTTAATTCACCCTAAATTCTCACTTTTTGCAAATAACCCTGCTATTGGGTCTTAATGTAGGTCTGGCGTGTGTGTTGCTGTGTCAGTCACTTCCTCATTGACAAACAAATCTCTATTTACAACTATTTAACATGTATTTTAAGTTTTGTGGTAGGGGGAATTTCAGTTTTGGTAGCCTCTACACGTGACACCATCTTATCTTGATTTTTGTTTTCTATGTAGTCCCTTAGATTGTAAACTCACAGGCTAACTAGCAAGTACTTTGTATTAAATCGTTTCAATGGCTTGATCCAGGGCCCTTTTACCTTTTGTTTTGGTCTGTGTTTATTGTTCTTTCTTTTTCCTAAATTGTACAACGCTACAGAATATGTCAGCACTTTATACATGTTGGTAATAGTAACAATTCTGGGGACAGAAATAGTGGTAGGTTATCTAAGTACTCACCTAAGAAACTTGGAACACGAATGCAGTGTGGGTGCATGTGTTTTAAAATTTTAATTAAAGGACCACTCTAGTGCCAGGAAAACATACTCGTTTTCCTGGCACTAGAGTGCCTTGAGGGTGCCCCCACCCTCAGGGACCCCCTCCCGCCCGGCTCTGGAAAGGGGTAAAAACTTACCTTTTTCCAGCGGTGGGTGGAGAGCTCTCCTCCTCCGATCCTCCTCTTCTCCTCCCCGTCGGCTGAATGCGCACGCGCAGCAAGAGCTGCGCGCGCATTCAGCCGGTCACATAGGAAAGCATTCATAATGCTTTCCTATGGACGCTTGCGTGCTCTCACTGTGATTTTCACAGTGAGAATCACGCAAGCGCCACTAGAGGATTAGGGGGAAGGCTTAACCCATTCACAAACATAGCAGTTTCTCTGAAACTGCTATGTTTATGAAAAAATGGGTTAACCCTAGAAGGACCTGGCACCCAGACCACTTCATTAAGCTGAAGTGGTCTGGGTGCCTAGAGTGGTCCTTTAATTGGGCAGGAACAAAAATTAATGGGAGATGGTAAGGAGGCAAGACAGGTTAGAGAGGTGAGCAGGACACAATCTGGTTATTGTCTAAAATGTGTATTGTCAGGAATTCAAAGTGCTAGACAAATTTTTAAAATAATGTAAATAGTTTGAAAAGTGAACCCTGGTCGATGGGACTCCAGCACAGTTTTTTAAATAAGGTGCTGACCTTTGCAGACCCAGATATGCGGTCAAAGAGGGAAGTTGTGACTAAAAGACTTTTCAGTAATAGAAAAAGACCATGTTTCATTATTTACACAGACTAATTTTAAACTCTGAGATAGAGAATATGGAGACATTAATTTATGTGAAGCAGTTATACACACCAAAAAAATGTGGGGCCTCCTAGCTAAACAGGGACCTTAGCCGAGAAAATAGGGACAGTGGGATTTGGGCCCAAAATAGGAAATGTCTTTCTTAATGCTGCCTACATTGCAGTTTTTTTTTTGTGTGTGTGTGTGTGTGTTTTTTTATCATTATATTGGGAGAAAGTAGAGTGAACAGAGATTTTTTTTTTTGTACAAATAGAATAAGACTGTCTGTAATGAAAGTGTTAAAAAAGGCTTGGGTGTGCTCAACCGCCCCCCTCTAACAGTTTTACCCGTTCGCAGCAGTTAAAAAAAACAGGAAGTAAGCAAAACAGAAACTGTTTGTCAATCTGCACATTAACCATGGCTAAAAATAAGTCGGTTTCGTTAAGAAAAAAAAAAAAAACAAGACAAGACATTGGGACCCAGTGACGCGTTGAATACTGAAAGATGGCGCCTTTGTGACATCACTTGTAATGACAGCAGATAACCCTTCCGCTACTGCGGCAGACAGGTTTCAGCGTACTCGAAGGACAACTTCTCACTAACGAACCTGCAATTAGTTGAATGCTGGAACATCTGTCATCTGCTAATTACACACTGGGTTCAGGGAGAGCAGATGTTGCCCTATAAAAGAGACTGAACAAAAGGGAGAATTAGAGACATGTCATTGATAAGTGTGTGCAGCTCCTAAGATCAATCAGAATCTATTCGGTGGAAATTATCGGCAGTGTTAAAGTACTTTTTAGCCAGACTGGTTCTAAATGAGAGACCGTCCCACCCTAAAATAATCTTCTAGATGTTGTCCTGTACTCGGTGGGGAGGGTGGGGGATCCTTCTTTTCCAATTATTGTAGTGTCTGTGAGCGGTTTCTTGTGAAATATAAAGTCCAAAAGCAATGAGCGAAACTGCGTTCCAAGAATTTTGTGTTGCAGAATACAGAATCCAATGTTCCTTCAATACATGTAAATAAATACAGTGGGACCTCGGTTTACGAATTTAATGCGTTCTCCGGGACGTTTCGTATTGCGAAAAATTCGTAAACCGAAACACGGTTTCCCATAGGAATGCATTGAAAACCAATTAATGCGTTCCGGAGGTGAGAAAAAAGTCAAAGTATTTTATCTGTTCAAAACTCTTTATAAAGTGCAATTTAAAGGCATAAATACTGTACAGAGACATGGTTAATCAAGAAATAACATTTCAAACATCCAACTTTATGTTTTAAAACATCACACATCAACTTTTAAAACATGGCAGACTGTTGGTAACATGGTACAGTACACTTTAACTGTACATAAATCACACGTCAACAGGGAAAACATGGAAAATTGCAAAACAATTTCAACACTGTTTGGAAGATGAGGAGGATGAGGGCAATTGGGCAGCACTAACACAAGCAGGTTCTTCTTCATGTCTAGGCTGTTTTTGTAGGAACCTTTCCATTGTCTGCTGCCTCTGGCGCCTTTTAAGCATCCCTCGGAAAGGGGACATGATGTCTGTGTCAAAACTGCTCACAAGTCTGTGGGCTAGAGCCTTATCTGGGTGGTGCTGCTGTACAAAAGTCTGTAGGTTTACCCACATTTGGCATGCCTCCTTGAGTTCCGTGGAAGAAAGCTGTTCCTCACTCATTTCCTCCTCCTCCTCAAATGCGATCTGCTCCTCCATCGACTCCTTCTGCAATTCCACCAGCTCCTCGGTGGTTAGGTCACGGTTGTGTTCCTCCACCAGCTCGTAGACATCCTCCTCAGTCACCTCCAGGCCCATGGTCCTCCCCAAGGAAACTATTTCCTCCAACACTGTTGACTCTGGTGCAGAAGCACTGGAGGCAGGTTTTACAACACAGTCTGGCCAAAGGTTGCGCCAAGCAGAATTTAGGTTTGTCTGGCTGACCCCGGCCCAGGCAATGGTGATAATCTGCAGACAGCTCACAATGTCAAAATGCTCTCTCCAAAATTCATGGAGGGTGAGGCTTGAGCGATCTGTCATCCCAAAGCATTGCCGGAAAAGCTCCCTTGTGTAGAGTTTTTTAAAATTGGAGATGACCTGCTGGTCCATTGGCTGGAGTAGTGGGGTGGTGTTAGGCGGAAGGAACATGACCTTGATGAAATTAAAGTCCTCCAGCAAGTCTTCCTCGAGGCCTGGAGGATGGGCAGGAGCATTGTCCATGAGCAGCATGGCCTTGAGTGGCAGGTTATTGTCCAGAAGGTACTTCTTCACAGCAGGACCAAAAACCGCATTGACCCACTTCACAAACAAGAGGCGTGTGACCCAAGCCTTTGCGTTAGACTGCCACAAAATGCTCAACTGCTCCTTGTTCACCTTGTGTTTCTTGAAGGGCCGTGGGTTCTCTGAATGGTAGACAAGCAGAGGCTTGATCTTAAGGTCCCCACTGGCGTTGGCGCAGACCAGGAGGGTAAGACGGTCCTTCATCGGCTTGTGGCCAGGCAATGAGGTCTCCTCTTCTGTGATGAAGGTACGCTTTGGCATCCTCTTCCAGAAGAGTCCAGTCTCGTCGCAGTTGAAGACCTGCTGAGGAAGGTAGCCCTCTGAAACTATGACCTCCAGGAACTCCGTAGCAAATTCTTCAGCTGCAGCAACATCGGAACTTGCAGCCTCTCCATGCCTGACCACACTGTGGATGCCAGATCTGTTCTTGAACCTTTCGAACCACCCCCTGCTGGCCTTGAAGCCTTCTGCATCTGCTGACGTTCCTGGCTGTTGTTTGAGGAGGTCAGCGTGCAAGGCCTTGGCTTTTTCGCAGATGATCGCCTTGGTCACTGTAGCGAAAGCCACTTCGCCACTGTGGTTTGGAGGGGGCTGCTTGCCCGCCTCTTACCCTGTGACTACGGTCCCTGGGCGATTTGGCCCTTTATGCACGGTATTTGGGCATACTGTGGGTTATTGGGCTGCCCCAGGATTATGGGCCCTCTCATCAGCCCATACGAAACTTAAACCCCATGGCGTTTGAACTGTGTTTGTGGCATCTAAACGCTGTTTGGATATGTTGAGCGCTCAGATCCAAGCCATCTGGGGATGGGTTGAATGTGGGGGTTCTGTTTAGTATAACAGGAGTTATGTATTTTTATGTCTTTTGGTGGTTGCTGGTAACATGTGCTTAATGGAGGCTGTGTTTGTCCCTGGATATAATTAAATCAGCTTCTCCATTGTCTCCAGGATAGAGGATTCTGGGGAACTAGTTTGAGCTTCTAAAAACCATGCTTCCAGAAGGTCAAATGCACATTTGTACTAACTTTTGAACCCCTGGTCCAATTCGTATGATTTTTGAGTATGTTGTTCCCCCGAATGGATTGATTGTGTATATGTATTTTTATGCGAATGTGATGTATATTTTGGGAGTTATGAATGTTGTGTAAAAACTGTATTTTCCCTACCTAGGATAATTGTATTTTCCTGTGTGTACAGATAATTAGTTTACAGGTAGAGGGGAGGGCTATGTGTGGGATGTAACTATTGTGTGATTGGTTAATGTACGTTACTGTGTGTGTCCCTCCCCTTCATGGGAGCACCTAATAAAAAGGGCTGCAAGCTAGCAGCCAGAGAGTTCTATTTTTACCCTCAACTTGAGTCCTGTCTCTTATTGGGGGAATCTGCTACAAGGGATTGCTATGCTAGGCATATTCCCTTGCTATAATCACTGAGCTCTTGTAAGAGCTTGTTCCTGCTTCGTTCTGAAGGGAGATAGCTGCAGCCTGCAGTGCTTATGGTGTCTGGTGGAGTGCTTGGAGTCCTCTGGAAGCGCTAGGAGCATCTTTCAACGGAGGTACCCAGTCGGGGTGCCAGTGGATCCGTTACATTGGTGGCAAGCGGTGGGATGGCGTCCTAGTGCGAGGAGAAGCAGCTCAGAGACACCGGTAACGTGTGGAGTTGTGCAGCGTCCCTATCTTCAGCAACATAATGGAACCAGCAGTGGCTACAGCAAGCATGGCGTATAGCTACTCCGTACTAGAGTTTGGCACGATGGTAGGGTTGCGCCTGAAGTTTTACGGACCCAATCCAGAGGAGAAATACGTGCGGTTCGTGTGGGACATGGTGACCCGGAACCTACAACACAGGGCGTTGAGGGAAGGCCAGTGGGCACGTTGGGAGAAACTCCAGCCACAGGTAGAGTGGGACGAGGAAGAAACCGAGGTGGCCGGTGGAGATGGGACCGAGGTCTCTCTACCGGCCCTACAGGGATGCTGGGCACCCGGCCCAGATCCCCAGCGGCAGTATGTTTTACAGGGAGGGGAGACAGTCGGTCTCACTCCCCAGCGGCAGAATGTGTTATTGGAGGAAGAGACAACCGGTCTCCCTCCCCAACAGCAACCAGAGGTACCCGAGGTAGAGGACCTCATAGACTGGTCCTGGGAGGACCCCCTGCAGGCAGGTGGAGATGGGACCGAGATCTCTCCACTGGCCCTACAGGGATGCTGGGCAACCGGCCCAGATCCCCAACTAGAGCTGGAGTTACAGAAAGTGGAGAGCATCGACCTCCCCCCCCAGCAGCAGCCGGAGTACCAGGGGGAGGTAAGTGATATTTCTCCTCCCCAGTCAACTCCTTTGTTCCCTGACCCCCCAGCAGAAGAGCTGGCAACTGGGCAGAGCGCCGCTGGCCTCTGTCCTCCCTTGTTTCCTTCCCCTGAGCCTGACTTTCTACAGGCTGCCTCAGCGAAAGAGCTGGCAACTGGGCAGAGCGCCGCTGGCCTCTGTCCTTCCTTTTTTCCTTACCCTGAGACTACCCCAGCTCTGACCCCGGAGCAGAGCACATCGGGCATCTGGCCCCCAAGTACTCACAACCATTTGCCCAGCAAGGCCGAGGGTGCCACAGTTTCACCCCACAACTTGGGACCTACAGGCCAGTATGACTTATTGTTGGGGGGCTATTCTGTGAATTCTTTATTGTGGGGGGGCTACACTGCTAAATTTGTTTTGTGGGTTAGACCCTCTGTGAACTATGTACCGTGGGTGGGCCATTCTGTGAATTCTTTATTGTGGGGGGGCTACACTGCTAAATTTGTTTTGTGGGTGGGCTACTCTGCTAATTTTGTTTTATGGGTGGGCTGCCCGACTAATCTAGGTACTGACCGGCAGAAGGTCAGGTACCTGGTTAGTCTACCCCCGAATGGGAAGATATGTAGCGAAAGCCACTTCGCCACTGTGGTTTGGAGGGGGCTGCTTGCCCGCCTCTTACCCTGTGACTACGGTCCCTGGGCGATTTGGCCCTTTATGCACGGTATTTGGGCATACTGTGGGTTATTGGGCTGCCCCAGGATTATGGGCCCTCTCATCAGCCCATACGAAACTTAAACCCCATGGCGTTTGAACTGTGTTTGTGGCATCTAAACGCTGTTTGGATATGTTGAGCGCTCAGATCCAAGCCATCTGGGGATGGGTTGAATGTGGGGGTTCTGTTTAGTATAACAGGAGTTATGTATTTTTATGTCTTTTGGTGGTTGCTGGTAACATGTGCTTAATGGAGGCTGTGTTTGTCCCTGGATATAATTAAATCAGCTTCTCCATTGTCTCCAGGATAGAGGATTCTGGGGAACTAGTTTGAGCTTCTAAAAACCATGCTTCCAGAAGGTCAAATGCACATTTGTACTAACTTTTGAACCCCTGGTCCAATTCGTATGATTTTTGAGTATGTTGTTCCCCCGAATGGATTGATTGTGTATATGTATTTTTATGCGAATGTGATGTATATTTTGGGAGTTATGAATGTTGTGTAAAAACTGTATTTTCCCTACCTAGGATAATTGTATTTTCCTGTGTGTACAGATAATTAGTTTACAGGTAGAGGGGAGGGCTATGTGTGGGATGTAACTATTGTATGATTGGTTAATGTACGTTACTGTGTGTGTCCCTCCCCTTCATGGGAGCACCTAATAAAAAGGGCTGCAAGCTAGCAGCCAGAGAGTTCTATTTTTACCCTCAACTTGAGTCCTGTCTCTTATTGGGGGAATCTGCTACAAGGGATTGCTATGCTAGGCATATTCCCTTGCTATAATCACTGAGCTCTTGTAAGAGCTTGTTCCTGCTTCGTTCTGAAGGGAGATAGCTGCAGCCTGCAGTGCTTATGGTGTCTGGTGGAGTGCTTGGAGTCCTCTGGAAGCGCTAGGAGCATCTTTCAACGGAGGTACCCAGTCGGGGTGCCAGTGGATCCGTTACAGTCACTGAGTCCCCTGCACGCTGCTTCTGTTCAATCCAGAGCAGGAGCAACTTCTCGACCTCGTCCAGAACAGGTGGGCGTTGTTTGGAGACCCTGGTGACTCCCTTGGCTGCATCTCTCCCAGTAATCTTCTCTTTCATTTTTAGGATTGTACCGATTGTGGATGCACTCCTTCCATACTCTTTGGCAAGGTCGGTCAATCGCATTCCTCCTTCATGCTTCCTGATGATTTCCTTCTTGTCCTCAAGCAGAATCATCACCTTCTTCCTCTTCCCAGCTTCCGCTGCTTTCTTGGGTGCCATGACACCACCGTCCCTAAGTATCCAAAAAAAAATTAAAGATGCTTTACACCCACATGAGCTGGCATGGAAAACAACCCCACAATGCAAAACACACAGTAAAAGGCATGCACAGCACATGAGCTGGCATGGAAACCACAGTAAAAGCCATGCACAGCAGATGAGCTGTAACAGGCATGCACAGCACATGAGATGGCATGGAAAACAACCCCACATTGCAAAACACACAGTACAGTACTGTAACAGGCATGCACTGCACATGAGATAGCATGGAAAACAACCCCACATTGCAAAACACACAGTACAGTACTGTAACAGGCATGCACTGCACATGAGCTGGCATGGAAATCACCCCCAGAATGCAGAACACACAGTAAAAGGCATGCAAACAACCAAGCTCAGCTCCCTACCTTTCCACTTCTTGAGATGCACCAAAAAGGCTCCAAACCCTGCTGCAAAAGGCTCCGAAAGGCTCCACAACTTGCTGCAAATGGCTCCAAAAGGCTCCACAACTTGCTGCAAATGGCTCCAAAAGGCTCAACAACTTGCTGCAAATGGCTCCAAAACCTCTCCAACACCTCCACACTACACACTCACGTGCTACCCACACTTCAGTATGCAGGGGGCGGAGCTATAAACCAGGACACTTGTTTCGTATTGCGAAAAAAAATCGTAAACCGAGGCATTTTTTTTTACGAATTTTCATTCGTAAACCGAATTTTTCGTTTACCGAGGTGTTCGTTAACCGAGGTTCCACTGTATACAGATTTTGTAACAGAAAAAAAAAGTAGTTTTTGTTGTCCCCCGCTAACAAAGTTTTTTCGCTAAAGTATGAATTGTTCCGAATTCAAATTTAATTCAAAATTTGAAAATCTTTCTAGACCAAAACAATAGGTGAAAATAGCGCTAACGTTGAGAATTTTCCCACTTAAGCTATTTCAGCTAGAATGTGAAATTGACTTTGAATCCACGGCATTTCACAGATTAGCTAATATCCCTGTCCCGTAGGAATTGTGTAGAATTGATAAGGGAATTCAAATAATAAGTCAAAATAACAGATGGAAAAACGCTCAAATGAATCTATTTTTACAGCTCGGCTATTTTAGTCTAACACTAAACTTTTGCTGTGAATTAATCACTTCATTACGCCACCATCACTCTGGTAGACAAAGTGCAGCCAGAGTCATGGTGGTGAAATAATGTGACTTGTTCAGAGCAACATACCTCGCAATATTGGGAAGGCCTCACACCAGAGAACTAACTAAGTCAGAACAGCGGGATAGAACTGCGAAATCGTGTGTGGGGTCAGGCAAGGTTGAGGGTAGTTACATCCATAAACAAAAAGTATGCTTTAAACCAGGGGTCCTCAAACTACGGCCCCCCAGATGTTGCTGAACTACATCTCCCATGATTCTCTGGCTATCTATGTAATTCAAAGAATCATGGGAGTTGTAGTTCAGCAACATCTGGGGGGCCGGAGTTTGACGACCCCTGCTTTAAACTGATTTTAAAATGAGCAAATTTGGGAAGTTAATCACTTTTTCCCAACAATTACAATCAAGGTTTCTATATTTAAAGTGTGATCGCCACTTCTGTTAATCACTACAAGTGATTTGAGCATACATCTAAAAGGAACACTGTGTAGCAGGAACTGAGTCCCATTTTTAACGTATTATATAGTTATTGAAAATAAATTAAAAAAACAGAAAAATTAAATACAAATTTTGACAGAATGACTTCCAGAGGGGGGCGGAGCCTGACAGGCAAGCGAGCAAGACGTGCTCTGCTGGAGCTCCCACCGATCGGTACACTTACGGCCCAAAATCTGAGGGTGATACGCAACAGGACCCGCACACTGCATTTCAGCAACCTGGGGAAACCAGCACGTACCTGCAGATACCCGATATGCCTCTCACAATGCCGGAGAACCGAGATGGCGACTTGGGGCCTACGAGATTAGGCGGGCTGGGAAGGCGGCCACTCCCAGCTCCCAACTTCGGACCACAGACAAGCACCAAACCCTCCCCCCCCCCCTACGGACCGGGGGGGGACATCCCGGTCCCCGCCACATGGAGCTGGCCCTGCTGCACGCCTGCAGTCAGAGCCGACAGCCGGAACCAGCAGGCCGGGGGTGAGGGCCTCCAAAATGGCGGACACTAGCGACAGTCGAACTCGAGGCAATCAGCAGCAGCCTGCAAAACCCATTCCCACCTCTAACGCAAACAAGATGAAGGTGAAACAAAGCGGGGCAGCAAATTCACATACCCTGTCAACAATGGCCACACAGCCTAAGCCTGAAATGCAGAGCACCAGCCACAGGACACACAGGTCTTCATTGGAAATCTTTGATTGGCTCTGCACAGGCCTCAGGGAGGCTTTACACAACCGGGGAGTGACTCACCGCCAAGCTACATCAATAGTGGCCTCATGGATACGTCCTGCAGCGAGGCGCAGCCACTATGTGCAGATACCCCGTGCCTCCAAGATGGCCGACCGGCACCACAGACTCCGCCAGGCCTTGAGGCGGGAAGTGGCACCAAACCCTCCGTGCGCACGAACCCAACAGCACACACGGCACAAGGGGGCACCGAACCAAATGACGCCCACACATGCCCAACCGGTCCGAAACGCCGGCGACAAGCGCAACACGACAAGCATCTCCCTATACCAGACAACATCGCAAGCGAACGCACGACCGTACCACATGGGGGACACCGCCGAAACAGGACCCCGAAGCGGAGACATCAGGCCCTGTGGAAGCAAATATGAGCCCAGCGGACACAGAGCACAGGACTTACCATCAATGGGTATAGGCTGAAAGGCCTATAACACTGCCCCACAGGGGTAACCATAGTCTGAACTGCTTTGAACTCTCATCCCATCGAAGTACCCAGACGCAGAAATGTAAAGCAGGCCACAAGTGGGCAATACCCCTTTGATAATGCAGGACTCACTGCACAATGCTCTTGATGGTTTATTTATCTTTGATTTATTTTTTATCTTTTATTTATTTATTTTTTTTCTCACCCAGTTAATTAATGGCAAAGCAAAGTTTCAAGCATTATGTTTTACGTTTAGTCACTCATGATTAGGACAGCTGGTATAAAAATTCTGACTAGCTAAACGACTCCACGTACTGCCACTCTGCACCTATGCAGATATAGCTAAATGATATGCATTTACGTTACTTGAATTGTTTATAGCGTGATTAGAGCACCGTTCTAACATACTTATAATTCCAATCTGTGTTTAAAGCCAAATGTTTCAGCCTGATTTAAAACTAAAATATGTGTCACACACACACACTAAAGCGAGAGATAACCTGTCACACACACACTAAAGCAAGAGATAACCTGTCACACACTAAAGCGAGGAATAACCTGTCACACACACACTAAAGCGAGGAATAACCTGTCACACACACACTAAAGCGAGATATAACCTGTCACACACACACTAAAGCGAGAGATAACCTGTCACACACACACTAAAGCGAGAGATAACCTGTCACACACACACTAAAGCGAGAGATAACCTGTCACACACACACTAAAGCGAGAGATAACCTGTCACACACACACTAAAGCGAGAGATAACCTGTCACACACACACTAAAGCGAGAGATAACCTGTCACACACACTAAAGCGAGAGATGACGGTATCAAGGCGAGTGCTAACAATATTAATGCGAATCTATCTAGTATAACCTTGAACGTAGATTGTATGCTCAAACCTTGTTCTTCTCCTATGTCTCTCCTCTACCAACTTTTCCATGATATGTACGTTTTAATAAGCAAAACTTTTAATAATTCGCTCGTTGTTAACGTTGATTGCACGTACTAGTACGCATACCTACTCACAAAAAAAATGTGCAGATTAAACCTGTCATGACGATGTTAACGTTGATATACCTGTGACTGCGGTCGTGGCATAACTAATAATTAAGAGGAGGCTGCACCAATCAGGGAGAGGCGCTAATAATTAAAAAGAGGCTCCACCAATCAAGAGCCTTACATTCTAGTCTATATTTTTTTTCCTCATATTCCAACCGGTATGAGTCAAAGGTAGAGCCTCAGCTTCAAAATTGCATTGACAGGCTTAGGATAGGGATATAATTGTTGGTCACCATTAGTGATGTTGCGAACATAAAATTTTCAGTTCGCGAACCGCGAACGCGAATTTCCGCAAATGTTCGCGAACCGCCATAGACTTCAACAGGCAGGCGAATTTTAAAACACACAGGGACTCTTTCTGGCCACAATAGTGATTGAAGGGGGGGGGGGAGACCTACTCTCCTTCCCCCCCTGGCCCCCACCCCTGGGCGGCGGGTGGGGGCCATAAAGATAATGAGGGGGGGGGACCTACTGTCCTCCCCCAAGGCCCCCACCCCTGTGCGGCGGGTGGGGGCCATAAAGATAATGGGGGGGGGGACCTACTGTCTTCCCCCAGGTCCCCACCCCTGTGCGGCGGGTGGGGGCCATAATGATAATGAGGGGGGGTCCTACTGTCCTTCCCCCCGGCCCCCACCCCTGAACGGCGGGTGGGGGCCATAATGATTATGAGGGGGGGGACCTACTGTCCTCCCCCCTCTTGCCCCCACGCTGTGTAAAATGACAAAGAGCACTGTGATTGGCTTAAACCAGAGTGTTCTTAGCCTAATTGCAGGGCGTGGCAAGGCTTTATAAGCCTTCCCCCGCCCTGCAGAGCTCAGTCTTCGCGGAGCCCTCCATGGGTGAAGATGGATTCTTTTTTTTTGCGCTCGTTTTTTTTTTTTTTTTTTTTTTTTATTGCGGCGGTTATTATGGTTTTTTATTTGGCCTTTTTTGGGGCTGAAAAAATAAGATTTTAGAAGAAAGAAAACATCAAATGGTAAGTTGTTTTTTTCTAATTTTTTTTACAGGTTCTTAGTTAAAGGCCCCCCCCCTCATTATTTTTAGGGTGAGGGGGGTAGGTAGGGGGATAATTTTTTTTTGGGGGGGGGGGGGGGGGACGGGGTGACTAGGGTCCCCCCCATTTTTATTTAGGGCCCCCACCCGCTGCTTAGGGGTGGGGGCCAAGAGGGAGGACATTAGGTTCCCCCCCCACCGATCAGGGGTGGGGGACAGGGGGGACAGTAGGTCCCCCCCTTATTGTTTTTTTTTAGGGCCCCCACCCACCGCTCAGGGGAGGGGGCCGGGGGGGGACAGTAGGTCCCCCCATTGTGATTTATGGCCCCCACCCACCGCGCAGGGGTGGGGGCCGGGGGGGAGGACAGTAGGTCCCCCCCTCATTATTTTATGACCCCCACCCAATGCTCACGGGTGGGGGCGGGGGGAGGACAGTAGGTCCCCCCCCATTGTGATTTATGGCCCCCACCCACCACACAGGGGTAGGGGCCAGGGGGAGGACAGTAGGTCCCCCCTTATTGTTTTTTTTAGGGCCCCCACCCACCGCTCAGGGGGGGTGACAGTAGGTGTCCCCCCTCATTATTTTTATTCCCCTATATAACAATGTTTGGTATTTAGTGAATATTCCCCTGTATAACAATGTTTTGCATTTAGTGAATATTCCCCTGTATAACAATGTTTTGCATTTAGTGAATATAGGGGAATATTCACTAAATGCAAAACATTGTTATATAGGGGAATATTCACTAAATGCAAAACATTGTTATATAGGGGAATATTCACTAAATGCCAAACATTGTTATACAGGGGAATATTCACTAAATACCAAACATTGTTATATAGGGGAATATTCACTAAATGCCAAACATTGTTATATAGGGGAATATTCACTAAATACCAAACATTGTTATATTCCCCTATATAACAATGTTTGGCATTTAGTAAATATTCCCCTATATAACAATGTTTGGCATTTAGTGAATATTCCCCTATGTAACAATGTTTGGCATTTAGCGAATATTCCCCTATATACCAATGTTTGGCATTTAGTGAATATTCCCCTATATACCAATGTTTGGCATTTAGTGAATATTCCCCTATATAACAATGTTTTGCATTTAGTGAATATTCCCCTATATTCACTAAATGCAAAACATTGTTATATAGGGGAATATTACCTGTCCCTAGCAACACCATAATTATTACTTCCACCTTACTCCACTCCCCTCTCTATTCATCCCATGCACTCTACACATACCTTTCCAGCCTATCTCCACCAACTCCTCCCAAATCCTCTACATACATACCCTCCTACAAATCTTTCAAATCCTACTCCCACCTTCACTTCCTTTCTATCCTTCTGCTCCTAGCTGCTGGTGATGTCTCTCCTAACCCCGGCCCCCTCACAACAAACTCAGCACATACTAACCCAAGGATCCACACTAATCTCATACCCATCTCATGTTCCTCTAAATCCTCCTTCAATACTGCCCTCTGGAACGCACGCTCTGTTTGCAATATAACTAAATCCACTGCTGTCCATGACTTCTTCATCTCTCATTCTATAGATTTACTAGCCATAACAGAAACCTGGCTCTCCCCCTCTGACACTGCCACCCCTGCATCTTTGTCCTTCGGTGGTCTCCAACTTACCCACAACCCAAGAAACTCTGAATGTAAAGGTGGTGGTGTTGGGTTTCTCCTCTCCCCTCACTGCTCTTTTAAACCTCTTCCCACCCCCCCTTCTCTCTCTTTCCCATCATTTGAAATACACTCAATTCGCCTTTTCAAACCCTTCTCTGCTAACATTGCTGTTATTTACCGCCCCCCTGGTTCCCCTCTTCTCTTCCTTGACCACTTTGCTGCCTGGCTACCCTATTTCCTCTCTTCTAACATTCCATCCCTAATTCTCGGGGACTTCAATATTCCTATAAACCCACCTTTGACCTCTGCAGCCACCAAACTACTTTCCATGACTTCCTCCCTCGGGCTATCGCAGTGGGCAGATTCTCCCACCCATGTAGCCGGCAATACCCTTGACCTAATCTTCACTTATGCATGTACAGTATCTAATATCTGCAACACTCCATATCCACTCTCTGATCACCACCTCTTATCATTTGCTCTCACATACCCCCTCACCCAAAAACCTCAGCCTAACCCCCCTCAACTCAGGAGGGACCTTAATTCTCTTGATCTCCAACAGTTGTCAGCTGACATTGATTCACAACTGCTGTCCATCCCTTCCCTCTCCTGTCCTTCACAGGCCATCTCCATATATAACTCTACTCTTACATCTGCCTTGAACACTGCAGCGCCACTCCAAACAAGCACCTCGAGGAGGACCCGCCCCCAACCATGGCATACTAAATCAACGCGCTACTTGCAAAGATGCTCCCGTTGTGCTGAACGCTCCTGGAGGATGTCTCGTACACAATCAGACTTTCTCCATTATAGATTTATATTGTGTTCATACAGTGCAGCCCTTGCCCTTGCCAAACAGTCCTATTTTTCCTCTCTCATTAGTTCATGTTCCCGCAACCCCAGGCGTCTCTTTCACACCTTTAATTCTCTTCTTCGCCCTGCTGTGGCCACCCCCAAAACTAACCTTACTGCTGATAACTTCGCATGTTACTTCACTGACAAGATTGAACAGCTAAGGAAATAATTCTCCCCTCCTTGCCTTTCTGTTTCTCAATCACACATAGATCATGCCTTTCCTACCCTTCAGACATTCTCCCCAGCTACTGACCAAGAGGTGGCTGCTCTTCTTTGCTCCTCTCGCCCCACCACTTGCCCGCTCGATCCTGTCCCATCTCACCTTATTAGATCTCTCTCCACTTGTCTCGTGCCTTCTCTAACACACATCTTCAACTGCTCGCTCTCCTCTGGCATCGTCCCTGCTGACCTTAAACATGCCACTGTAGTACCTATACTAAAAAAAACATCCCTCGACCCATCCACCCCCTCTAACTACCGTCCCATATCCCTGCTCCCTTTTTCCTCAAAGCTTCTGGAAAGACTTGTCTTTACCCGTGTGTCTCATTTCCTCAATTCCAACTCTCTCCTTGACCCTCTTCAATCTGGCTTCCGCCCTCTCCACTCTACAGAGACTGCCCTTATCAAAGTTACTAACGACCTAATCGCAGCTAAATCCAAAGGCCACTACTCCATACTAATTCTTCTTGACCTCTCAGCGGCCTTTGACACCGTTGATCATGCTCTCCTTCTTCAAACTCTTCAATCGCTTGGTCTCTGTGACTCTGTCCTCTCATGGTTTTCCTCTTATCTCGCCCAACGCTCATTCAGTGTCTCCTTTTCTAATGATACCTCCTCCCCTTGCCCTGTCTCGGTTGGAGTTCCCCAAGGCTCCGTCCTTGGTCCCCTTCTATTTTCTCTTTATACTGCCTCTCTTGGCAAACTTATTACCTCTTTTGGATTTCACTACCACCTGTACGCTGATGACACCCAGCTATATCTCTCCTCCCCGGACCTCTCCCCTGCCGTCCTGCAACGTGTCACTGCTTGCCTTTCTTCCATCTCTGACTGGATGTCCTCCCGCTTTCTGAAACTCAATCTCTCAAAAACTGAGCTCCTTGTCTTTCCTCCTCCTAATACTGATCCTCCTCTCTCGCTCTCCCTCCAAGTTTGTGGTACCAACATCAGTCCATCCTTGCAAGCGCGCTGTCTTGGCGTCATACTTGACTCTGGTCTCACCTTTGAGCCTCACATCCAGCATGTTGCCAAATCCTGTAGATTCCATCTTAAAAACATAGCCCGCATCCGCCCCTTTCTTGCACCAGATACTACCAAGGAGCTTGTCCATGCTCTAGTAATTTCCCGCATGGATTATTGTAACCCTCTCCTGATTGGTCTCCCCAATAGCCGTACTGCACCCTTACAGTCCGTAATGAATGCTGCTGCTAGATTGATTTTCCTCTCTAGTCGTTTCTCTCACACCTCACCCCTCTGCCAGTCCTTACATTGGCTTCCTGTATGCTATAGGAGTCAATTCAAGGTACTAACTCACACCTATAAAGCACTGAACAACTCTAGCCCCTCTTATATCTCCTCACAGATCCATAGGTATGTCCCTTCTCGGTCTCTCCGTTCTGCCCGTGACCACCTCCTGTCCGTTGTCCGCACTCGTACGGCCAACTCGCGCTTGCAGGACTTCTCGCGGGCGGCTCCCTTCCTATGGAATAGCCTGCCTACCGCCATCAGACTCTCCCCTAGTCTTGCATCTTTTAAGAAGTGCCTTAAAACCCATCTCTTTAGGAAAGCTTATGGCCTCCAAGACTAACCCTTACCTCACATACCTGTCTCTTGCCCTCTCCTAAAGGGCAGCCCACCTTATTTGATTGTAAATTCCTGTCCTAATGTGTTTTACACCCCACCTCCTATAGAATGTAAGCTCGTTTGAGCAGGGTCCTCTTCAACCTATTGTTCCTGTAAGTTTATTTGTAATTGTCCTATTTATAGTTAAATCCCCCTCTCATAATATTGTAAAGCGCTACGGAATCTGTTGGCGCTATATAAATGGCAATAATAATAATAATAATATTCACTAAATGCAAAACATTGTTATACAGGGGAATATTCACTAAATACCAAACATTGTTATATAGGGGAATAAAAATAATGAGGGGGGACACCTACTGTCACCCCCCCTGAGCGGTGGGTGGGGGCCCTAAAAAATAAATAAGGGGGGACCTTCTGTCCTCCCCCTGGCCCCTACCCCTACCCCTATATAACAATGTTTGGCATTTAGTGAATATTCCCCTATATAACAATGTTTGGCATTTAGTGAATATTCCCCTATGTAACAATGTTTGGCATTTAGTGAATATTCCCCTATATACCAATGTTTGGCATTTAGTGAATATTCCCCTATATACCAATGTTTTGCATTTAGAATAAAAAAAAAAAAAATATTGCAGCTTAAGAATGAACCTAAATTGTATGCTGTCCAGTAGGTGGGAGGGTCTGCTAGGGAGGGTCTGCTGCTGATTGGCTGTAATGTGTCTGCTGACTGTGAGGTACAGGGTCAAAGTTTACTCAAGGATGACGAATAGGGGGCGGGCTGAACATCACATGTGTTCGCCTGCGGAGGCGAACGCGAACATGCTATGTTCGCCAGGAACTATTCGCCAGCGAATAGTTCGGGACATCACTAGTCACCATTACTATTGTGTGACATTTTTAATAGGTTTGTTTAATGAAGTCTGTTAAAAACAACAAACCTTGGATCTAGGGCTATGGTGGAGTGCTGGAAATGTAAGGAGTGTAAGGAGCAATTCATGCTTAGATAAAGTGGTATATTCACTAAAGAAACTACTGAAAACCAGATTGCGACATTTAAGGCAAAATAGTTTTGTAAAATTCTTCGCTTTTAGCCTGACTTTTCCAATTTAGTTTTTAAATCACTGTAACGGAGCTCCGTGTACTCCGACCGAGTACCCTCCGTTGACGGATGCTCCTAGCGCTTCCTGAGGACTCCCAGCACTGCAGACGACACCACAACCACCGCAGACTCCACAACCGCCGTTGCTTAACTGGAGCCGCGCCGTCTTCCTTCCACCCTGAATGAACCTCCAGCATTCAGGACCGTGTGGGAAAGACCTCTCCTCCAGGAGAGCGTATCCGGAACCAGCTCTTAAAAGAGCTAAGTGATTAAAGCTCAGGGGAATATGCAGAGCATAGCAATCCCCAGTGTGATACAGCAATTTCCTCCAATAACAAGACGAGGCTACGTTTTGAAGGGTCAAGAAGAACTGAGGTCTGGAATACCCAGCCTGCTTTTTATTACAGTCAGGTACAAATAGAACACACCCAGGGGGAGGTTGAAAATAACCAATTACCAACCAATAACCAATAACCAATTACATACAAGGTACAACCCACACATCCCCTCCCATAGGGGATAAACAGTTAACATAATTATACTGTACACAATTTTTACCCAAGTTCTGGATGTACCCCCAAAACAGGGGGTACACTTTTAAATCCAACACCGTTTGATAGCTCTTATTCGGGGGAACAACATATCCAAAAATCAGTTCATTCGTATAAACGGTTCGGGAGTTATAGGGTTCCAAAGATTTGACCGACCGCACAGACCAACTAGCCGAAAATAGTTCCATAAGTTTTGGCCTTGCGGTCGGTCCCCGTTCTTACGGTGAAAGGATATGAAATTCGTGCCATCCAGTCGAATCTCGGTGGTCGCTAGAATCCCCATAGTCTATTAAGTCTTTCTACCAAACGGTGGAATGTTCGGTAGTTACCGTACGAATTTACGGAGGTCTGGAGGACTCAGCAGTGTTCGCCTGTTTGCATATCCGTTTTTAGTTCCACGCGAGTAATGGCAAAACACCGCTGTTCGTGCGCAAGATGGCCGCGAACACGTGTAAAGTCCCGAAATGGCGGCCACCCAGACACTGAGACAAAGGGAATGTTAAAAAGACACGAACGGTTTTAATACCGAATCCCAGCAAAGCAGTTACAAATTTTCCAGGTGTCCATAGTATCTGTACAGCCCAGTTAAAGAGCCAGAGACAGCATAATAAAAATCCATTCAGCCCAAATATAGTTTTTAAAGTGCAATATGTCCCGGGGCCATAGTCGCAGGGCAGGCGGTTAGCGATAAGCCCTCTCCAATGTCCAGTGGCAAAAGGCAGTTTGTCACAATCACCATAACTCATCATTAAGTGAAAAAACTCAAAGAATAATGAGATAATACAGGAAGGATGCCCAGCCCTATTATTATTTTTAGCATTTTAGCATTTATGTTGCGGGTCGAAGTGATAATTGAAGTTCAAAATTCTGAAATTTACACATGCAAATTCTTGCTTCTCTGCACAAATCTGAGATTCAGTGATTGAATCCAAAAATCCTTTAAATGAGTATACATTGCACATCTTCCATGAGATCATCTTGTACTGTTTTCCGTACAAAACAAACAGGTGTTTGAGTGGATTGAATACCAGGGTAAGCACTAGCAGATTATGTACCCTTTAAGAAGTGCTGGCTACCTAGAAACAGTTACTTTACAATCGTCATATATGCAAATAGATTCCCGGACCTCAATATCAATAAGTAAAAAGAAAAATATCATTATTCTTCCATTGTAAATAGTACAATATTGTGGATATCAAGGGAAAGAGGAGCAAAGGTAATGATTGCCCAACACGTTTTGTGGCTAGGATCAATTCATTAAAGAGTAGTTACTGCTTATACACACGTTATTGAAAGATTGAGAGGGTGTGGGATCCAGTGCAATATAGCTAATAATTGTCATTTTAAAATATTAACTACCTTATTCCAAACAAATGTATGGCATTTAAGTATCAGTAGCAATAAGTGTAAATTCATATATGTAGGCATCACTGTCGGAGTAATTATTATTGGCATTTCTTTAATTCCGACATATTGCACAGCACTATAATAGTCTTGTGTTTTTATAACTGTACATGAGAGAAAAAATATTGCAAATGTTAACAGGAAACAAGAGGTTTTAAAGACCCCAGAGCTTTTGGTTGGACAGTCCCAATTTCGGCATCCTGTCCTGCCGATCTGATATAATTCCATAGTGTCCTGTATCCGGGGATACCAGGGGACTGTCCGAGGTAAGTGCATTAGAGGCACATGCGCTGTGCGGTGGACACTAGCATAATACAGAAAGGGTTTTAGCAGCACTCTCTGCATGATCCTGCAAGTAGGGGTCAAGCCGTGTGGCTGTACGTCAGCCTTGTATGCTTGTCATCTGGCTATCACGCCCCCATCAGTGGATGCGCATGCCTACTTTCTGGTTTGTTTTTTTTCAGACTATACCCGCCTCTTTGTGAATTCAGATATATCGTCATATATGGCCAGGTATATTAGTCATCATGAACATTTGCTGGCTCGTCTCTACCTACTTAGTCCTCTAATACTTTAAAAAAAATTAACTATATGAACCCCATTGAAAATTTCCCCTTTCTCTTTCATCTCCTCTCTCCTTCCCTACTTTCTGAATGGGCCCATCCATTGTGGATTTTGCCAGTGACAGAAGTTACGTCACAAAAAAGTGGGCCCACACAATTTTGAGAGGTAAGGGACCCTGCTCGCTCACATGAGCTTACTATCTAGAAGAGGTGAGGACGTATAACAGTATCAGAGGTAACAAACATATATATTTGAGAGGTCCTGTCTCGCTGTCCTAGGTTGTTTTCCTGGTGTCACATCCATGGACGTGGAGAATGGTTCCCATAAAGTGTAATGTGAGTGCTCTACTTACTATAAGCACTCACACTATGCTGAATGTTGTGACGGCACTGGGGCCATGCAGAAAACACTTCTTCAGTACGGTGTGCATTCATGCCAGGCTGACATAACCCTTCTTTGGGTGGCTCTGCTCCGATTACAGGCCACTTTGGCTATTACTAGTCATGGAATACATTTTGCTTCCTTCTTTGTAGTCCAAGGTCTGCCTGAATGGCGCAGTGTGCGCTCACTTGTCGCAACAACTTGGACAGAAACCTCTGTCCTTCTCTCTCTGTCTCTGGATAAAAATAAGCGGCAGTCATTTTGCTTACTGAGCAGTTGCACTCATCCTGTTTAACGAGAGAAACTGCAACTAAGACTAAAAAAAAAACATATTACACAATCTGTGAACAAGAGGTTATGGGATAAAAAACAAAACAAATTAAGAGGCTCTCTGGCTGGCTGTACATCTTTGCGTCCTTCACTCTGTCCAACGTATGCAATAATTCTTTGATGACTGCTATATGAATCAAAACAGAACTGTGGTGAAAAAAGAAGTGGTGTATAAAATATGCAAAAACAAAAGGGTATTAACAAAGAAAATAATTTTAAAATATAAATCTGATATTTTTCAATCTGCGACATACAAAAATTGTAATAAAATCACATTATGACACATAAAGAAAGGAGCACATCACCATCATTGCAAAACAACGAGAGACAGTTTTGTACGTGTGCACACTTTAAAATTGCCATACATATTCATTGCTAAACTATTAAACCATTTCACAGTGATCTGCTCTGAATTTATGGCAGAGATACGCCCCCCTGTGGTTAAAAACTTCACTGATGTCTAGGGGCACAGGACATGGCTGCAGTAATTCCTGTTGACCCTCGGTGTGTCAGATTAAATAAATTATACAGCTTTTGCGCAGTAGAATCATTCTGCGCTCTGCATGTCGCGGGTATAAATCACTCCGCACAGTATAGACTAGCAATAAGCCTTACAATAATTTCACACAGTGCTATTTATGATTTATGAGACGCAGTTTGGGAATTAATGCCATGCACATGAAAATGCAGAAATCTTGGCATTGTGACTTAAAGAGACAAATTTCAGCATACAATTCTTTTATTTAAAGCGGTACTGTCATTTCTGGGTTTTTATGAAGATAGACTCTTTATGGAAAACTCTTTTAGAATGTTGTGGAATTTAAAAATGTGTATATAAATATGTATTGCAATGTTTCGGACTTAATAACTGAATGGAAAAATTCTACACTCCTGAGTTACAAATTCTCTTTTCTTGGATAATTCAACTCTATAGGGGTTACCCCCAACCAGAAGATAAACTCATACTGTAAGCATATAAATAGTTTTAGGGAAAATTCTACAACTCAACATTTTTCCAGTTTTGATATTTTGGTCTAAAATCTGCTATTCCCTGGTCAGGTCATGACAAATTCCCGTTTGTCAAAGAACTTTTCAATTTTCTTACCGTTTGGGACCAGGGCTGTTTTTACATCACTGCGGTGTTTGCGTTAAGTTGTAATTTTCCTCTTACTCATTTACTGTGCCCACACATATTATATACTGTTTTCTTACCATTAAATTGTCTTTTTAAAAATACCATTATTTTCATCATGTCATATAATTTACTATAAAGTAATTATAAAATGATAAAAAAATGCAAAAAAACTTTTTCCAACTTTGACCCCCCAAATCTGTTACGTATCTACAACCGTCAAAAACACCCACGCTAAATAGTTTCTAAATTTTGTCCTGAGTTTAGAAATACCCAATGTTAACATGCTCTTAGCTTTTTTTTTTTGCAAGTTATAGGGCTATAAGTACAAGTAGGACATTGCTGTTTCAAAATATATATTATTAAAATGTATCAATAGTGACATTGTAACATTGTTATCTGTCATACATCTCTGAATCACACCCCACATGTACATATTTTTTTTAAAGTAGACAACCAAGGGTATTCAATATGTGGTATGTCCAGTCTTTTATTTTTTATAATTCTTTTTGTAGTGCATGTAATTTTGTACAAGCGTAAATTAACATTTTAGCAAGAATACACTTTTTTTTTTTTTAAACAAGTTTTGTTACAAGAGCTGATGTCAGTGCCAGCGCATACGGCTTTGCTTATTTGCTCGTGATGGTTTAGACCAGGAGTATGCAACCTTCGGCCCCCAAGATGTTGTGGACTACATCCCCCATAATGCTCTTACACCTATAACGCCGGCAAAGCATCATGGGAGGTGTAGTCCAAAACATCTGGAGTGCCGAAAGGTTTTCTATGCCTGGTTTAGACTATTCTGCCAGTGTCCATGCATTCACAGTATTTTAAAATGGAGTGGGGTATAGGCAGAGAAATAAAGAGATAATAACAAGCGGCATGCCTATTGAGACGTTATTGCTGTAACTGCTGGACCACCTAAGGGGTTTACATAGTCCCAGAGAGCCGAGACCTCGGTTGGTGCGTGGCGGGATTAAGTGGGACATTATAGGTTGATACGTACGCCCCTGAGCTATGTGATCGCCGTAGGCTGGTGCACTATGGAACTTTAAATATAAACGTGTCAGGGCCTTGCAAGTAAACACAGGACGAGGTGGTCAGGTAAGAATTCACCTGCCCTGCGAGTCGGTACACGGGGGCTGTGCAGGATAATTCTCTTAGTCGAAGTACAGGAACGGAAAAAGCAGGAGAATCATCGTGGGTAAGCCAGACAGTGCCATAAATCAGGATTAACGAGAAGAAAGCCGAGGTCAGAGGATGCCAGAAGTCAGGATATACGGAGAAACAAGCCAAGGTCAGGAATCAACAGGAGCACACTGGAACACAAACAGCAATACGGAACCAGAGTTAAGGAACTGACACTGCCTTCTGGGAGAGGCAGTATTATATACCTGGCTAACGAGACATCAACTTCAGGTGTAACATGAGTGGCAGGAGTCAGGGGCGTACCTAGAGCATTTGGCACCCGGGGCGGGTCCTATTTTTGGCACCCCCCTGCCCCCCCCCCCCCCCAAATTTAAATATAAAAACAACCATTTTTTTTATGTATTTAGCACTAAGCAGTGTTTGTGTGTTTGAATGTATGCATGTTTTTGTATGGAGTATATGTGAGTGAATGTAGCGGTGTGTTTGTATGTAGTGTTGGCGTTTGAATGCAAGCATGCATTTGTGTGTTGTGTGGTATTTGAATGCAGTGGTATGGTTATATATAATGGTGGGGTGTGTATGTAGTGTTGACGTTGAAATTCATGAGTGTATTTGTGTGTAGTGTTGGCGAGATTGTTAGATGTCTGCACATATACACATACACGGACATACACACATGCAGATACATATACACAAAACACAGTCACACACAGATACACATTGACACACATGCAGACATCGTGGCGACTCTAGGAACAATATATATGGGGGGGGGGCACATAAGATACCACAGTCAAAACAGGAGGGGGAGGGGGAGCAGTAAAACTTCTCACTAGGGGATGGGGTAATATGCTGCCATTGGCTGTCTGATGCCAGCATGCTGTGTTCTGCATGCTGGCATCTGACTACACATTTGCATATTATTCACATTAGCCACCCAGATTTCTTGTTGTGGGCTGGCTGACACCTCTTAATTGCAATCTTTGTTTAGCAGATAACTCCTCTATTTGCTATCCTTTGTGGGATTGCCATATTTAAGGACACCAAATAAGGTGCTATCAGCTAAACAGCACCCTCATTTGGTATCTTTAAATATGGAAATCTCACATACGGGCACCAATTCAGGGAATGATCTACTAAACAGATAAAGGATAAAAAAATGCCCTTTTCTTATTTTCAGTTGTTTAGCAGATAAATCCCTTATTTGTTATCCTTATGTGGGATTGCAATATTTAAGGACAGGAAATAAGGGAGCTATCTACTAAACACATACGCAGAGATACACACAATCACACATAATCACAGATTTACACAAACACAATCACTGACCCACAATCACATACACACACACAAATATTACATACATACACACATTTAATCATTAAGAGGTCCACCCTGCCTCCCTACCTTGCTCTAGAAGGGCTGGAGTGGATCCTCAGTCCCTGGTGGTCAGTGGTTGCTGCTGGGATCTCTGTGCTCTTTCTGCACAGGTCCATCGCACGCCCTGTAATGATGCCGAGGCCGCGATGACATCATATCCTGGCTGCCGGCTCACTGCAGGGCGAAGACCGTCAGACACAGTCACTCACACACAGTTACAGGCACAGTCAAACACGCAGGCAATCACACAGGCAGACAGTCACACATACACACACAGATTCACAGACAGTCACACCTACAATCACAGGCAGACAGTCACACATACACACAACACAGTCACAGGCAGTCACTCACACACACACACACACAGTCACAGACAGTCACTCACACACACACGCACACACACACACAGTCACAGACAGTCACACACGCACGCACGCACGCACGCACACACACACACAATCACAGGCAGACAGTCACACACAGTCACACAGACAATCACAGTCAGACAGTCACACACACAGTGGCACACACACACACACAGTCACAGACAGTCACACACACAATCAGAGGCAGACAGTCACACATACACACAACATAATCACAGACAGTCACACACACACAATCAAAGACGGTCACAATTAGGGATCGACCAATATTGATTTTTTAGAGCCGATACCGATACCGATAAGCTGTGAACTTTCATGCCGATAGCCGATAACTTGCCGATATTCTGTACATTTACCATTTTGAAAAAATAAACTCTTTCTAACGGTAAATGCACAAAATATACATGCCACATGTAGTGGATGAAGTGTATTTAGACAGGGGAGCTGTGTGTGTAGTGGATGCAGTGTGTATTTGTGTAGTGTGTATATATAGTGTATGCAGAGTGTATAGTGAATGCAGTGAGTGTTTGTGTAGTGTGTGTATATATATATATATATATATATATATATAGTGAATGCAGAGTGTGTATAGTGAATGCAGAGTGTGTGTTTGTGTAGTGTGTGTATAGTGAATGCAGAGTGTGTGTTTGTGTAGTGTGTGTATAGTGAATGCAGAGTGTGTGTTTGTGTAGTGTGTATGTATGTAATGCAGTGTGTGTGTATGTATGTAATGCAGTTTGTGTGTGTGTGTAGTTTGTGTATGTAATGCAGTGTGTGTGTGTAGTTTGTGTATGTAATGCAGTGTGTGTGTGTAGTTTGTGTATGTAATGCAGTGTGTGTGTTTGTGTAGTGTGTATGTATGTAATGCAGTGTGTGTGTTTGTGTAGTGTGTATGTATGTAATGCAGTGTGTGTGTGTTTGTGTAGTGTGTATGTATGTTATGCAGTGTGTGTGTGTTTGTGTAGTGTGTATGTATGTAATGCAGTGTGTGTGTGTGTGTTTGTGTAGTGTGTATGTATGTCATGCAGTGAGTGTGTGTGTGTGTGTGTGTTTGTGTAGTGATGTAATTTGTGTAAAATGGAGGGGGGGATTTTTTATGTTTATTATAATTTTTTTTATATTTAAATTGTATTGTTTTTGTTTCTTTTAGTCCCCCCCCCTCCCCCACCTGCTTCTTACCAGGGAGGGGGGGATATAGTATTCCCTGGTGGTCCGGTGGCTTGTTAAGTACTGTGGGGCGGCTGGCAGCAAGCGCTAACTTACCCTCCCAGCAGCTCCTCCAGCTCCCCAGTGTAAATCTCGCGTCCCTTAGTGCCGCGCGGAGCGTTGCCATGGTAACCTGTGGCAACGCTCTGCAGCCGCGGGTCTCGCGAGATTTAGACATGGAGCTGCAGGAGCTGCTGGGAGGGTAAGTCAGCGCTTGCTGCCGGCCCCCCCAGGATCGCCGGGCTTGTAATGAGCCTGGCGGTCCTAGGAGGTATTATCGGCAATATCGGTAGCTATATTGGCCAATACCGATATTTCCGAAAATAACGAATATCGGCCGATTATATCGGTAAAACCGATAATCGGTCGATCCCTAGTCACAATCACAGTTACACACTCACACACAGTCAAAGACAGTCACAATCACAATTACACACTCACACACCGTCAAAGACAGTCACAATCACAGTTACACACAGCACACACAGTCAAAGACAGTCACAATCACAGTTACACACTCACACAGTCAAAGACAGTCACAATCACAGTTACACACTCACACACAGTCTAAGACAGTCATAATCACAGTTACACACAGCACACACAGTCAAAGACAGTCACAATCACAGTTACACACAGCACACACAGTCAAAGACAGTCACAATCACAGTTACACACTCACACACAGTCAAAGACAGTCACAATCACAATTACACACTCACACACAGTCAAAGACAGTCACAATCACAGTTACACACAGCACACACAGTCAGACAGTCACAATCACAGTTACACACAGTCAAAGACAGCCACAATCACAGTTACACACAGCACACACTCTCTCACTTACTGTAAGCTTGGGCTGGAGTAGGAGTGGATCCAGTCCCTCCTGTGCTGTAGTTGGGGAAGCAGGGACTCCTTCCTGCTTCCCCTCTCTCTGTGTGCAGCAGTATGAGGCTGCATTTAGCTCCGCCCCCGCATCCGGCTTGGCTCCGCCCCCACGGCCGGTTTAGCTCCGCCCCCAAATCTCCGTGCAGGTTTCCTGCTTCCAGCCCCTGCGTGTGAGCTGTGTCGGCTGCCCGGCGCCCTGCTGCTACGGCACCCGGTGCAGCCACACAGCTCACAGAATAGCAAGCCTGGCCAGCCCTGGTGGCACCCCCCTGCCTGATGGCACCCGGGGCGGACTGCCCCCCCCTTAGTACGCCACTGGCAGGAGTAGTTCCACTAAATGTCCAGCCCCCAGTGCTAGATACTAGACAGGGCTAGATACAGGCAATAGTAAAGCTGAGAGGTGGCTCAGAGGTAACATAGCACCAGAACTGCCAGGTTCCCAGCTTCGAACCCTGACAGTACCCCCTCCTCAAAGCCGCCTTTAGGCGAAAAAAAGAAAAGCAAGTACGTCCCAGGAGGTCACTTTTTAGACTTCTTGTTTCTGGTGTTGCCAGCAGGAGCGGAGGACATAGCTTGGGCGGTCTTGATGGCTTGCAGTGCCCTTTCAAAGTCATGCAAGTTTTCCGAAACCACTAGAGTCCCATCAGATGCACAAGTGTAGCCAGCAGGAGGATCTTATTTCACATAACAATTCATAGTTTCAGGTACTACGGGAGAGAGATTAAGGTTGGCAATGGATTTGGTGCCAGCGGCAAGTACCTTGGTCCCCGGAGTCTTAATCTCTGAACCTTTTTCCTTAGGCACATTACCAGAAACAGAGTTTGTGGCTTTCAAAGCTTTTTCGAACATCACCAAATCCGTTTTGTGAACCATGGTACCATTAGAAGCATGGGTACAGTCCGTGGGTAACTCCTCTTTGGGTTGACAGGAAGTGATGATGATACCAGCTTTAACATGAGTGCCTTCCGGCGGAGTTTCAGACTTCACCATAGTCTGAGTTCCCTTCTATGTCACAGAACGGGGACATGGCTGGCAGCAACCTTGGCAGCTTCTAGACGGTGATTCTGAGATGACTGGATAAGTCCGTAGGGAACCCAATAGAAGAGGTCTTTGCCTGGGTGGACGAATTGGGCAGAGAGAGATGAAATGTCCTCTTTCTCCACAGTATAGCCACAAGCCATGGGCTCTCCTATGGTCTTTTTCCTTTAGAGGCAACCTAGTCCTGGTAAATCCGATCTCCATAGGTTCCTCGCTGTCCAAAGAGGTGCTATTGCTAGCTGGAGTACACTCAGGGTAACAGGACAGGTTCCTGGAAGTGGGTTCACGCTGGAACGAAACGGGAACTTGATAAGTTTGTACATGGTCTTCTTTAGGTAACCGAGCTCTGCGGGTACTTTGAGCAGGTTTGGGAGTTTCCTTCTTAGAAGCCAAGCACTGTGAGTCCATTGCGGACATAAACAACTCCCAAGTGTCCAAGACAGTACTATTCTCTTGCAGCTTCTGAAATGCCCACGCCTTAATACGTCCAGAAAGTACATTGATAGCAGAACGGACCTTGATAAAGTCGGTGACGTAGGTTATGGGTATTCCACACTCAGACTCCCTTCAACACAGAAAAATTCAGCCAACACACACAGGTATAGTCAGCGTCCCCGCAAATACAACTCTCAGCTACCTTCACACACAACACTACACACTCTGACACACAACACTTTCCCCCCCTGCACACGCAACACTTAGCCACCACATATGACACTAAGCTTCGCCCATTAATGGAACAGTGCCCAGTGTTCTAGTAGGAGGTACCAATCTAACACCCTGCCTAGGGCCCTGGTTCTGATCTGGTAACCTGGAGTTATTGCCTTACGATTTTATGCTTCATCTTCAGATATTATTTTGTTATCAGAGTTGTATGATATTTCAATAACCAAACAATTAAATTAAACTTTGTATCTACCCTTGACTCTATTAAAACCTACAAAATAAATCCAATAATATGATCTACAAAAAAAGATGTGCAAATTTAATTTTGAATTCCATTCAAATCAGACAAATTTGTCAGGTCATGAGTGTATTTGTGTGTAGTGTTGGCGAGATTGTTAGATGTCTGCACATATACACATACACGGACATACACACATGCAGATACATATACACAAAACACAGTCACACACAGATACACATTGACACACATGCAGACATCGTGGCGACTCTAGGAACAATATATATGGGGGGGGGGGCACATAAGATACCACAGTCAAAACAGGAGGGGGAGGGGGAGCAGTAAAACTTCTCACTAGGGGATGGGGTAATATGCTGCCATTGGCTGTCTGATGCCAGCATGCTGTGTTCTGCATGCTGGCATCTGACTACACATTTGCATATTATTCACATTAGCCACCCAGATTTCTTGTTGTGGGCTGGCTGACACCTCTTAATTGCAATCTTTGTTTAGCAGATAACTCCTCTATTTGCTATCCTTTGTGGGATTGCCATATTTAAGGACACCAAATAAGGTGCTATCAGCTAAACAGCACCCTCATTTGGTATCTTTAAATATGGAAATCTCACATACGGGCACCAATTCAGGGAATGATCTACTAAACAGATAAAGAATAAAAAAATGCCCTTTTCTTATTTTCAGTTGTTTAGCAGATAAATCCCTTATTTGTTATCCTTATGTGGGATTGCAATATTTAAGGACAGGAAATAAGGGAGCTATCTACTAAACACATACGCAGAGATACACACAATCACACATAATCACAGATTTACACAAACACAATCACTGACCCACAATCACATACACACACACAAATATTACATACATACACACATTTAATCATTAAGAGGTCCACCCTGCCTCCCTACCTTGCTCTAGAAGGGCTGGAGTGGATCCTCAGTCCCTGGTGGTCAGTGGTTGCTGCTGGGATCTCTGTGCTCTTTCTGCACAGGTCCATCGCACGCCCTGTAATGATGCCGAGGCCACGATGACATCATATCCTGGCTGCCGGCTCACTGCAGGGCGAAGACCGTCAGACACAGTCACTCACACACAGTTACAGGCACAGTCAAACACGCAGGCAATCACACAGGCAGACAGTCACACATACACACAACACAGTCACAGGCAGTCACTCACACACACACACACACACACAGTCACAGACAGTCACTCACACACACACGCACACACACACAGTCACAGACAGTCACTCACACACACACGCACGCACGCACACACACACACACAATCACAGGCAGACAGTCACACACAGTCACACAGACAATCACAGTCAGACAGTCACACACACAGTGGCACACACACACACACACACACACAGTCACACACACAGTGGCACACACACACACACACACACACAGTCACAGACAGTCACACACACAATCAGAGGCAGACAGTCACACATACACACAACATAATCACAGACAGTCACACACACACAATCAAAGACGGTCACAATTAGGGATCGACCGATATTGATTTTTTAGAGCCGATACCGATACTGATAAGCTGTGAACTTTCATGCCGATAGCCGATAACTTGCCGATATTCTGTACATTTACCATTTTGAAAAAATAAACTCTTTCTAACGGTAAATGCACAAAATATACATGCCACATGTAGTGGATGAAGTGTATTTAGACAGGGGAGCTGTGTGTGTAGTGGATGCAGTGTGTATTTGTGTAGTGTGTATATATAGTGTATGCAGAGTGTATAGTGAATGCAGTGAGTGTTTGTGTAGTGTGTGTATATATATATATATATATATATATATATATAGTGAATGCAGAGTGTGTATAGTGAATGCAGAGTGTGTGTTTGTGTAGTGTGTGTATAGTGAATGCAGAGTGTGTGTTTGTGTAGTGTGTGTATAGTGAATGCAGAGTGTGTGTGTGTGTAGTTTGTGTATGTAATGCAGTGTGTGTGTGTAGTTTGTGTATGTAATGCAGTGTGTGTGTGTGTAGTTTGTGTATGTAATGCAGTGTGTGTGTTTGTGTAGTGTGTATGTATGTAATGCAGTTTGTGTGTGTTTGTGTAGTGTGTATGTATGCAATGCAGTTTGTGTGTGTTTGTGTAGTGTGTATGTATGTAATGCAGTGTGTGTGTTTGTGTAGTGTGTATGTATGTAATGCAGTGTGTGTGTGTTTGTGTAGTGTGTATGTATGTTATGCAGTGTGTGTGTGTTTGTGTAGTGTGTATGTATGTAATGCAGTGTGTGTGTGTGTGTGTTTGTGTAGTGTGTATGTATGTCATGCAGTGAGTGTGTGTGTGTGTGTGTGTGTTTGTGTAGTGATGTAATTTGTGTAAAATGGAGGGGGGGATTTTTTATGTTTATTATAATTTTTTTTATATTTAAATTGTATTGTTTTTGTTTCTTTTAGTCGTCCCCCCCCCCCCCCACCTGCTTCTTACCAGGGAGGGGGGGATATAGTATTCCCTGGTGGTCCGGTGGCTTGTTAAGTACTGTGGGGCGGCTGGCAGCAAGCGCTAACTTACCCTCCCAGCAGCTCCTCCAGCTCCCCAGTGTAAATCTCGCGTCCCTTAGTGCCGCGCGGAGCGTTGCCATGGTAACCTGTGGCAACGCTCTGCAGCCGCGGGTCTCGCGAGATTTAGACATGGAGCTGCAGGAGCTGCTGGGAGGGTAAGTCAGCGCTTGCTGCCGGCCCCCCCAGGATCGCCGGGCTTGTAATGAGCCTGGCGGTCCTAGGAGGTATTATCGGCAATATCGGTAGCTATATTGGCCAATACCGATATTTCCGAAAATAACGAATATCGGCCGATTATATCGGTAAAACCGATAATCGGTCGATCCCTAGTCACAATCACAGTTACACACTCACACACAGTCAAAGACAGTCACAATCACAATTACACACTCACACACCGTCAAAGACAGTCACAATCACAGTTACACACAGCACACACAGTCAAAGACAGTCACAATCACAGTTACACACTCACACACAGTCAAAGACAGTCACAATCACAATTACACACTCACACACAGTCAAAGACAGTCACAATCACAGTTACACACAGCACACACAGTCAAAGACAGTCACAATCACAGTTACACACAGCACACACAGTCAAAGACAGTCACAATCACAGTTACACACAGCACACACAGTCAAAGACAGTCACAATCACAGTTACACACTCACACACAGTCAAAGACAGTCACAATCACAATTACACACTCACACACAGTCAAAGACAGTCACAATCACAGTTACACACAGCACACACAGTCAGACAGTCACAATCACAGTTACACACAGTCAAAGACAGCCACAATCACAGTTACACACAGCACACACTCTCTCACTTACTGTAAGCTTGGGCTGGAGTAGGAGTGGATCCAGTCCCTCCTGTGCTGTAGTTGGGGAAGCAGGGACTCCTTCCTGCTTCCCCTCTCTCTGTGTGCAGCAGTATGAGGCTGCATTTAGCTCCGCCCCCGCATCCGGCTTGGCTCCGCCCCCACGGCCATTTTAACTCCGCCCCCAAATCTCCGTGCAGGTTTCCTGCTTCCAGCCCCTGCGTGTGAGCTGTGTCGGCTGCCCGGCGCCCTGCTGCTACGGCACCCGGTGCAGCCACACAGCTCACAGAATAGCAAGCCTGGCCAGCCCTGGTGGCACCCCCCTGCCTGATGGCACCCGGGGCGGACCGCCCCCCCCCCTTAGTACGCCACTGGCAGGAGTAGTTCCACTAAATGTCCAGCCCCCAGTGCTAGATACTAGACAGGGCTAGATACAGGCAATAGTAAAGCTGAGAGGTGGCTCAGAGGTAACATAGCACCAGAATTGCCAGGTTCCCAGCTTCGAACCCTGACAGTACCCCCTCCTCAAAGCCGCCTTTAGGCGAAAAAAAGAAAAGCAAGTACGTCCCAGGAGGTCACTTTTTAGACTTCTTGTTTCTGGTGTTGCCAGCAGGAGCGGAGGACATAGCTTGGGCGGTCTTGATGGCTTGC